>NC_066841.1:4088662-4438662 GCF_001640805.2 Lates calcarifer | reverse complement strand
ATGCAACTAATGTGCATTAGTGAATGGAAATGTAAAGGCAGGATTCACTGTCAGTTCAGAGGTGGTGTTAAACAGGTGGATGGATGCAGTCATTAACATTTCATGGCCCCAGTTCTGTTTCTTGATTCATTTATTCATCTTAAAATACCTGAAGACATGAATATGTCCTTTGTCGTCAGATAAACAGTGGATCAAATTTCCACTTTTCTTCATTTCTGTTTATAATATCTCTCTAATTTATCATGCTGATGGTCCATACTGTGACTAACCTGTGCTGGTCTGTGTGTCTGGATGATGTACTCCTCCTCTGATGCTCTGCCTCCTCTCAGTTCAAGTGTTTGTGGACAGAGGATGTCAGAGCTGTCGCCCACTTAAAGTGGAATTATACTGTGCTGACACACTGTGTCACAGTTTTATATAACTCTGTTGACGTTTATATAACGATGACTTCATTGTCTATAATATTACATATAGTTTCAGTCTCTGTGTTTTGTCCTGGTCCCCACAGCTGTACAGGTTGGAGTTGTGTACATGATAAAAACCTGAAGTGTTGCTTCACTCACACATGACACCTTCTACCTGCTGCAATGAAAATCAAACGCACCCTCTGGTCTCAGAGCAGGTATGTAAACCTGTCAGAGCCCTGCCCTCTGTTTGGCCCCATGTTAGCCTGCTGCGCTGCTAACCTGCTAACTGCATCAGCACCTGATGGAGCTGTTCACAGGAAGCTAACCTACTAACATTTCCATAATTCAGGATAAACTGTCCTGAGATCACAGCAGGACCTGTTGAAGCTGGGAGCAGAGTTTTCCTGTGGACCACAGCTTCACCTCAGCCAGGTAAGAGCTCACTGTGCACACATGCATGTTGTTAGCTGCTGTTGTGTTGTTAGCTTCTGCTGTGTTGTTAGCTGCTGTTGTGTTGTTAGCTGCTGTTAGCTTCTGCTGTGTTGTTAGCTGCTGTTAGCTTCTGTTGTGTTGTTAGCTGCTGTTAGCTTCTGCTGTGTTGTTAGCTGTTGTTGTGTTGTTAGCTTCTGTTGTGTTGTTAGCTGTTGTGTTGTTAGCTTCTGTTGTGTTGTTAGCTGTTGTTGTGTTGTTAGCTTCTGTTGTGTTGTTAGCTTCTGCTGTGTTGTTAGCTGCTGTTGTGTTGTTAGCTGTTGTTGTGTTGTTAGCTGTCGTGTTGTTAGCTTCTGCTGTGTTGTTAGCTTCTGCTGTGTTGTTAGCTTCTGCTGTGTTGTTAGCTGTCTGCTGTGTTGTTAGCTGTTGTGTTGTTAGCTGCTGTTGTTTGGCTTGTGAAGTGTTGGCTTCTGCATTAACTGTGGAGCTGATTTATCTTGTGGTTGTTGTTTATAAGTTCATCCTCTCATAGTGTCCATGTTAATATGTTGTGTATCTGGGCTGAGCTGCTGATGTTCAGTTTTCATATCTTCTTTGTGTTTATTAAAATCTCAGCTTCCTTTACTGTTTCCTGATTAAACACAAAGAGCTGAGCTGCAGTTTATTCTGCTGCTAAATGCTTCTCCAGCTTTAATCTTATTATCCACACACTCAGCCCTGATCTGCATGAATATCTGCAGAAACTCATTTGACTTTTCACTCATGGATTTGATCATAAACTTTGTAACAGGAAGAAAGTTGAAAATAAAAATTCAGCGGATGTTAGGAAATCGTCTTAGTGACCTGAGCTGGAAAAAACTGGGTCAGGTGGTTTTAAAGTAAAACTTTGTGTATTCTGATGGAGATGGGCTTTTAACAGTCACTATAAACCATGTAAAATAAGAAACAGCACAGGACTCAGTCCCAGACTACAGCAGAAGAAGAAGAAGTACTCAGATCCTTTTACTCAGTAAAAGCAGGAAGAAAAAACAATGAAAGTGAAAAGTGAAAGTCCTGCACTTAAAATCCTCCTAAAAGTACATAAATATTATGAACACAATGTGTTCAAATGTGACTGAAATATTGTTGTATGTGACATTATTACCTGTATTTATACTGATTTCTCAGTGCAGTGTTTTGATGCTGTAGCTTTTTGACTTTGTAGTTTATCTACGAAAGATAAAGGAAATAAAATGAGATTCTCTGTAAACCTTAAAGCTGGAAACACATCATCTCTCTCTGCTCTATACATTCCTGTCCTCTGGCACTGAGACAGACGTGGAGGATGATGTGTGGAGACAGCAGGGACAGTCTGGTTAGTCAGGTTTGGAGAGACTGTTGTCAACGAAAGAGCAAATGGCTAAAAAAGAACAGACTCTGAAACTTTGAGTTGAGGGAAAAAAAACATTTATATATTATTAAGATGCTGCAGTAACAGAATGAATGAAGATGACTTATGTTGAGTAACAGGATGCAGCGTTAAATAACTGTCTGTGGGTGTGAGTCAGAGATTTACTTTTAATCTGGATTAATGATGACGAAGAGTCCTGATTGGCCCACAGTTTATGATTTAATGAAAGCAGGGAAGAGGCAGACCCCCTGTGGCGGTGTGTGTGTGTGTGTGTGTGTGTGTGCAGGAATGACAGGAATAGAGGGAGAAATGAATAGAGCAGAGAGAGGAGGTGGGTGAGTGTGCAAACAGCCACTTCATCAGAGCAGCACCCTGCAGAGATAAGACCGGCTCAGTACAAGGCTCAATTATTCCCTGTTTGAAGGGTTGAGGAGAATCGGAGGGGATCGACGAGGCTTCGTGAAAACTGATGCTCTTGTTGTGGTGAAGTTTAAACGTCAGCAGGGGTCACCTCTGATCTGATCTGAGCTGTGTGTCGGTCACGTCACGCAGGAGGAAACCAGCTCTCAGTTTTAATGATGATGAACAATTGGACGCTCTTGAGAGAAAAGAGCCTCAGGCTGCGGCTCTGCAGGCGTCTGGATCTGAAGCTGCTGAGGAGATGATCTCCTAAATTACTGTTGAGAAGCAGTGAAATGGAAACAGCACTTAATGATCTGTTGTGATGCTGTCGGTGTGGGAGGCTTCACGCTGCTGCTGTTGACAGAAATAAAGTAAAAACAAATTAGTTGCCACCTTTTCTCACATTGTTACTGTGACTAGATAGAACTGATTATCTCCTCATTCAGTGAAAACAGCTTCACTACAACTTCACTCTGACTTCAAGTCATTTCTTTAAATGACTTGTTGAACTAACAAACAAAGAAAACTCACAAATCCTCATTTTGAAAATAAAACCAGGGAAAGTTTAAATGATTAAGAGAAAAAATAGTTGTAAACTAATTCTGTTATTTTACTTTTTTATTGAAAGAATGAGTCAGTGATCAAATAGATCCTATCAGGATGAAACCTGATCTCTAAATAGGTTTTGATAATAAAATAAATATCAACATGATCTGAAATGTAAACTCATAAAACACTTGTGCTGTGTTATGGAGTAGATCTACTTCCTGTTCTAATGGTCACTGTGTGTTCAGAATGAGCTTGGTCGGTGTTCAGTCTGAAGCTGATCAGATGAACGACTGTAAGATTATAGAAAACAGAGAAAAACTAATTTAGACAAATGACTTAAATGTTTAATAGATTATTATTTTTCTGTTTGTGGCTCAAACCATCAGAGACACCCCCCAGGACACAGCAGGAGGCAGAGAGTCGACAGCCCCTCAGACAACTGCCCCAACAGCTCGGTCTGTGGTCGAGTTCAGACTCCACAGAAACATCAGACTGTTTGTACAAATACAGGTTGAATTCCTCAGACTCACAGTAGACTGACAGGACACACATCAAAGTGTGGAAACATTCCTGTGTGTTAGCTTCGACTGTCTGAGCTCCTAAAGACGTCAATCATGGCTGCAGAGGAGGGTGGTCTGCAGGGGCCTCATGCTGCAGTCTGCCCCCCCCCCACAGATCATGTTCTGTAGTTGTACTCTGTGTACATGTGTTAAAACATGTTACAGTTGGAGCTGTGCAGTAATTCAGTATTATCATATATCATCTTACAGTTTAATAATGATCATCAACTGATTTTACTAAACTCTGCATCTGAATCATTCAAAGAAAAATTTTAAAAAGGTGCAACCTGCAGTTATTTTCATCAATTCACTGAAAAATACCAAGGAAATAATCCCCCACAGCTCAACATCTATTTATTTTATTTATTCAAAATGCTTGTTTTATTTTACCAACACTCAAAACCCCTGAAGATATTCAAATTTCAAATCAATTTCAAATTTCAGAGGCTTGAAGCAAATATCTGTCATTTTAATCCACCAAATAACAGTGGGACATGTTTTATTTTTCATAAATAAATGATATATATTACTTTAGAAAAACAGGCTCACCATATAGATTTCAGTTCAATTTCCCAGGCCTTATATTAATATGTTTTGCTGCTGTGAAATTCACTTACTTTTCCACATCATTCTGCACATTGGGTTTGTACTGGAGACCAGTATTCCCATTAGACTGTACAGCACAGCTCTTATAAGTAATGTAGAGTTATTTACAGTAAAATGTTCCATTAACACTGTAACCAGCTTATATAACCTACATAACGAGGATACACATGATGCATGTACACTGCAGCCCTGTGTGTCAGATCACTGTGAAAAAGGAAGTGTATATATAAATGAGCGTATGTTCACAAACACAGAGAGCACTGAACCTTGAAGAGTTGTGACTGCTGTTTGTGTGTAGCTCTGTGCCCTTTGACCTCTTTACAGCTCCGGGTTAATGATGTTTAATGCAGCATCGTTTCGTGCCTGTGAAGTTCCACTCTGCAGCGTTGGCCGAACAGCAGAGTGTGAGACTTATCTTGTACGATAAGCAGCGCAGAGCGGCCAGATGTTAAATCCCAAATAATTCGCCCTAGATTTAACTCTTGCATTTATCTCCCTGCTAAATCTGGCTCTGCTTTGTGGCTTCGATGTAGATGCAGTCTTTCATTTCCAAAAGAGGGGGTGTTTATGTGCTGGTACATGGTTTTGCTAGCTTTAGCATGTGTGTGTGGAGACGTCTCGTGTTTCTTGTGGGAACTTCTCGCAGAAAGCCGCACTGACTGACGATTCTGGACTTTTAGTCGCTGATGATTATAAAAAGTGAAACGTGAGCGCATTCCTGAGGGCCAAGCTGCGAGGCTGCACAGCTGAGGGCTGATTGAAAGATGAGCAGTTAGCAGGAAATTAGCCTTCAGAGGGGTCACAGAGACAGAAATACATGCTCATCCCCCCACTCATAAAATGAGCCTGTTTTTATATGATCATCACATTAGCCCCATCACTGTGTCACAGTTGACTGCAGAGTGGGAACGTGACCCAGTCTCTGCTCAGGCCTGACATGAGCTGCAGCTCTGCAGACTCTGACTGGTGAAGTTGGTGCTGCGCTCAGGCAGGGCCTGCCCCAGATATGGGGTTGGGGGGGTGGTGGTGTTGTGAGGCTGTGAGAGAGCAACAGCTGAGTAGCTGGGACCAGGGAGGGGAGGGAGGGGGGAGAGGAGGGGGGAGGAGGTGGTCAGACAGTCAGCGTCCACTGTTGGGATCCTGGGGGAAACTGAGCCTGAAGAGAGGGGAGCACAGAGTTGCAGCTGTTGTTGCTCACACACACACACACACACACACACACACACACACATACGCAGATTAATCCCATCTCTAAATGAACCTGGTGTCTTTTTGAATCTGTGATGTTCGTGTCATGTAAAGTTATAATAGAAAGATATTGATTCATTGGCAGCAGAGTAACTGTAACTGTAACTGTAACTGTATTTTACTGTGGAGAAAACTGTTCAGGATCTGACACATTAACATCAGAGGAAAGTGACGATGAACAATATTCAGTTATTAACATTTTAAACCAGTGGTTCTTTGAGGAGGTGGAAGCTGCTGACGTTCTGCACTGATTGTTTGATCATTGTTTTCCTCTCTGATTAATTGATGCTACACTGACAGACTCTGTCTGGAAAGCATCTTAAAGTGAATTTATTTATGTCTCTGTAACTGAGTCTCAAATGATATCACACAGAGAGAAAAGTCTTTTTATGTCTAACATGATAAAATGAAGATGCAACATAAAAACAGAAGAGCCTGAAGCTTCAACCAGTGATCAGGGTGACGACTTCAGATGTCGAATCCCAGAGACATTCAGTTTATAATCAACATCAAACAGATAAAAACAGAAAATCTTCTCACGTCAGAACCTAGAAATAAAGATTTATTGTTAGTGTCAACCTTCCTGATGTTACTGTCACAGCAGTGTATGAGCCACAGAGATGATGTTAGAGATGTTCATCTGCAGCGGGTGTGATTTACTTTCCAAAGTGCTCGGGGACAGAAAGACAAACCGTCTGATGTGGTTTGATGTGAATCTCGTAGAAAGCGTTTCAAGGATCGAGTGTCATGAAGTGTCTGTGATGAAGTGCACGGCTGCAGAGTTCGTGCTGCTTTTGTTTATTTATTGAAGACACTGATGGAGTTGTGGCACCAGATTTAGAATCAGTTTAGTGCAGAGTTGATGCAGTGAGTGACTCGCCCTCAGTGAACCTGTTATTCATGCAGCACTTTCCTGTGGTGATGCAGAGCAGAAACACATCAGGCTGAGAGAAAAAGCTCGATGTGAGGCTCTGATATTTTTCTGTTTATTTTTACAAATCAACTAAAATATAAAGTATTAAAGAAACATCAGTTTACTTTTGTAACCTTCTGGTAAACTCCATCTGCTGAAGAAGCTCATGTCATGTGATCAAAAGCTCCACAACAGCGAAGTTAATGGGCCCTGATGTTTAAAATTAAGTTTCAGTCTAAAAAATATTTTTCAGCGATGTAAAATAAAACATGTTGTCCAGATTAAATAAAACAGAGATAACGTATGAATCAGCTTCTCCTGTTTTTAGTCTTTATGCTAAGCTAACCGCCTGCTAGCTTGGATCCTTTCATCTGATCTTTGGTACAGAAACGACTGCATTTATTTCCAGAAATGTCAAATTATTCCTTTTAAATAAAGGAATATTTAAATTATAGCACGTCATCTTGTGCTTGTGTTAGTTCAGTGAAAATGTTTTCTGATTATTTCATTTTATTAAATTGTTCATCTCCATCATCAAATGAATGATTCAAAGCAAACAGTAATTACATCTTTTGTTGAACACTGACGAGCTTGGGCTGAAGTAAAACAGTGGTTTCTAATTGATTTTGCAGAATTTAACGCTGTGATGATTTGTATAGATAACAATCAACTATTTTAATTAATTGATTTCAACCATATTTCCCAGACATGTTCATCTGGATGATTGCTGGAAAGTTTCAGTTCTGCACTAAAAAACCAGTGAAAACACAGAGCGACATTTCTTTCTGAAAACAGATTTAATTTACAAAGAGTCAGTGACAGTTTTACAGTGCACACAGAATCACAACTGAAGGTTCGCAGAACCCTGATGAAAAATATTAACAACAGTGCTGAAAATTACACTTAGACAGCTGTAAAGAGGAAGAAATAAACGTTACATTTACATACACATACTGTGTGATATGACCTCTCAGACTGCACCTTACAGCACGTCTGTGTGTGTGTGTGTGTGTGTGTGTGTGTTGGACCCTCTGAATGTGTAGCACACATTGACCTGAATACTGAGACAACATATGGATCGACTGGCCAAGACACTCAGACACTGAAGGTCTAATCCCTGCAGGCTGCGTTGATTGGTCTGATATCACATTTAAAACTGAGTGAAACTGTTTTTCTTTGTTATAATAAGTTGAGTATCAGATTGTCGTTGCATAACAGTGGTCCTCTATAACAACAAACGAGTGTTTTGGGCAGTGTCGTCTGTGATCCTGAGGGATTCCTGATATTTTCTATGAACTTGTGAAGGAAGCTGAAGTTTGTTTTTAAACTGTGATGCTGCTTGAAATGAAAACCACTGAAATTGTTTATTATGATACAATAGAACAGATACTGTAGGTTCACTCAGGTGTAGTGGCTTTGTTTACATGGTAACCTGTATGTTCCTGTGACGTTTTTATCTGTGCAGAATAATGAAAATCATGCAATGGGATATTACAGAAAATGTCTATTATTGCTGCAGTTTGTTTGATGGAAAATATGTACAATGTTCTGTACATTTATTCTCCTGGGTGATGGAGATTATTGGTCTTTACCTCCACTCATCACTGTGGTGTATTCACCTCTTGTATGTACAGTATGTAACACAGTCGTTCATAATTCAGTTCGTCTATGGAGCTTCAGGATTAACCGAGCATCCTCTTCCTGCCTGTGGTGAACAAGCTTTACATAATGTCCGGGTACCAGATGGCAGTCAGTCAGTACTCGCTAGTCGGCTGTGCCATCTTTACCCCCTCCCCCCTCCAAGGACCGACAGATGACTCGACATGTGTCGGGTGTTCCTAACAAGACAGCGAGCACAACATCGCTGATGACGAGGGACAAATCTCAAAGTTTCATGTGCGATCTTTGAACTATCATGCACTGTATTGCTGTAGGTGAGATGAGATGAGGCAAGACTTCTCTAAACTCTAATAGAAATCCTGTTTAAATGTGGCAGTGTCTCATAGTCTCCTCCTGTGTTGCATTCATTCCCTGAGCAAGGTGAATGAGACCGACGGGTTCAGTTAAACCTGAGTTTCCTCCTGGAAACAAAAGGGAGCTTATGATTGTGTTCAGTGGCAGTGCGTTTAGTAACAGCTGTTTGTAGCATCGCTTATAAAAACGGTAACCATGCAATCCAACAGTTGGTGTTTCAATTCATAGATGCAAAGATGTGAGATATTAGAGTATGTCCTGTGGCGTAGATGTGAAAAAGTCTGTGGATGTTGTTTCGAAAGATCTGTAACGATGGTGACATTCTGATGTTTTCTTTTCTAAGTACCGTCTTTTTAAGACAACCAGAATCCAGTCATACATGCATACACACACGAAGAAATATGAATAATATAAAACTTGCAGCATAAATCCTCAAAAAAAGTCTCTGTCTAACTCTGTCAGACACTCTCTGTCATCACACACCCGGACACACACAATGAACGAGGTTTAGGTTTTAGGATTGTCAGACAAAATGTTGCCCTGATAATCTCTCAGTCGCAGGAGAATCATGTTGTGGGTGTGAAGTTCATCGGTCCATTTTTTGGAAGATAACTATATCTAAGCCTCTCAGTCGCCCATTCATTCATTCGTTCCCCTCCAGCTCAGCCAAGACCCCCCCCAACACCTGTCACTCACTCAGTCTGGCATCACTGGCGGTCTGTTGGCCTGAGACTCGCTGTCAGACCCACACAGCTGTGTTGTAGTCAAACAAGGGCTGCATTTTCTCCAGGCCAGTCTCTGGCTGTCTCCTGTCTAAATAAATCCCTGTGAACGGCTGCTGGTGGAAGTGGTGTTGGTGGAGTTGATGGTGTTGGAGGTTCCGCTCTGCTTCGGCTGGATGTGGACACGGCCTGCCTTTGCCCTGCTGTCCGTTTGCCCAGAACGGCAGGTAGAAGCTGCCTTTTGAACTTTTAGGACCCAGTTTCTTCGGCCGTTTGAAGAGGTCGCCCTCGGGCAGCTCAGGAGCCATCCACCCGGGCCTCTCCTTGAGCAGCTTGTCCCTGTCGGGCCGGACGCTACGCAGGAACTTCTTGAAGATGTTTGTGGTCAGCGAAAACTTCCTGCAGATCTCCTGCGAGCGGCTGAGGCGGAGAGGGTGAGCCGGCGTGTCTGGCCTGTCTGCTCCTCCGTCTGCCGTCCTCTCCTCCCTCCTCTTCCCCCTCTCCTCTTCCTCCACCTCCTCCCTCTCCACCTCGGGCAGGTCCAGCCAGTTACCCACCAGGTCGGCGAAGACGTTGTCGCCCAGCACCAAGGGCTGACGGTTGCGGCTGCGGCTCATGAGTGAAGAGGTCCAGTCGCTGGCGTCATCCGTGCTGTCCTGGGAGTAGTCGCTGTCCAGTGAAGGTCCCTCTCTGGACAGGCTGTACAGGATGCCGGGCAGGTCCACCGCCTGAGCACGACGGGGCGCCTGTGGGTGAGGGTAAGGCTCCGGTGGAGGGTTCCCCACCATCGGGCCGTAGAAGTCCACTTGGGGGGCGGTGTATCCCGACCACCTCCTGGGTATCGACTCCAGGTCGTTCTCACTTCTTGTCGTTCTTGAGCTTCTTTCGCTCTCGCTCTCCAGACTGGAGGCCGAGGACGACGAGGTTCCCAGGCTGCTTCTGTTTGGAGACGGGCTGTCGTCATCTCGGCTGAAGGTGTTTCTGCTCTCCACCGGCGGCCGCGGACTTGGCATCGGACTCAGGCTGGGCTCCTGTGGCATGGTTTGGCTAAAGCAGGACCCGTTTTCTGACACTGAAGCTGCTGCAGCTGATGCCTCGGGCGGAGCTGGTGGAGCAGGATGGGGGATCCCTCTGTTAATGGGACGACCGGAAATGTCAAGGTTTTCTAACGCTGTCTGAACCTGGAGGAGCTTGAGTTCCTGGAGGGCTCCCATCATTGAATTCATCTGAGCATGGAGGCCATCACCGGCTTCCTTCATAGACAGCTGCAGGGAGACAGAGAGGACAATAAATAATCAGCAAATGTCCAGTTCTGCTTCACAGTTAAAGACCCTGTGGATCCTGCAGGACCCATCTCATCCATCAGAGCCTGATTTCCTCACTCTCCTCTCTCTTGTTCATCATTTATCTGAGCATCGGCACTGATCCAATCACACACCATCACCTGGCGCTATCAGAGGCATTAAATATGTGTTAATGAGTGAAAACAGACCCGCTCTTCATCTCTGTCTGTTAGACTGTGTGTTTCAGGCTGTGCACCTTCTTTAATTATGGGTCATGTGACCTAGTTTTGGATGACAGGGTCCCATATGGCCTGTGCATGAGAGAGGATCCAACCCATGACCAGCTTTCTGTTTTCTCCCTCTCACTCTTTCTACTTCAGTTTCTCTTTTTGTGTCCTTCCATTTGTATTATCTCATATTTGCTTTTTCCTCCGAGCTCTTTGCCTTCGCTCTTACTTCCCTCTGTGCAGCAGTAATCATACACTCAGCTTTTATCTTCCTCCTCCTCCTCTCTTTCCGCTCTCATCTGTTTAAGAGGCTGCGTCATGTGACCTGACTAACCGTCTTCTCTCCTGCCGGCAGACAGAGAGCCCAGAGGCAGCATCCTGCCCTGTGTCTTAACTTGCAGGCCTGAATCATTGCACACACTGACCCAGACTCTGCTCTGAAGTTTATCTATCTATCTATCATTTAAGAACATGCAAAGGCAAAGGCAGCAGCTGACTGATGAATAAACCTCCCTCCCTTTCTCTTTTTTTAAAACATCCGTGGAGACGGGAGAAAGCATGTCAGGAATTTAGAAAACCGTGTGTGGGAAAGTGTCGGTGAGACTCACACCTACAGCAGGTTATAACGTCTTCTCCATGTAAATCAAGCTGTCAGGATCAGTTACTGTCAGCTGAACATGAATGTGTTCTAATGCAAATAAAACAGGCTGCTATGGTGAGAGCCAGCAGCTGTTGGAGTTCTTTTTACATAACCTCTGAAAATACAAACATCTTTAAACTGAGAAGTCGCAGCTCAGCAGAAATGAAATAAAACCCTCACCTTACCTTCTATAAACCGTCAGAGCAGGAGGTGTAGATGTCCCTGTGGCTGTCAGCCTGTCACTGTCTCTCACCTTTCAAACACATCAGTCTGACTTCCCCTATATGTATCTCCCTCCAATGGGGGGACACCGCTGTGTGTGACAGCCAATCACTGCTGCCCGTCTAGACCATAATCCCCTAACGGCAGGGGGGGGGAGGTGGTGGGGGTCACTCAGGCGGAAACAGACTGAACAATGAGAGGGGAGACAGTGAGAGGGAGAGTCAGCCGGGTGAGTAGGGATGGGGGGAGGAGGGGGAGGAATCCCTCGCCATATGTTCAGATGTCGAAGAGAAAACTGTTGATGGTTTCAATTATGGATGACACCATAAGAAGAAGGAGGTGTAACACCAGGCGGTGATACTTAATGTTGGGGAGCAGTGATTGTATCGACCCCCCCCCGGGTGGGAAAAGTAGCCGAGTAGGACAACTGGCAGCGTAGCATCATAAACACAGAGTCCTGTTCAGGTGGTGTCTGCTGGGAAAACAGACAAACGTAACAGAGACTAACATTTAGATTAAAAAATAAAACTCTGGTCAAAAATCTAAAAACTACATATCTGCCTTGTTATTGTTATTGTTATTGTTATTGTTATTGTTATCCTCCATGATGTTTAACTCACACTGACGTCCTTCTCTTCAGGCTCTATGACTCTAATGATGGAAGTTTTGGTCTGAAACAACTTTGGTTCAGACAGAAATTTCTCAGCACCTGTTGGACGGATTAACAGAAAAAGGGCAACTGCTCATGTTCCTCAGAGGATGAACTTCATTTCCTCTTTAACTAATTGTCTGTCTGTCCACCCAAAGGCCATTTCACATGCTCTGTACAGTACCTTGGCACTTATCCAATCCCCTGCAGCATCACCATTAAACTGTGGGTTAAAACACTTTGCTCATCACTAACATACAGCAGAGCAGGAGCGGGGGGGCGTCACTGATCTCAGATCAGATAATAAGCCTATCAATGCACATGCTGGGAACAAAAGCCTCCCTGCTTCCTGTTGGCTTGCTAAATTAGGCAGAGAAGGTACGTGTAATTAGCACAATCAGGTTGTCTCTTGTCTTTGTGCCTTCCACATATGGCTGACTTCATTAGCTGTAATTGCCTGTGTCCTGGGAGAGGCTGGGAAAGAGCGCATCATTATGGTTTACTTTCCTGCACATCAAAGGTCAACGAGCCTGAAGAGAAGATGACGTGTGGGGCCTGTGCCTTGTTGTTACATCTTCAGAGGCAGACATGGCTTTAGTGGAGTTTGTGTAGGGATCAGTGGAGGGATTACCTGAACCACTTATACCTGTATTAAATCTGTTTTGGTAACATTATCTCCTGAGCGCACCATTATCATGCATTCTGAAAGGCAGCACCTGTTTGCACATGCTGAACAAAAAAACGCCCTAATTTAACACTCACATGCAACTTTTCCATTATGCCCCGAACACAGACGTCCAGGGTGCAGCCCTTGGTTATTTAAGACACACTGAGTTGTTTACTGGTGTTTCTATTCTGAGGGAACATTAATAATTCATATTGCGCCCTGGGAAACAAACAGAGGAACAGTAGTAAACTAAACCCTATTATTCCACCTTTACCATGCCAACTAACTCCAGGCGCTGCACCGCTGCCATTTCAAGGCTGAACTTTGTGGCCTAAATATGTCAGCCTCTCCAACCCTCATTCATTACACGCTGAAAGTGACTTTAAAATAACGTCCTGCGGCACTTTCTAGTTTAGACACAGATGCTGTTCATCCTGAGACGTCTCATTTTTTCTACAATGTGTGAATCAGCTGAGGGCTTCGTTAGGGCAAAGACACAGAGGACGCAGACCTGACACGACCCACACAAGCACCGTGAGGGCTAAACCCAAAAAAAGAAAAAAGAGAGGAGGAAAAATGTCTGTCTCATCTAATTTAATAAGAGAGCTGGGATGAAACTGGGGCTGCGGGGAATTGCTGCACTGCCCAGAAACACTGGCATCATTAACCCAGCCTTGTGAAGTTTAGTTAAATCTTCTTTTTGAACCGAAGCCTTCAAGTCTTTCAGCCACTTAATCCATCAACCATGTATTTCTATAAAAAGATGATTTCAAAAAAACGAGCCAAGTGAAAAGCTGCTGAATGAATGAAAGAGCCACTGTCCAGATTCTCCCCCTTCATCCCCCCACTTCTTCTTCTCCTCCTTCTTCTTCTTCTCTCTCTGGCTGCAGTGATGCCAGCCAACCAGACATAATTGCCAATTAAAGGCTGAATGCTTCAAAGTTAAAGAACAATGGCTGGTGGTCTTGAATTAATGCTGTATGGAGGCTTATTAAAAACTTCTGGTCATTTTAATTAAAAAAAAAAAAAAACATCAGTTCATTGGCGATTTTTTATTTTCTATTCTCATGTCAAGATCCATCCACTGTGAAGATGCATGCAGAGGGTGTTCAGTATGCAGGCAAGTGAATTAAACACCTCAGAGTATAAATAAATCAATGCTTCACTGTGCAAACACACCGAGCTCACACATGTCCAGACCTGCCTCTCTTCAATGAAGTCAGTGTCTTTTATGTTAAAGGCATGGCTGGGTGTGCAGGCACGTTGTGTTCACTCATATACGTTAACTGGATTATTAAGTGGAAAATAAAAACACTGCTCTACTCTGGCGATGAAATGCAGGCCATTCACTGTTGTTGTTTATTTGTTATTGGCTGCAGGGAGAGGAAAGGGGCGAGGCCAAGGTTATCAGACCCAAAATGTCTTCCTGTTTAGAAGGAGCTGGCTTGAAGCTGCAGCAGCCATGGTGCACTCCACCCTCCCTCCACCTCCACCCCTAATTAAAAATGAATGCTGGGCTGTGTGGGTCAAGGACAGGAATGGGGTCTCTGTCTGGGGGAAACAGAGAAGACCTCTGTCACTGAACTGCTGGACACACCACAGACCGCCATGGACAACCCCGGGGTCATGATCAAGAGGGCAATAAAGCTGTGCAGCGTTCACTGAGAGAAATGAATTACTGTGCAGGGAGCAGTGAATGCCTCATTGACGAATACGGTTACATGGAGTCTGTTTGGTCCGAGCGTCCTCAGGGTGACGCTCAGGAGAGAAAACAGTCTGAATAATGTTCAGCAAAAGAATCCACAACACAGATACCTCTTCTGTTGGGTCCTGACAAAGTGGTCGTTAAGTGGAGAAATGTCTTTTTACAGAATGTTTCTTCGTGTGGTTCAACATGTTGCTTACACTGACTCTGATTCTGTACAAGCCTCTGATACATTTCTAACTGTATAATGGATCCTCACAGAAGACAGGATTTAAAGGATTGGTTCAAAAAACATTTTCTCACCCACACCTGGTGGAATCAGGCCATGTTAGGATGTTAAGAGCGATCCTGCAGAATCCCAGATTTCTTTCTTTTTTTAAACATTGAGGCTTCAGCTGGCAGCGGATGGTGAGGGTTCGGCAAAGATCAAGTTACAGCTGAAAGTGTGAAGCCCTGCGTTCACCACTCTGACCTCCACACCTCCACACCCTCACTGTTCAGCTCATTGCTGTTTTCTACGACCTGCTGCCCCGGCAAAGACTCCCCTGACGGCCTTTTGAGAGCCGGGAGGTGGTTTAATAGCTTGTTTCCTGCTACAGCTCATTTAGGCCATCATGAAAATGATGCTGCCGTGGGAGACGCAGGGTGATTAGGATCCGTATCATCGTCTTTGGCAGATGATATTTGGAGACAGTCTGGGACCCAATCTGTTGTCTTCCTGGCAGTAAATCCTCACTGGAAGCAATAATCGTTAGATGTTTGATAACGCAGCGGTTGACGTCAGCACCTCGCGTGTGGGCAGTGAAAGTGCTCAGCCAATTCTCCAGCCCACAGTTTTAACATCGAGTGTGACGTTAGTTTTGCAGATACCGCCTCTTCTCAGGCGAACATCAGAAGGAGCGTAAAATCACAGAAACATTTCCTGAAGAAAATGTGTGTGAAGCTTTTCATGGTTCAGTGTATATTGGTTTGAATGGCCACATGCACCATAACACATTAACAAACTCATGTTATGTGCAAATTATGTGCAGCTGTTCAGCGTGAAATACGGAGCAGTCTGGACAAAGGGCGTCCACAGACTTTAAGCTGCACTCATCAGTGTTTTTATATTAAGTTTGGATGTGATGTGAGAGAGGGAGCGTGCAGTGACAGGGAGTTTTGCAGACCACAGTGTTGTTTCTCTGGTTCCCACAGATTGTTTCCAGTCACAGCAGGCGACTGTCTCTGCTAAAAAAAACTTGAATAAACCGACTGTAAGATACTCAGCCCACACCAACACGACAGAGTTCAATGTTTAGAGTTGGTGGAGACCAAAACGGAGCTAAGAGGAGCGTGAATATTGAACTGTGTCTCAGACGACGTTAATGCTAACGTTGTTCTGTGTCTGCTGGGTGTGTGAATAGGTATTCTATATCTATTAGGTATCAATTTTATGCAGTATTCTGCCCCCAAGTGGCCAAAAAAGTGTTTTTAATATTAGATGTAAAACATAACCAGGTTCTCTAGCGACAGACAAAATGAAAATGTTCAAATGAAATTTTTAATTTGAAGGTGTCAAAGACACAACACGACCTAAACCTCAGTGAGAGCAAAACCCCTGAGAAATAATTCCTGTATTTCTCCTGCAGTGAAGGTAAACAGAGGAGAGGACTTGATCTTACACCATGTGTGCAGTAACAGCAGCAGCAGACTGAACCCACTCGTTTCTAGAAACAATATACCCGAAATAAATCTGCACTTTATCGTCTTATTTTCCATTCTGTGATAACAGGTTATGTGCGTGGTGCCACAACAGAATAAAGGCTTTGTAAAAGGTTTGTGGTTCCATCTCAAACACAATGATCACCCTCACTAAACCCCACAGCTGCCACTAAGAGACGGGCCATTTTTAGCCGAGGGGAAGGAAGGGCAGGTTGGAGAATGGGAGCCATGAGGGAGGCACAAAACAAACGAGCTTAAAGTTAAACCACAGCACTGCTTTGTGTTGTGTATAGTTTTCTGATCCCACACCCTAAAGGTAACAAAGAATATTCAGCGCCAAGGCACACGAGCTTCCCACAAACTGTAGGTCTGACACTCTCCTGACCTCGTGTTCGCCAGCTTTCGGTTTTGAATTCCAAGGTGACAGACACGTTTGAAACTTGCCTCAGGTGTGAAAGGGATAAAGGGGTGAGATGCATGTGAAATCAGCCTCAGCAGTCATGATATCAAAAGCTGTGATTTATGCTTTAGTGTCTGGAATGACGATGTTAAGCAGGTGTGAACCCTACACTTAAAGAAGATGAGTCAAAGACATGTCAGTGTTTGTATCTCCGACTACAAGCAGGCAGGAAGGACTCTTTTGTCTGTCTCTGAATAATGACTCACACATGAGCTTAGAAATATTTCATTGTTGCCGTTATACACAAGCCTCTAGATTTCTTTGGAGAATGCTTTTTAAAGCAACAAATGGAAGCTAACAGCCTGTTGACAAACTCTGCTTTCAGTTAGAGCGACACACGTAGAGAGATGAAAAACGATGACTCGCTCCTGGCCTGAAAACTCGTCTGTCAGGTTTGAGTTTTAGTGTCGCTGCTGCTGTGGTGGATGTGGTCAGCAGCTACGAGAAATAGCCCCCTGGTCTTGTCAGGTTGAGGGTCAAATGTTCGAGCGTGACCTGACACCACCCCACACAGACTGACCCCCCCGACCCCTGACACGACGTTCACACATTCATACAACACTCTTCTTCTTTTAGAGCTGATGGTGCACCGGGTTTTTAACGGTGTCGACTGAGGAGCATCGAGTTCACAGTTGTAATTTACGGGACTTTTACACAGGCTTTGAATGCCACTACACACGTTAAAGGACAGTACCTGTGTTTCTGACATGGATGGATTTGTTGCTCCGCAGATCATTTAGGGCAAAATAACAACAGCTCCACCCCCACAGCTAACATCAGCATAAACAGGAGATCATCTGTATCAAGTGACTTGGTACCAAGGAGCCGTCAGCGTTAGTCCATTGTTAACGTCCAACTGATTCAGACGTGCTCTCACATACAGCTCCTCCGGGTGATGTGTGGATAAGTTCAGGGTTTCAGTGAATGTGTGAAAGCAGTGATAATGTCAGGCTGAATTATAAAGATGTAAAATGAAGTGGCAGTTTAGTCAGATAATCAGGCCTGTAATCATCACTCTGAACATGAAGTCTGTGTAAATCTTTGTCCAAGCTACAGTATGTGTTGTGGTAATGCAGTGCAGTCACATCAATCTGCAGCTGAGCAGCCTTACAACACAGTCTGACCAAAATGAGCTGAGACTTGATCCTGAGTGTGATGGATCACACAGCTCAGGCAGACTGAATGGAAGCCAGTGGATACCTGGGGTGGTTCTAAAACACAGCAGCCTGGTCTGCAGTCTGTTTATCTGTGGTTTAAGGTTTGTGGAGTAAATTTGTAGAAAATGCTCCAAACTGCAAAACTGCTGCTGTCCTTTTAAAACGAGTGATACTGAGGAGCTGCTCGACTCAGCCCTCGCAGCTGCATGTCGGTTGTTAGATGTTTGTGATCTCTGCGTTGCAGATGGAGCCGGTTTACCACTCTCCACTGAGCACTGGATGAGAATCAGTCACAGTGGAAAGAGAAGTGACAACCTTGGCAGAGACGCCCCTCGTCTTTTCTTGACAACAGATTGCATCCCACATGGTCCCGAGCAGGGGGAGACTGACTCGGCTTTTTAACCAGCAATCTGCTCTCTGTTCTCCTGTTTGATCCCCGGCATGGCACCACGCTTTTTCTGTTATGTTACCAAACTGCGATATGGCAGCGATGACGCGACATGTCCTCCTGGCATCAAACATCCACTCCCCTGAAAATCTCAAGTGCCACTTCACAGATGTGTGGCTAATTTGGAGGAGTGAATCAAGAAGTCACGGAGCAGATCATGTTGCAAAACACGCAGCCATGCGAGGCTTTTCTGTGGGCCGGTGGCTGGATAGACAGAAAAAAAATTATGTCTGCTTTGAAGATGATTCCAAATGAAATCTGTGCCAGTTAAGGCTCCTTTGAAAAATGGGTCCACACTGTGTCACTGCCAAATGATTTGGGTGTGAGGGTGCAGCTTACAGATTCAGTTTTTACATTTCAAAGACTGGGGGAAGAGATGGGAGCCTGAATGTGCCACCATCAAAACAAATGTGTTTATTGGAGAGAAGAGGAGACATGGACATTTTAAATAAGAGAGGGCATGATAATATGATGAAACTGTGTGTGGCTCACTCCCCTGTGACAGCAGATCACATTTACTACAACAGATAAATAATACTGAGAGAGAATGTTTTTGAGCTACACCACCAGAGTGAAGAGAGTGCAGCTGAGGAGAGGAGGGAAACTGTCTTGAGCTCATTAAGCTTAAAACATCTGTCCCAGATGCGTGGACAGAGGAGGCGGATATGTACACATGCCTCTGGTCTGCTCAGAGCTCTAAGCCCACACGAATTAATGCCATTTAAAAAATACACGCACCCCCGCCTCAAACTAAAAGCCGTGATAGGACAGAAGTCTGAAACAGGACGGATGAAATGCAAAGACAGCGACATATTAGATCTGATTTATGAAAATGTATAATTAATGATTGAATGTGTTTTTGTCCGCGCGCACATCAGCGTGGTTAAAATGCTGCATGTTTACAACACAGTGATAAAGTAGCACAGTGCTGATCGCAGTAATAGAAACAACAGAACATACCAGTTCTTGCTTCAGTCGTCTCAGACACGCGTCCATGTTCCTGCTCTCTGGTTTGGAGAGCTGCTGCTGCTCTTCCATTTCCCCCGTTAAAGACCAGATTTTCAGACGGAGCGCGTCGCCAGTCGCCACTCGAGCATGACTGTGAAGCTTCGTCCTGGGCAGAAAAATGCAAACAGCGCTCTCGTGGAGAGAAAAAGACACAGATTTGTAATTGGAGATGCGCAGATCTGCGGAGGAATGTGCGCGCGCGGTTCGTAATGACGTGAATCCCTTAATTAAAAAACAAACTCCCGATGACGAAGATGTGTTTACTCCAAAAATGATAATGAGCTCCTTCTACAGGCTGCATCAAGACACTCAGCCCGTGTGTGTGTGTGTGTGTGTCTCCCTCCGCCGCTGCTCGACTACTGTCAGCCTGCTGTGTGTGTGTGTGTGTGTGTGTGTGTGTTCCCTCTCAGCTATTTTCTCATTCAAGACGAGCGCTTACGTTGCCCGTCCAATTTCCTCCAATGAGCGAGCCTCTCAGGACAGGACAGACTGAATCTCATTCAAACTGGGATAAAACGGGGATGCATCATTTATCATGTGAGCACGTGCAGCAGCTCGCTCTGATTTCACAGAGATATAAAGTCTGTAACATCTGGAAACATTTGAATCAAGGCTGAAAGATCACATAGTCTGGGCTGTTAAAGAGGTATGGAGAATTACAGTGAGTGTCTCTGCTCTCTGAGTTTCTGCAGCAGCACATTAGACTGAAGGAGGAAGTTTAAGGAGGATGTGTCTAAAAGAAACCATATGTGTCATGAAACGAGCCATAGGGACAGTTTCCTGTCCTTCACTGAGGTCAGAGAGGAAACACCTGAGCCTCGGGCTTTTGTTGTGTGTGACCTGGATATAATACTTTATCAGTGAGGGGAAGTGTTGCATATACAAGGCAGCCAATCAGGAAGCTGTTTACCCCCCCCCCCCAAGAATATAGACCTGACATTTCTGAAAGGTTGCACATGCAGTTTATAAAACAGTCACTGCATCCTACAATCTGAACATGTCAGGGAAACTAGATGCGGTCTGGAAATGATGTGGTCTGATGCAGTGTTTACAGGACAATGTGATCCTTTCTCCTCTGTGTCTGTACAATCTTATGGATCCATGAAACAGCCACAGGGGTGCAAACTGGGCTGGGTGTTGAACTTCAATACAAACTTGGTACAAACCAAAGTATGTTCACATTACAGATTATCAAAGATGTTTTATTCTTATTTACTTTTTGCCAGTTTTCTTCAGGCAGAGGTTTTGAATGTCGACTCAGACAAACATCTGAGACCTTCAGCTGTGTTTGGTAAATGTTTTGTAGAAAATCATGTCAACATTAATGTAGAATAAATTCTAAATATACCCAGGTTCACTGCAGATATATATGCACAGGTTCCATTCAGCATGTTGCACCTCATACACGATAAAATCCAAATCCAATCTGTTTGTTTCTTTCAGTTCACTCAGCTCCTCTCTGCCTGTCCATGAACACCTGAAGCAGACAGTCAGGTGACGTCGTGTCCTCTGACCTGCTTCTGTCATCTGGAGGTTTTAACATCAGGCCTGATGTCGGTGATGTTTCCCAGATGGACGGACGGATGCTTGGGGAGAAAGAGAGGGAAGTAGATCCATCCCCGATTCCAAAAGCAATGAAATGGGGCAAATGAATAAATCATCTGAGTGTAGCTTAACTTCTGAGAGACGGAGGAAGAGCTTTAACCGACTTGTGTGTTTTAGTCTTTTATCTTTTATAAATATTCAGTTAGAATATGATCATAGTTTTCCGCTGTGTTCATACAGCAGATTTAAATAACTAAGAGTTATTTAGTGGGTGTCGAGATCAGCTCATGATCCTTCCTGAGATGCTGTAAACTAATAATTAGACAGAGAGTTATCAGAAATGTGCAGAGTCATGTGTAGTCATGCTTGCCAAATGCAATCATGATACTGAACTAATTAACTAACTTCTACAGGAACACAGATGGCAGTTTCATAATCCTAACTTTTTTTTCATGCACAGTTTATATTTGGTTGCTTTGGTTATTTCTTTGCACTTGATAGAGCAGTAATACTTCATGTAGAGCAGCAGCCAACAAATATTTTTTATCATCAGTAAAGTAATGAAGAAATAGCCCTCACAGTCTAATGTGATGTCCTCAGAAGAGATATATTCAGTTTACACTGATACAGAATGAAGTCAATCCTCATATTTAAAGATGTTGAATATTGAATGTTTAGATATTCTCACTTGATAAATGAGTTAAACTATTAATCAAGTATAAAAATGACTGTTTTCTGATATAGTCAAGTCTCAGCTTCCTCCCATGTGTTCTGTGTTCCTACATGAACACACTGTTTCAAAGTTATAACAGCTGTGGTTGTTTCACACGAGACATTCCTCTCCTGTCTCCGCTCCTCTCTCTGGATTTGAAGTGGGCGTGTTTCTGCTGCAGAACGGTGGTATCATTAGCTGCCATGCACCAATCAGGATTTAGCAACATTTGAATCGGACAACAGGTGTGGAGTTGTTACCTGTTGTTGTCATTCAAGTCCAATACAACCACACCCAGATTAACAGATTAGCAGAGTTTTTTGGGTTTCAGACTGAATTGATAAAACCTGTTGTGTGCTGAATGTCGTCATTAATATTTACTGTTACACAGGAAGACTTCAGATCTGCGTGGACAGAATCACAGATTGTAAATCTACCCTAAATGTTTACAGGCACAAGTGTGTGTCAGAGAAGTCGAAGTTTGAGAGTGAGCGTGCTGCACTCGGCAAGCTGCTTCGTGATTTGGAACAATTTTGTCCCGAACGTGACCCCGAGCTGCAGCTGCTTTTTGTGCATGTGTCCGCTTCCTCCCAGCTGTCAGCGGGAACACACACTGGATAAGGGAATGTCTCCTCAGATCACTCAGCGCTGAAGCACAGGCAGCACATGCAGCAGCATTAACTGTACATCACTGCAGACAGAAAGTATTATAATCCTTTCACTGACTCACTGACTGTTATGACTTGTTTGGTTATCCTCAAGTTTTTGTGTTCAGGCCAGAAATGACTCAAATCACCAAGCAAAGACAAAGCATAATTGTCCCTGCAATGAAACCACTCTGTGTGGTGTTATGACTTGTGCTGTATTTTTTTTTTTTATCACAGATGTCATTAAAAAGTAAAGCAACTGAGTGATGTGTAAAATTAAAGGTAAAACTTCAGTTACACACACTGTGATATTTAGATTTTGTGGTTTAGTTTTGCTTTTATCAGTCACTTGTCAGCCTTTGTTCTCAAATGTATTTTTTCATTAATATATTAATATATTTCACTGCTTCACTGATATTACACTGTAGGTGATGTTTCATACAGTTTTCTTCTTCTTTACATACAGTCTATGGTGACTTAAGTTCATTAAACCTGTCATCCGTTCACACGTCTTTATTTATTTAAGCCTTAAACTGTCTCAGTGTGATGAATCCTCATCGTGTAGAAGATCACGGATGGAGCTGGTCGCAGTGATGAAGCGCGACCTGCAGTACCTCCACCTGAAGTTCCCGGGGATGCTGATCCTATCCTCCTCCGTCGCCCACAGGCGTCAGCGGGCTATTACATATTACATGTGGCTTATGTCCAGTTTGTCAGAAAACAGTCACGAATAAAAGAGTCTCGGCTTCAGAGTTTGTGCACTGACGATGCATCTGGCGCATGGCTGTTCTCCTGATCTTATAATACATCTCAGGCTTCTCCCCGTCTCTACGGCGGATGCATTTTAAGGCCAATCAGAGGCGGTTGCTAGACCGGCCAATCAGCATTTTCTGCCAATGTTAGCTGACGTATGTCGTCATTGGTGGCGACGTGTCTCCTCATTGGCCATGATCTACTGGGAGGAGCATAGAGAGGCGGGGAAACAGGTCGGAAAGCAGATTTAAACCAAGCGCGAGCCGTTGCATCGGTTTGTCAGTACTGTGAGGAAACGTCGTTATCGAAGAGGTCTGGATGCTAACACAAACACCGGAGCTGCTGTGTTGTCGTTATCGAAGAGGTCTGGATGCTACACAACACCGGAGCTGCTGTGTTGTCGTTATCGAAGAGGTCTGGATGCTAACACGAACACCGGAGCTGCTGTGTTGTCTTTATCGAAGAGGTCTGGATGCTAACACGAACACCGGAGCTGCTTTTAGTGTCGAACACGAGTGAGACCGGACGCTGAACACACCGACGGCGCGAAGGTAAGGCTAACAGTTAGCAGCTAGCGTTAGCAACAACATTATCAGCTAGCGTTAGCACCAACATTATCAGACAGCGTTAGCATTAGCATTAACCTTGTAACATTTACTTCCATTTTCAGTCGTTTATATCGCGTGGGTAAGAGTGTGTTTGTGTTTCTGTGACTGAGGCGTCCCTGACATGAGTTGTGGAGGGTGGTAACTGTTTACTTTGTGTGATTATCATGTTGTGATCATTTTGCGACTCAGTTTTTTGCCTCTGTTGTTTTGTGTGTTTTTGTAGCTTCATGGTAGTAATCTGTCCATAGCCATCCACTGATCCCCTGTTGTGTTTATTTTTGATTAGAAATTTGTTTGTGGTGACTCAGATTTGTGTTAAATACAAACTTGAAAACTAGATTTTAACTCTGTGAGAGTAGGTCATGAGTGTATGAGCTGAGATTACTGTCAGAAATTCTGATAAAAACTATTTTAAAAATAGTTTTTCCCTCTGAAACCAGTAAAGTCATATTGTAGTGACATGATTAATTTATTCCCCTCAAAACTCAGTGTGTTTGTCAAAGTTTTAGTCTTTAGTTTTCAGTGTTGTATTTTTTAAACACTGTTCAGGTTTTGCAGGTTAACTAGTCTTTATTAATGAGGTTATAAGTGTTGCACTTTGCAAATTAATCATGTCTATACATTGTCAGAAAATGATATTAGTTATAATAAATTTTAAAAACTCAAAGAACGTCAGTTAATTTTCTGCATGTAGACTGAAGTAGAATTACATTTACTTAAGTTTTTATTATGCAGTTCACAGTAATTCCTCCAATAATTAGTTGACAGACAATTGATATGGAAATTATATATATATAATGTTATTGATTCATAAAGCTGTGAAGCTTTTTCTTGTCATATGTGACAGTAAACAGCCCATTTTCTGAAACACTCCCCTAACGTTGACCAACAACAACACAGTGTTCTGGTTCGGCTGCTGTGGTTAAACTGTTGATGGGAAATAAGTAGTAGTGTATTGATCATTTTCCTTTGTATATTTTGCTTTTTATTCCCTCCAGGTGTCACCACTTTGTCCACGTTCACAGAGAGTCTTCGTACAATGAAGAAGTTCTTTGAGACCAGGACAGAGGCCTCCAGGTAATTCACAAACACTTTACATTGATTATCCAACACAGAGCACTGACATTAAATTATATATCTTCAGTAGTTGATCCTCAGTCTGAATAGTTTGATTTGTTACAAAAAGACTTCACCCATTATTATAGTGTATTTACATAGTTCATTAATGTACAGTTCCATGAAAATGGAGAATTTAAACATCAGCTCTCTGTCTCTCTCTCTCTCTCTCTCTCTCCGTTTCTCCCTCTGTCTCGTTCTCTCTCTTTCTGTCTCTCCCTCTCTTTCTATCGCCCCCCTGTCTTTCTCATTAGTGCAGTAAATCATAAAATTGTGCTTATTCAGTTCAGTGTCAGAGTAGGGCTGGGCGATATGGGCAAAAATCATATCACAATATGATTCATTAATGTACAGTTCCATGAAAAAAAAAAATCATATCACAATATGATTTTTCATATCAATATCAATATATGTCACGATATAAATCATATCGCCGTTTCTGTCAAACTTAGAGATTCCTTTTTACTCCTGAGTGAGATGTGAAAATACTATAAGGTCAATTTTGGGGCTGCCCCCTAAATGTGGAAGACCCTGATTCAACTCACTGAGTGTCAATGGATAAGTTGTTTTTTTAGTGACTTTTTTTAAAGCGGCCTCACAGTTCACACAAAGAGCACAGCAGTAGTGTAAAGTTTACAACCATATCTTGTCTTAAAATGACGAAACCAGAAAATACCTGTTTGGGCTGAGAGGGAGAGAGAGAGAAAGATAAGATAAAGGGAGCAAGTACTAGGTGACGTCAGATTTGTATTTTGTATTTTCTACTGGGACAAACTCCACAGAGTTTTTATCAGCTGTGTCTGTCTCTACCAGCTCTCTGTACCTGTTAGTCCTCTATCATTTGGGGCTGGTCCATTGGAGTGTCTTTGTTAACGCTGTCGCTTGAGTTTTCATTAACGTTTTTTGTCATCATGTTCTCTTTTATGTCGCTCCTACTGCTGACATACTGCTGTGCATGGCTGCAGTACCCAAAACATTAGCACATGTGCTAGTCTTGTGTTAGTCTGTGCTGCGTGTGTCAACCTAACATGACGTGTCTCTAACTGTTCCATCCTCATGATTGGTTCAGCGCTGCGCTATCCTCATTATCATTGGCTTTTTATATTGTCTGTCAGAACAGAGGTGCAATGAGTTTTATCGACGTTGTTATCAATCATGCCTTAAATGTCTGTCCAGGAAAGGTTCTATCGTAATATATATATAATTTTATCGCCCAGCCCTACTTTGTAGAAACAAATCTTTCCATCCACTGATGTGAATATCAGGAGCTGGTGGAGTAAGTTCTCCAGAGCAGCTTCTTCTAGTTCTGATTAGTCCAGAACCAGTTAGTCCACTCTCTGGTTTCTTTGTAGATTTAGTATCTTTTACTTCTCTGTCTTTTGACATTTTGAAGTTTAATACCCAGAAAGTCTCTGTGTTTTTATTTTGATGTGTTAAAATTCACATCTTTACATTAATGTTTGTTGTGTTTTTTTCTACAGGATTCAAACTTTAACCATTAAGTCACAAAGAGAAGAGACAGATGTGAAGACATTTCCAGAAGGTCAGTGTTATTTTATTCTTTTCAGTCTGACTGTCATTATCTCGGCTGCAGTTTGACACTGTAAAAACCTTGTCTTTAACAAATAGCAACAAAGTGAAGTTGCTGTAACTTATTTAATTAGTATTATTGTTTTTCAATAATGTAGCTGCAAAAAATAAGTCTAAAAATATAGGTAACTATATACATACATATATATATATATATATATAATATATATATATATATATATATATATATTTAGTGAGAGAGAGAGAGAAAACATGCAACCTTAGGTATAAAACTTCTAATAAAAAAATATAAAATAAATAAAATAAAAAAATATATAAAACCTTAAAAAATAGATTATCAAAACGTTTAGAAATAGGTCTTTAAAAAAAATAATTAAAACATGAGATCATGAGAAATGCAACTCAAAGTTTAGGAAGATGTGTTCAATGATTTTATTTCAGACAGCATTTAACAAATCACAGCAAAGATAATGACAGACATTTGACCACAAGGAAACACTTGTTAGAGCTGGTTAGGGTTAATGTAGTTATTAGCACAATTTCTAAAGATGAACATGTCTACTAAGCATTTTTATAATCATTTAACTGCTCCTGATACAATTATTAATTTGCTGTATCATAAGCAGTTGGATGTTCTCATACATGTTTAATAAAGACATATTAGTCTTTAGAAAATGTGCCCATGACTGCATTACAGATGGTAGAAAAAAGTATTTTCATTTGAACAATAGCAAACCAGCACTGTTTACAGGCAGTTAGATGGTAGAGGTCTTTTAACTAATTAACAGCTTCATAACACTTTTGTTTTCTTTCATCCACTTCAGGTCCTCAGCTGCTCTCATCTTCTTCTCCTGCAGAAGACCATGTTAATCACAGAAACTGATCAGTAATTCTATTTTTTCTTTCCTAAACTGCCCCTATTCATCATTGTTACCTATTTACCACGAGTTAAACTAAACTTTTTACAACTCTGTCAGTATCACATATTTGTGTGTTTATCTAATTATTACAGTTACAGTAATGTCTAGAAATAGTTCTGAAACTCCTGTAAATGGATTTGTAATTATGTCATAGTTAAGAGATAAACATCGACACATAGATTTTATAATATCCTGTGATATTTTTTAATGACAGAATACACAGACATTTTTCACAATATACGATGGCCTTCTTAAATTTTTTTTATGACATACTTTTCTCTGATGTTTTTTTCCCACATTTTTTGACAGCTTACTATACAATGACAATTTTTGTCGTTTTTGACGCCTTATTATACTATGACATTTTTACACTTTCATCCTTTTTAGCAACTCGTAGCCAGAAGTTAGGGTTAGGGTAATGTTAGCCAGAGGTTAGGGTTATACTATGACATTTTTATACTTTACTATACTATGATATTTGTTCTTAATTTTTGATTTTTTTGTCTTGATTGTACTATGACAGTTTTTGACATGTTTTAAAATTCCTTACTATGACATTACTGTGACATTTTTGGATTGTTTTTGATGCATTACTATACTGACATTTTTTGGTGGTTTTTGACGCCTTATTAAAATATGACATGTTTAGTCTGTTGTTGACACTTTGCTATACTTTGACATGCGGCTTAAGACAAAGGAACTATCTTTAAGAAGCCATCTTACTTTGGTTCTCCACAGACCCACAAGTGTTCACTCACATCTCTACACAGTGTGCGTTAGGTAAGATTTTTTGTAATTTTGTTTTGGTATTTTGTTATTTCAAACTGTGCAATATCAGCACTTAAATCCAATCTATTACTCTACACACAGTCCTGTTTATACTGCTCATATTGTGTTAATACTTTTTATACATTATTTTATATATTGTCTTGTTTATATCATGCCCTTTTCTATCTTTGCTACTATTTCCCTGCTGATAAAGAATTATATTGCTCTTACTCAAATAAATTATTCTGAACATTGAATATTTTGCTTGTCTGTTTATTATTATATGAAAGTGAATAATTTTGGCCAAGGGCCACTTTTAGCTGGAGGTAAGGGTTGAGGTTATGGCTTTTTGGTTTACAGGTTACAGTAACAAAAACCCTAACCCTAACTTCTGGCCAACAGTGGCTAAAAGCCATAACCCTAACCCTAATCTCTGGCTACAAGTGGTTAAAGAAACTGTAACCCTAACCCTAACCCTAACCTATAAGTGACAAAAAAAGCTACAAAAGTTTATTGATTCTGTTTTAGACAATATATAACAAACCACAGCAAAGATAATGATAGATGTTTTACCACTTGGAAATATTGTGTGTTTTGTTCTCACCTCACAGTTAATGCAATAATGAACACATACAGAGATATGCTTATTTAAGTCTTAAACATCTCTAAACATCTTTAAAAAGTTTTAACTACTTTTGATGTCCTCCTCAGGTGATGTGGTCTTCTCCTCCTGCAGAGAAAGAACATGTTAATCACAGAAACTGTCAAGACCAAGTCAATTAGGTTAGGGTTAGGGTTAGGGTTACAACACTAGGGTTGGGGTTAGGGTTAGGATTGTAACTCTAACCCTAACCCCAACCCTAGTATTACTATACTATGACATTTTTTTGACGGGCCTTACTATACCGTGACATTTTTTGACTTTTTTTGTACGCCTTACTATATACTATGTCATTTTTTGACAATTTTTGACGCCTTATTATACTATGACATTTTTTGACATTTTTGACTGCCTTACTATACTATGACATTTTTTGACCATTTTTGACACCTTACTATACTATGACATTTTTTGACCATTTTTGACGCCTTACTATACTATGACATTTTTTGACCTTTTTGACCCTTACTATACTATGACATTTTTTGACCATTTTTGACGCCTTACTATACTATGACATTTTTTGACCATTTTTGACACCTTACTATACTATGACATTTTTTGATGGTTTTTGACACCTTACTATAGTATGACATTTTTTGATGTTTGATGTTTTTGACACCTTACTATACTATGACATTTTTGACCATTTTTGACGCCTTACTATACTATGACATTTTTTGATGTTTTTGACGCCTTACTATACTATGACATTTTTTGATGTTTTTGACACCTTACTATACTATGACATTTTTTGACCATTTTTGACGCCTTACTATACTATGACATTTTTTGACCATTTTTGACGCCTTACTATACTATGACATTTTTTGACCATTTTTGACGCCTTACTATACTATGACATTTTTTGACCATTTTTGACGCCTTACTATACTATGACATTTTTTGACCATTTTTGACGCCTTACTATAGTATGACATTTTTTGACCATTTTTGACGCCTTACTATAGTATGACATTTTTTGACCATTTTTGACGCCTTACTATACTATGACATTTTTTGACCATTTTTGACGCCTTACTATACTATGACATTTTTGACAGTTTTTGACACCTTACTATACTATGACATTTTTTGACACCTTACTATACTATGACATTTTTTGATTTTTTGACACCTTACTATACTATGACATTTTTGATGGTTTTGATGGTTTTTGACGCCTTACTATACTATGACATTTTTGACAGTTTTTGACACTTACTATACTATGACATTTTTTGACCATTTTTGACGCCTTATTATACTATGACATTTTTTGACCATTTTTGACACCTTACTATACTATGACATTTTTTGATGGTTTTTGACACCTTACTATACTATGACATTTTTTGACAGTTTGTGACACCATATTACACTATTGCATTTTTTGATGGTTTCTGATGCCATACTATACTATGACATTTTGTATCACATTTTGATGCCATACCATATAGTATGACATTTGATGTCATACTATATTGTCATTTTTATCACATTTTGACAACTCACTATTTTTTTGACATCATACTATAGTATGAAATTTTTTATAATTTTTTGATGCCATACTATAGTGTGACATTTTTATCACATTTTTGATGCCGTACCATATAGTATGACATTTGTATAAAATTTTGATGTCGTACCATACTGTCATTTTTATCACATTTTTGACAACTCACTATTTTTTATCACATTTTGACATCATATTATAGTATGAAATTTTTTAATTTTTTTTGATGCCATACTATAGTGTGACATTTTTATCTTTTTTTGAAGCCCTACTACAGTAACATTTTTATCACATTTGACAACATACTATACTATGACATTTTTATCATATTTTTGAAGTCATACTATAGTATGATATTTTTATCACACTTTAATGACTTGCTAGAAGATAAACAAGATTTATCGCAAGACTCTCAGGTTATAGTGTATGAGTTTCAGCTCCATGGACCTATTAAACTAGACACTACAAATGTAATGGAAATAGTCAAAACCTGCTACTAGAATCTGAATGGCACTTAGTAAAAAACAAAACTGTCTATGTATTGGAATGACTGAACAAAATGTAACTCTGGCAGACATAAAAGACTAAAATATTCTATTAACCGTCAACAACTTTCTTACCTACATTCCAGGTCTTCAGAAAGCTGGAGATATGTCCATGCAAGTAGACAAGGAGAGCACGGAGGACAGCAGCACGTCTGACATGGACCTCAACTTGTTCCTTCAATGTGAGAACATATTCTTGATTCACTGTGGATTCTAATCAGTACAGCCACACAATACCACCCATTACCCAACCCTGTCTTTATAAACAAGAGTTAAAAGGTGTGTACGAATTAATGGCAACTAGCAGTGAGGCTGTTGAATATCCCTGCCCAATCTGAGTCACATGTGCACCATTTTAGCACTTGCACAAACCATGCTACATGCTGGTGCAACATGGTAGACTCTGTGGGAGAGGATCTGTTCCCTATATAGATTTACTACATTTGAAGGTAAAAAAAAAAAACAGTGATTCTCAGTTCCAGGTGATTATACACTAATAAAAAATCATCAGGCAAAAAGAAGCGTAACCAACTCACCTGGAGGTCATAAATGCTGAGAAGCTGACGCAGAGCTTCAGACACATTCCCTGTGCATGTAGCTGTCTTCCTGAATGAGCTCTGAAAATGGGAAGAATAGGATATTTAAAGCTGTTTGTTTAAATACATCCTCTTATAAAAAGGTAAAGCAGATGAAACAACTATTGTATCAAATTACTGTCAAACGTCTAAGCAAATCATCCTCATGCCAAAACATGCAGATCAGAGTTCAGGTTAGCTGGCTTTTGACCTGTATTTGACCTGACCTGTATGTCATGTGTAGTTGTCCATTATATTAAAATATCAACAGCCAAAATGTCCAGTGAAAGATAAAAAACATTAATTAGAAATTGGAAAAACATGTTAGAACAAAAACAATGCCTCTCTCTCACTTTCCTAAAGCTACAACCTAATTTTCATCCAAACAAGCTGTCCTCCAAGCTGAAGAAATAACATTTGTCTTGCTGAGCTGTAAGACAAGTGTATAGGGACTGTCTACAAAGAGCAACAGCAAAAAGAGATACTACAAAAATATTCATGTACATGTACAGTGTAGTGTCACCAAAATCAGTCCAACAACGAGGGTTCTCCTGTTTATTACACTACAATACTTTGGGAAATATGTGCTTTTTCATAATTTTGAGCAATTTTTTATCGGAATAATATTCAGTAACATTATAGACATATACTGATGTGTAATAATTCCCCAAATGATGGAAAATCCCTTTTTTGTTATAACCAAGGACCCCTAGCGGTTGGACAGAGTTTGGTGACACAACATTTTTCAAATGAGTTATTGATCCCTGTCAAAATATGTCCACTAAAGTGCTTGTTTTTGCTGCAACACTGTGGATAGGATTCCTACACAGACAGACCTTTGTATTAAAGAGTAAGATGCCTTTACTCAGTTCTTTTAGATAAGTACAGCACACAAAACACTAACAAACTGATTGAGGCAGCAATATTTCTGTTTTTGTCAATTAAGTCTACTAAAAAGGTCTATCTCTGTACACATTTATAATAACAACCTGAGGCTGTCAGTGGCAAAATCCTCTCTGAATGTGAAATTTATGCAAACGCTTGGTTGTGCCCCTGCTGTTTCAATAATGAGAGATTCGCTTGGTGTTTGGTCGGGTGACTAGGTTTGACTCCGCATATTAGCAAATGCTAGCATGTGAGCATTTAGTGAGGCAGATAGAAATGGCAATTTGCATTTACTTTACAAATGTATCACATACATAAACTAACACTAAATACATTTGATGTAGAAAATAATGTAACACTATGGTAAAACGTGCTAAATAAACGGATAACTCACCACATCAAGTCCAGAAAACGGCTGCGTGCTACAGCGTGTTCCATTTCAAACGTCTTCACAGACAATTCCAAAGCGAAGTTCAGAGGAAAAACATCTCCTTTCATGCTGTTACGTCGAATTACAACAAAATTGTTCAAGAGCTGCAAACTTTCCTCCATATATCTCATCTAACGCGAGCAGATGAGATGGCGAACTCCCTCTTCCTCTCAAAAGTTTCCGGTAGACTGGATGCCTCGCGGGACACTGCTGACTCTCACAGGCAGGGATCAGTTTGGAATTCAGAATGTCTATTTGCATGGGTGCGGTAATGAATTCAAGAAATGTTTTTTGCAAGGGCTACTATTTGGTAGGATTCAGCAGGCTCATCGTTGTATTGCTGGCGCCGTCTGTCGTTTCTCCAACCCAATGTAGGTAACACACGACCACTTCCGTATAGCGAAAACCACAACGAAACGACGGAAATGTCGACCGCGGCGTTCCCATGGAAACCGCACTTTCTGTTCTACAAAGTATGACAGCTACAGTAGCTTGGAGAGCAGCGATTTAAGGCGAATTCACTCACTTGCTAGTTCTGAGACAATTCTGAGCTTTACTACCAAATTGCTGCAAATTAATGATGCGTATGTATGTGCACCATGACATATCAGTGTGTTATGCTTATCGCAGTCCAATATTTGATTAATATCGATATATGCTGTATGATACTGTTTCAGTGTAGCAGTTTGTCTGTCTTTCATTGTATACTAACGTTTTTTTCACATTCGCATTCCATTCGCACTTCAACCTCTGCTAATTTGATCCTGATGCAGGGATCAAATCTTATTTTCTTCACTGTATTCATATATTTTTTAGATGCCGAGAATAGAGTATTTGAACTGATATAATGCCCTGATGACTCGTCCTCAAACTTTTCAAGTGTCACTGTTTACCTTGAAAACTCTAAATAATTGTGACTGACAGATGTGAGAGACAATATTATTGTGTGGCTCGAATTAATATGCTTTGCCATCTGTCTTGTATGAGCTTTTCTCTAAAATGCCAAGTTCATGTGAAGAGAGCTTAATTCCTGTATGTCACTGATATCGAGAAGCCCGTGTCAGGATTGTGGCTTGAAGTGCTTCTCTGTCTCCTGCACACAACACTGTCCTCCCACACTGACACTGCTCCCATTTTGACATCTACTTTGAAAGCATGTGGGCTGTTTTCAACTGCATATGAACCACAACTCCAGTCTTTTTGGGGGTGGGGGGTGCATTGTTTATTTGCAAAAGGAGAAATCCTCTCACAGATGTCAGGATGGGAGGTCAGCTGCAGAACATTCGCCATGGAGTAGCTCTGTATTGTGAATCCTGTTGACCGAGTTACTTGCAGTTTGCACTGTTCCAGAGCAGGAGAGAGATCTCAAATATAATAGTATTGCTCCATCACTTTTGAAAATTAGATACTCAGAGTATTTTTATTAAATGATTTGAGACACACTAAAAAATGCAACTTGATTACTATCCCATCTTATTTCAGTACTTTACATTAGCCCACTTGCCACTTAGCCACACAGAAATGTCTGTGTTATAATAAAATCTTAACTTCAGCAGCCACATCAACCAAGAACCAAACCAGCCTTTTATCATCTAAAACAAATAGCTAGAATGAGAGGTTTCATTGTCAGTAAAGATTTTGATTTAAATTAATTCATCAGTTCTCCCAACACAGTGGAAGCAGCTTACTATGGTACCTTAAGTTATAAAGAAACATGGTAAAGCTGTGTTTAGCTACAATGCTGCACACAAATGAAACCAGATGGGCTTAAAGAATTCTCATTGTCCTACTTTTCATGATAGTTTTTGAAATCAGTTATTTTTTCAAGCTCCTTCTTGGTATGAGCATTATTTGGAATATGTGTTCTCCTACTGGCTACATCGTTGCGCTTGATTATGTCATACAGCTCACCTGTGCTTTGTTGTAACACTGTTGCCAATTTGCACACTGAGGAAAAGCTGCTGCCCGAAATGTCCATGCAGTGCAATAAAAAAAACAATTCAAGTGTCCTATTTTTTATTTTTGATCTTTATCTTTGAGGATTCAGCACCCACCTATACAAATTGGGTTTGAGTGCACAGATTCATGACCTAATCTTTCAGCCAGATGAGTTGCTGTAACTGCTGTTTGCCAGCATGTGCCTTTAGGTTCAAAACCAATACAACCCTAACATACTTTTTCTCAGAGATGAACATCAAAAGTAAAAACAGATTAAGTTATCAAAGCACTAAAACTGCATTAATCATTTCATATTTACTTGCCAAGCATGTTATGTGAGATAGTTTGGCCTTGGAGGAGGAATGTGTTAGTTTTTGAAAGTTTTTTGTTGTAAATTTCATTTCAGTCCAGTTAAAGAACTGACTTTTCATCTTGAATACATGTTGCTCTAATGCATTCCTTTTTCTTATGTAAGGCACTGTGAATAGTCTGCGTGTTTGAAAATAGACCTACCTTGTTTTACCATAAAGAATAGTTGAGTTTTATATTACCTCAACAAATGTCTCTTTATAGCAACAACAAATTGTAGTACATCTAGGCATGAGATCTGATTTCTACCATTTTAGAGTTACGTTACATTTAAAGGTTGCCTTGACTGACACTGATATGCATTCCAGAAACTGTTTCTTTACTAAATGCATGTATACAATATATTCATGGGGCAGAGGGCACACAGTGCTGCCAGCCTCACATGAAAGTAAAATTAGAAAATCACACCAGAGAAAAGACAAACTGTCACAACATATTTATGTAACAGTGCTAGATTTTTCTCTTGCCATATAGACATACTGTATGTGTGGTAGCAGAACAGTTATGTCTACTCTTTGGGGATTTAAATATAACATTTAAACTGTTCTTTTGAATTTGTGCAGAGGTGTCTATGAAGAGCAGGGTTTGAACGTCAAAATAGGCAAAATAGGACTAGGATATTTGTTTTTGTTTAGTTGGTTCATTTTGTCAAAAGAGTGTCTCCTGCTACGACAATACTACAACTCAGCTTTTTGGGACTCGTACCCTAAACTTATGTTCATTTTCATGATTTAAAAAAAATCTACAGCAGCCATTTTTCTTTCTTTTCTTTCTCTCTGTGAGCTCCAAAGAAACATATCAAATGTGTGGACTGTTATAAAAGCAGCTGTATGTCATATATGTTTTTATTTACATTTGTGCAATGGCAATAATCATAATAATATTGCAAGAATGCAATGTATGGGAGGGCAGGCTTGAGACAGAGAAGAAACTTGTGCTTTCATTGCACAAATGTGCGTAGTCATTTTTTCTTGATACAACAACATCAAAGAGCCTCTTTAAGGAATAGTTTGACATTTTGGGAAATATGCTTACTCTCTCTTTGGCGGAGAGTTAGATGACAAGATCAATACTACTCTCATATCTTTCTGTGAAATATAAGGTTACAGGCCAGCAACCTGTTCCTCTTAGCCAAAGACCTGAAACAGCTAGCCTTGCTCTGTCCAACTAATAAACCATGCCAATAGGTGTACCAGCACCTCTAGAGCTTACTAATCAACACAGTGTATCTCATTTTCATTTTCCAATTTCCAGTTCTGTGCTAAGCTAAGCTATATGTCTCCTGGCTGTACCATCATATAAAATGCACAGATATGGTAACAGTCCTGTCCACTATGTTTCTTAATTATATGCATTGAAAGTTTAATATTAAATTTAATATTAAATCTAATTGAGCTGGCATACAGTAGTTTTACCCAGGAAGGGCTTTTTAATGTCCTTTTGAAATGCCACTTTCAGTGATGAAATAAATTGTATATGAATGCTGCAAGTCTAATACAAGAATACCCAGGAGAGTTTGTTGACATGAGAAAGCACCTTGTGTTTCCTACTTAAAAGGAAGATGGAGATCAACAAGACGAAAGAGTCTATAACTTTTAATGAATCCCACTCAGACTTTCAGATAAAGCGTGTGGCAGAGCTGATGTTATTTATAATGTCAGCAGTTATATTTGTATCAATATACCTGAAGGAAATCAGTTTGCTTCTACACTCATCACACCAAAACTTGGACTTTCACAAGATTTTATCAAACTGTTCTGCACTATTTGAGGCTTTGTATCAGACTGCTGATGACCCTCGCTACATAATTAAGTGTATAGATGAACATGGAGAAATGAAATGAAATGAAATATAATCATGACATTTGGAAGAGCCCTGTCTAGACTTGTGTTGTCTCAAAGAGTCTTGAATGAAACTTTTTTTTTTCCATTTATATTTTTGTTTTATCTACATACTTCTTTCCTGGTTTTAATTCAAGTCTAGGATTTTGTTTCTATTCTTAACCAGGTGGCTTTGAAGTGTGTTGTTTTTTTTATCTTGTAGCACACATTTATAATTGGCTCTCTGTCTTTTAAAGTTAAGTTGTTAGTGTTATGTTTTGTTCACTGTTCTCATTTGTCTTTTTTTTTTTTTTTAGTTTGTTTGTTTTGTGTCTCGTGAAGCCAAAAACATCTTCTCATTATACAGATGTAGAAATCTCTACAGTGCACACAATACTGTTTTATCTGAATGTTCATATCCTTTAATGTGAGCTGACAAAACTACTGAACATGAACAGAGGCAGGAGTTTCTTACTCATAGGGGCTTTTTGGTGATAAATGAGGACAGGGAAAAACTTGCCCGACAATATGTGTGGATTTGTTCTTTCCTTTCAGCAGCTCAGTTATCTAACCATCAAGCTGCCAACACCTTTAAATCTGCTCTGCTGTCTCTGCTGGAGCTGTGGTGCTGTGCAGTACCTGATCTCATTGGAGAACTCCTTCTCATAGTGATGTCTGTTGCTTAGCTTCCAGTAAAGAAGCCCAATGAGGACCAGCAGGATGAGGATAAGGAGCAGAGAGCCCACAATGGTGCCAACTATCACCGCTGCTCTGTTTGGAGCTGTAAAATCAGTAAGAATAACAAGGAATTATTATCCTAGAAGCTCTGTCACAGAAAAGAAAAGAGGAAGTGCTTCCTAACTCCTCCGGTTTGTGACCCTCCTGTCTTCTCACAACTCCACATTACAGTTGGTATTGTCACTGTCCAGTGAAAATCATGTAAAATGTTGCCAAAATGTCTTGTCATGAACACAAAATCTGAACTACCACCAGACATTAGCTGGCTGGAAACTGGGGAAATTTCTAGCCTTAGTCTGTTCAGAGGCAACAAAATTTACAAGTTAGTGCCTCTTAAACTAACTAATTAGCACATTATATTTAGTTTGTTTTATCTGTACAAAGACCAAAGCATAAAGACACCTTTTTTTCCAGGAGGTTATGACTATTTTTCTACATTTAACTCTTGGCTAAAAAGCAAATAGGAGTATTTTACAAAATCACTGTTCCTTTCATCTTTGTGACAGTGCATCATGCAATAATCCAATTAGTTTTATATGGGTTATCTTAAACCACAAAATGTCAATGTAAAATATGAAGATACATGGTTTTTGGACACAGACAAAATGTGAGCCCCCCCCAACCCCATCCCCCGCCCACCCCCCAAAAATAAAACAAGGCTGAATTTTGTGTTCTTATTCTATAAATTCTCTTTAATCATCTTGCAAATTCTTGATGAGGGTTTCCCAAGCCTCAGGGTTGGAAACTCTCTGCACTTGAAGTGAAAATGAATAGTTCCCTGCTTAAAGCCAAAAATCTGAGCACTGAGACTAGGAGTTATGGACTCGACAAGATGTAAGATAGGTAGCCTGCCCCACAGATCATGAGGCGCACAAAGACAAACTCATTTTAGGGATCCATAGAATGCACTGCATTGAGTCTGAATCCAGAGATGATTTATGCTATAATGGTATGCTGAATCACTGACTGTACTCCCTGGTTGGTGCTCTCACAGCCACCAGATTCATTCCCTGTGAGACAGCTCTGGTATGCCCCTGGTTCTGTCTTGCTCAGAGCTGTTCAGAGGTATTACACAGACTGTACACGGCCTGTACTCATTTAAAGGAATTCCTGGGTTTTCTTTTAAATATAGCAGTGCTTCCATTTAGATTTATATAATCTGTCAACTAATCAAAGCTGATGAGGTACTTTTAATCAGTCCACCTACATTTTTTGCCGCCTTTCTTCTTGCTTCAGCTACGCCTCATAAAGCTATTAGGGACCGTTGACAGAATTATCACAGCAGAATCATTTCAGCATTGCTCATAAGACTCAACAGCAGGAAGTACATGATGATGAGTGAATGAACAAAATCTAATATGAGTAAAGTTACTTCTTGTCATTGAGTGTGACCTCCCGCCCAAACAACATAATTCACCGATGTTACTGAGCGGCATGATTACAACCTAGTACGTGGGAAGTGGAGCAACAAAGAGATTGTGGCACGACTACAAAGAGAGAAGACTTAAGAGGATGAAATCTAGGTCTTTCATGAACACACGAGTGTGTCACGTGTGATGTTTGTCAGCAGGGACTGTTCTGCGTGGTGGTGGTGGTGGTGGTGGGGGGGGTTGCGTTTGCTCACGTTTGTTGGCTTTCAGGTTGATCCTGCAGTGTTCAGCTCCAACAACGTTGTTCACCTCACAAAGGTAGATTCCTGCGTAGCTCTGCGAGTGGTTGCTAATTTTCAGCTCCCCGGTCACGCTGTCTGAGAGAACATGCACACACACCCACAAAACACAGATTAACACATGCAGTACATACTGTACGTACAAAAGCCTAAAATGAAGGACACATCAGATGAGGATGCTAGATGTCTTTTCTGAGTGCAGAATACTTTAAGTGAGGGGTTAATGCAGTAAACAATGTTGAGAACAACTCAAGAAATGTTTGATGTTATAAAGAAAATGCCAATAAGCTTCTGATTATAAATCTGAATTCCTCCACAAAAATAAATTTTTTACTACATTTATTTAATTTACTACATAGTGCTGCTCTGCAAATCATTATCTCCTGGATTTTCTATTATTTTGGATAAATAATCAGAATAAATATAGATCCCAAAATAAATGCTGAAAATAATGAGCACATTCCGTACATTGAAGAAAAAGGCATTCCTTGAGTTTTGCTCACACAGAATCAGATACTACAGTGCCACCCATCCCCAGCCCCCACCCAAACACACACATGTACACACCCATGTTCTCTTTGATGTGTAGTAGCATTATGGTGTCAGCAGAGGTCACACTTACCCTGTGTGGCTATGGCAGGGATGGAGCCTGCGCTTTCCCTCCTCCACGTGTATGTTAAGGGAGTGGAGCCCCTTGCAGAGTGGCAGTGCAGAGCCACAGCCTCACCAACCAGTTCCCCTCCCTCCACCCAGCACTTAGGCACAGACGGCTTCACTAAAATCACACAACAAATGGATAATTCTGGGCTGCTATTGACATTCTGTTTTTGAAAACAACAGGACAGCTCACTAGCATTAGGATGAAATGGGAGGAGCCATTTTGATTCTAGCTTTCATAACAACAATTCACACCATATAGTCAGGTGATATAAAAAAATAGACACATTTTTTCTCAAAAATTCCATAAAACCTTTGTGTTAAGAAAAAGCGATGCCTTCATTAGAAATAATCAATAAATATTTTGACATTAAAATCAATATGGAATGAAAGCTTGATAAGTTCATGATGACAAGACTGAAACATTGAGCTTCAACACAATACTGTCCTGTTTTGAAAAGGTGAAAAGAGGATAGAAACTGGTACTGACTAAAATAAGGTTGATTACCTTAACTGTACTAATGGTGAAAAGCTCTAAAGGTTCTTTGCCCTTCTCAATTCACACAATAGTAGGAGAAAAACAAAGGAAACCATCCATTCATTTGTCTGTGCATTCTCACCACCATTTATCCTGTACAGGATCATACAAAGAATCTGGTCTTTATAATGACTTTCAAGGCCGCATGCATGCAGCATGAACACAGGCAGTCTATTGACATATTTAAGTCTTCGGCATAGATAACTATTTAAAAAGAAGCTTGTTTCCAAAGAGGTAATATTCATCTGATGGTGTGAGAGACGAGAGTAGAGACCTAAGAAATAATTTAGGTCTAACAAGTCAGTTGTCCCACAGATTATGCAAAATAAATGCATCACTTGATCAAAAAATCTGTTTTGTCTAGGAAATGATTTGTTAAACTAGCTCCATACTTGAGTCCTCCAGCACTGGATGATGGTGAAATAACCCAGGCTGAGCTACATGAGGGTGAAGTAGTGTGAGGTTGTTATTTTTGGACATAGTTGGCCAGATTAGGCTGTTTGAGTCATTTTAAAACAGAAAATCAATTAAATTAAGGTAAAAGATACAAGACTTTGCACATTAAAATATTAACCAAAAGTGCCCACGCAGAAAAATAATGGGAAATGTAAAATGATACAATGATTCCTGCCATTTTGTTGTTCATTTCTTTCTTTCATTTCCTCTCAGATTTAGACTGATTGTGAAAAATATAGCCATTAGTTGTCATTTTTGTCACTGTTTATGGTCCAAACAGTCTTGTATAACATTAACCTTTATTTTAAAAAATGAAATGCTGGAGGCATAGCAGTATAAATGTCTTGAACAAATAAAAAAAACTGACAAGGTTTTATGTGCACAGTACTGTATTTTTTGTTTGGTGGTGCAGTGGTTAGTACTGTCGCCTCACAGTAAGACAGTAGGTTACTTGGTGACTCTGAATGCCCTTGAGTGTGCACATAGATAGTAGTCTCACCCAATGTCAGCTGGGATTGGCTCCAGCTCCCTGGTGACCCTCAAAGGGTAATAGCAAATGGATGGATGGAATAATAGGAAGTGATATAGGATGTTCAGTGCAGTTGCATAGAGAAATTAAATAATATATCAACTGGTAAGTTGTAGCTTTGACTGATCACCTGATAAAATGGCATCTTCCTCCAAGAAGATATATAACTAATATACGGTCGAAACTTCTGATGGAGCCTGTATTCCATCCCTGTAAACTCCAATTATTTGTTCAATTATGATGTTAGATGTAAGAAGTTATTTAATGCAGTATTCAGTCCTAAAATCATAATAAATAAATCAGTCAGTGAGGAGACACTCGTCCATCCAAGCTACCGCTCAAGCTCTTCAAACAAAATGAGTTGGACTCAAATCAAGTAAATGACTTTACTTCCCTGGCTTTTTAAGACTGAATACACTGACAAATTTTTCTAAGTGCTACTTCTAATTAGTGTTGCCTTCAGTCTCTCATCAACTCCTCATTCTGTATCATTTTCAGAGAAAGCTATCATCCATTACTGCATTCATCTAACTGCAACGATCAAAACTGTGACCACAGGTATCTCTATCAAGGCTCTTTCTCTGTTTGCTCCATCAGCAGATGAAGCAAATTTCATGTTTGATGAAATAATGCAGATTTTGATTCTGAATGGTGAAATACTATTAAAAAGGTGTAAAGATCGTAAAGGTATAGTTTTGGGTGGTGTGTTTTTGTGATGTATTGTTCCATGTAATGGATTGTATTGCAACACAATTCATGTTCTCATATATCAGGGAATTTTTACTCTATTTAAGATTAAATGGGTTAAGCACTAGAGAAAATTGCATAAATTGACCCAAAATTAGTGAGCAATTCCTTACAAAATAATTATCTTTTACAGAACAAAACCTGACGGTAAAAGGCTTTTATAACAGCAGGCACTGAGAAAACCATTATTATATTACCATAGTTTTTGCTGACATCAATTCGACCTTTAACAAAACTGACCCCCATAAACCACTAATGAATACTGAGTATGGAATCACTGAAGTAATGTTGCAGTAGTCTGAAAGGATAAAACTACTTGACAGTAGGTTCACTGACTGCAAGTGTAACACACACTGGCATGTGACAAGGAAATGTAGTAGAATAGGCATACCAAAATGTGCACCAATGGAAAAAAAACAAAAAACACTAACACAGCTGTGAGAGGAGGTGGCCATAAATAATGCAGTCAGGTGACATGTGTTAACCCCAGAATGCAACCCAATGCCCAGGCTTACCCATTACGACCAGCGACACCTTGTGCATGTCCACTCCAGGTGCTTTCTTCACTTTACACTGATAGGTAGCACTATGAGCACGTGACAGCACAGCGATTGAGAGGGAAGCGTCACCCTTTGAGGGGTCAGGGGCAGCAAACCTGAGCCCATTTGCAAGAGGGTGGTTACCATAGACGTATTTAGTGCCACTGGTATAGGTCATTAGCTGGTGGAAAACAAAGGGAAAAAAAAATATAAGCGACATGACTAAATGTAAGGGTAAAGGGTTTCTTCACAGTTAGAAGCCACGGAGAAACTCTGCAGTTCTACTAAACTTATGCTGATTGTTTTGGTTTTTATGGCATATGTACTGTGTAGTTCCCACACTCTTATCAACCTTGTTTCCAGCAGCAGCAGACAGCTGTTTTCAGCAAAGAAGCTTTGATAAATCCACTGTACACTACCTGCCTAGCAACAAAAGGCAGACAGATAAGGTTTGTGATTAGCTGGTGAAGAATGTGTAATATCTGGTAGTTAAAGAACCAATGATTTTCTTTATTCTTTGAGATCAAACCAGGGACATCAAGGACAGTGTAGAGTGAATGACATTGACAAGGAGGAGAGAGGCACAGGCCTGGATAGCTGCTGATTTTCTCTCATCTTGGGAGAATAATTATTTTTTTTCCTGTCTGCTTGATTCTTTAAACAACTGTCTGCTAACACATTAGTATGCAACTGTTTACTATGGTAATATGTCAGTGCTGTGCGGATGTCAGCTCGTTTTTCAGTTATTCTGCCCTCTAGTGGCCATAAATTGATTGTGAGAACTTTGAGTTTGCAGTGGATAAATATTTTGATTCAGAACTGTTTAAGTATTCGACTGCAGAACAAAGTATTCAATTTGCACAAGAAGCAATAATTTACACTGGTTACTTGTCTACAACAGACACTGGTCAATCCTTGTATTGATTGAGATACAAATGTCTCCAGCCTAAAGACTGAGATGAGGAGGAAAAAACATCCTTTCAAGTCTCCAACACTAATGACTTACTTAATTTAAAAGGCAAATGGGATAAACAACTAATTCCTGTGAAATTACAAAAGTGGTGGGAGTTCATCCACACTCCAGGCTCCTGGACTGAATTCTGATTTAGACTGGTGGAGGCACAAGCACATCACACAAGGTTAAGAATTTGAAAAGAGGTGTGAAATTTGAGCAGATTGCATGTTTTCAAGATGCTGTTGTCAGGAGACTAAGGTTATATAGTGGTTTCTAGCCTTTATATTGACCTAATTATGTTCTGAATATTTATTAGCTCAAATGTGATCAAGATGTTGAAGATGATCTCTTCCATTTTAAGAGTCCATAATTTCAAAATAATATCCTAATAATTTCAGAGAAGTTTCCCAGAACTTTGCAGTTGAATAGCATTCAATTAGTGCACTTCTAACTGATTAATTCCAATTAATTGCTTGTTTAACCTACAGTCTTTTTAGTCAGTGCACAGCAGGTCAGCTGAAACATTCCCAATCATAAATGAATAGTGAATGGAATACTTTATTTCTTGGAAATTGTTGGAAAATTATTCAAAAGCCACAGACCCAGAACATGATCCACCACTGGTGCATTTAGTTAGTGAATTCTGCTTTATAGTCCCCATATATCACAGTTAATATACATTTACTATGTAATTTGCACCATTCTGATTCAGCTTCTTACCATCTGATCTTTCTGTGTGGTGTCTGGACTGATCACAGACCATTCAATGTCGAGTTCTCCAGTGTCAAGGGGGCTTGCTGTGTAGCTGCAGCCCAAAGTCACACTCTCTCCCTCTGCCTTCTGGATGGTTCGCGGGCCCGTGGATGTCACCTGCATCCCTTGTGTATATCTGAATTCTTCAGAGATTCAGACAGGTTATAAAATTAATCATAGAAATATTAGCTGTTTGCTAATCCCTTCTGTTAATCCTCAAGGATAAGTGATATTTTACCCCATTCAATGAGCCATTCATTATTTCAATACCTATAGTTTTATGGATTTATTTAATATTGACTCAGATTCTTTTCTCAAAAGATGATGTCTGCACTAGGAGAAATTAGATTCAGCCATTAAGTGTGTACAGTTCAGACCATAAGTGTATGGCGGGTTGGACATTTTTGTTCTCAGGCTATGTGCTTCAGCACATTCAATTTGAAATAATATAATATAATGGATACTACACTGAAGTGCCAAGTCTCAGCTTTAATTTAAATCACTTTACATTAATATTGAAAGAACTGTGTGTGAAATATTCAAGAGTAATTGGACTGTTGGCTACTAGATGTTTCTTTGGCAGCTGTGTGTCGTTGCAAAGTTAGTTCATGCACACAAGAGCTCACACAATGCTCAGCTGATTGAGAACTGAAAGCTGCCACTTACATTAAGGTAGAGCTGTTTGTCAATATGAGGAGTGGAGAGGTGACCATGCCCACAAAGAAGATAATAATAAGGCTCAACAAAAGGAAAAAATCTATAAGAGATATATCAAAGCCAAAATCAACAGTTGGGTACGCTCTAAAAAAAACTGATGCACAACTAAAAAATGGCAACAAGATGGTAGACTCAGGGAAACATGGAAAATCATTTGCATGGTGGATAAAAAAACCCCTTTATGAATGAACAGCCAGTCAGGTATGTTGGGATGTAGGTGTAAATGCTTCCTTGTCAATGATCAAGAGAAGACTTCATGACCACTACCTCAGAGGGTTCACCACAAGATGCAAACCCTTGATAAGCCTCAAAAAACAGAATGGGCCTGTTGCAGTTCACAAAAACATACAGGTGAAACCAGTAAAGCTCTATGGACTAATGAAATAAAAATAAACCTCAACTCAACAAAATGATAGAAAGAGGAAAGTGTCGGGGAAAACAGGTTGAGCTCACAATCAGCTGTCAAACACAGCAGTGTTTCTGTTATGGCTTTGGCACATATGGCTCCAATGGAACTGGCACACTGGTATTTATTGATGATATCACTGCTGACAGAAGCAATGAGATAAATGCAGAGGTATACACAGGCATTCTCTTTGCTCAGATTCAGCCAAATGCATCAAAACGCATTGGACAACATTTCATCATTCTGTAGAAACAACGATCCTACCACATACTGTCAAAGCAACCAAAGAGCTTTTAGGGTGAAGAGGTGAAATATCCTTGGCAGGCCAAGTCAATCATCTAACTGACTATGGTTCATTCTTCCCACTGAGGACCAGACCAAAGACCTGGGAGAGCATCACCAGGGAACAAACAAAGCCTCTACTGATGTCTAGTGGTCGATGACTTTGTTTGACTTCACATGTATCTGTCCACACTTTGGGCAATATGTATTAAAAGGGCTACATATCCCATACAGTTCTTTCAAATGAAAGTTGAAACCTGCCCCTTTAATATAGTGTTATTTCAGCAGGAGCACAGAGCCTGAGAAGAAACAGTTCAAATACTGTGGTCTGGACTGTATATAAGTCTTGGTAAAAGAAATTCTACACAGTTTTTTATTGGTTTTAACACAACGTCCTTGACAATATGTTAAAGCCCTAACCCTAGGAACTGAATCAAATACTCTTTGCATGTACATAAAAAAATAGACTTTCATCAAACTAGAAGCACATTTGTATGGCACCCTCAAGAAAGAAACATATGAGCTCAAAGCCCTGGGACATTAGGGAGTCAACAGTCATCTGGAGGCATAATCTCAAAGCCTGATTGGACAGACTGTGAGCGCCATGGTAACACATGGGCAATCTCCCACCACTGAGGCCTAAAGCTCAGCAGTGTTCAGCAGAGACGAGACACAAAGCCAATAGGATCATTTGTACAACGGTGCTTCATTCAATGTCATGTCATGAAATTCAGTGTAGCCGATTACAGACACTGTATCTGTGTGTTTGTGTTGTCTTAGACTTATATGCTTGTGTGTTTGTATTTCTTTTTTTTCTACCTGTGCTCAAGAGTGTAGCAGTGCACAACAAGAAGCCCGAGATCCAGGGCAGACAGCTGAGGGAGAGCGTTGACCTCCAGTGACTGCAGCTTTGTCTGAACATAGTGGTCCTTGTAAGGTAAAATCAATGAGAGCGAGTGGTCAAAAACAGAAAGACAGTACAGTGTCCTTACACATGTAACATATGCATGCACAGAAACTGGTCTTTTCAACTAGTAAGAGAAGTGGGCAAATTGTGAATTTCCCACAAGTAGGATAAATAAAGTCTATCTTAATCTTAAAATGGAGACTTTTAAGAGAATTTCAAAAAAATAATGCAAAACAAAAAGTGCCATGTTTAAGCTGATGAGGAAGGTTAAATAGATATTACCTGAATGCAGATCCAAACGTCTAGCAGTGGAATACTGCAGCAGTGTGCTGGTGCTCTTACTTCACAGGGAGCTCCTCCTTTACTTAGTCCTCATTACCATAAAGCCGTCTGGTTGGACGACCGCTCCACCTGTTAAACCTGTTTATCAGGAGGTTTCCTTGACAGTTTTCTTTTAACACGTCCCAACTTTACCAAATATTTGCTTTAATATTTGTTTTTTTGTTTTGATTTGACCACAACCACAACTACATGAAACCAAATTAAGACAAAATGTAAACTAAAATTACAATAAAATTACATAAAATCCATGGAGATGTGCTTGAGGAAATAAGTGCCCTGCCAGCTGAATAACAATGAAAAGCAATCTTTTGTTAAGCAAGTGAAACTGGAGGAGCCACCATACAATTCTCAGGGTGCTAATTTGATGGAAACTGAAAACCCAATAATGCTTTGTCTATAGTCAGTAATACTTACTTGTGTATTTAGTTATTTCTGTCTGTTCACAAACATCACATCAGTCATTAACTTAATTTTTTCCATTTATCAGAATATTTCATGATTTCTCTGGTATCTCCTCAATCCCAAAAAGGGCTTTGTCATAAAACCAAAAAAAATTTTTTCAAAATATTAAACGTGAAAATGAAGACAAACTCATCTGCCACTCGCACAAGGAGACACACCACTCCCCTCCTATTATTACATACACAGTACACCACACACCTCTTTAGTGCCTCTCATTTCTCAGGTACCCGTGGTTGCAAATAATAAGGAAGACAAAGAGAACACATGAAGTCTCAAGTGACAGGAGACTGGTTGTTCAGCCAAAAACACAAGCCAGCAAGGTTTGTACTGTATACATTACCAGGATGTACTGAAAAAACACAAAACTTATCTCTCTGCTACATCTACAGGGAAGCAGCTTTTATAAATGAGAAACAGCAGGGTATCCTTCAGCAGACATGTGAAGAAAATGGATTAGTGATAAAAGATAAAGAGCTTTATCTCTACTTGTATAAAAAATATCAAACACTTCTTTTAAATCTTTACATGAATTTTCTCTCGTGGCCATTACAAGCTTTGAAAAGTTTCTGTAAAACGTTTTTATTTATAGCTACCAGCTGGTAAAGTAGAGTTGTCAGAGACAGATCCATCTTAACACTAAAGCTAAATGCCGGACCTCACACTCTCTCTCTTTTCAAATTTCATCTGAGACACTGCTTTAAAGAAGGTATTATGGAAAGCAAAATGCTTGCTTTGTATTTTCCTGGGAGAAATTATATTTAATTGCTTTAAAAGCATGAAACTGGTACTTCTCACTTTCTCCAAATGATCTTAATATGAAGATTAAAAAACTGTTTCTCTTGCTCTCTACTCTACCTACACAGAACTTAACAGCAGATAACGTTAGATTCAATTTCATTCATTCAAATGTCATTGCACACAGTAGGTACCAGTGCTATGAAACGCAGTGTATGTAGCCATGTTATATGCACTGTTATTTACAACACGTAGGTTATTGAATGTTCTGCTGTTGGATATCTATGATGGTGGGGAGCTGGGTGTTTCACCACCCGCTGCAGAGATTTCCAGGCAGAAACAGAGCAGTTATACTATCAGCTGTGCAGCCACAGATGTTAAGTAGGATCTTCAAAAATGGGTAGATTCTGTTCAGTTTTTGCAGGGGCTACTGCCACTGTTGTATTTTTTTGATAAATATAAATATAAATATAGGTTGTAGTGGTGTGCCAGTCATCATGGAGTGCAGTCATGAGTGAAGAACTCTAGTGAGTGAGTGAGTGAAGTTCCAATGTCCAATCAGGGTGGAAGTGGTGTGGTTATCTGACCTCACAGACTGGGGCCTGTTGGTTAATGCATCACCCAGTTATGGATAGAAGTGCTGACACCAACGTCATCTAGTTTGATGAGCAGTTTGGAGGCAGTGACAATGCATAAATAAGACTGTTTCCCCTATGAAAATGACTTGCATCCATTTCTAGGTTGTTAAATAGAGACCTCTGTCCACAGTGAGACACCTGAACAATGTTTTCAGTTGGCAAAGAACAAAAATGCTGTCTGGTAGGAAGTGGGACAGGTTGTAAAATCATCTGACAAAACAACCAACAACCACAACCAACCACAATAAGACTGTGTTGTTATGTTCAGATAAATGTTTAATCTGGATATTTTAACCACTTCAAACAAAATCCTAAACAAAACAGGCACAGATCCATTTATACTCACTGATTAATTCATATCAACAACCACTGAATAAAACTTACAGTTGCAAGATTCATTTGCGTGTTGTTTGTGATTACATAGAGTACTGTATCAGAAGCTGAGCCAGCAAGCTCACCACCTGGAAACAGGTTTTGGCCTTGTCTAAGTAGCTGGGCAACATACACAACTACATGCCAAGTTTGGCTTCTGTGGGATTAATGTTCCTGAGCTAGAAAACAGCCCTCATGCAGAAAAACAAACAAGGACACAAGAAAACAAGCAATCCAAGCCAATACAACAGGGAGTTTCACTGCTAATACATGAGTCCTAGAAATATTAAACATAAGTCTTACTTGTTTCAGAGGTTTTTTGGCAAACAATTTGCACTACGTGTAATATCTTTTACCTCCATCAGCCTGACAGTTTACCCTTTTCATCAATCCATTTAAAAAAACAAATAGAAGGTGAGCAAATAAGACCAGATGAAGTCACGAGCTGCATGTGACACAGCACTGACATTTACTTTTCTGTATCAGTGTGTTTCATTGGTCCAAGAGAGAGGTGCCATTTTTGTTCAAATGTTTCCATCCATAGTTTCTGTTTCTGTTTTTTCCCCATTCCAGACACTTTCTTTGATCTGCTTGTCCATTTTCCTGTGGAAGGTGCACCCCTGTTGAGCCAGTGTCCAGTTGTAAATTTCCCCACCATTAGCAATCTTCAGGCAGTACTGCTGTCTTGGAATTCACAGGAGTATCTGCAAAACATCATTTGTAAAAAGAAGACTTTTTTCTCCATGTTTTGCTCTCAAATGTTCTCAGAGCTCAGATATTTATTTAATTTGCATAGTACTGTTTTGTGCCATAGAGGTAATAGCTTGATTTTGCGACTTACTATTAATAATTCCATCCTGTTTATCAATTATGTTTTTCAGTGGATGATTTATTAAAAAGTACTGTATGTCCCAGAAAATAAATCAGATTTTCAAAACAACACTGTGTTTATAGATTATCTTATTTCACAGACTGTGTGGTCTACTATGGCCTTCAGTTCAGTTCACAAAATCATGCAGACACGATAGCACATTACCTTTAAATACAAATTCACTTCCGTAAAAATATCACTTTTACAAGTATTACAAACACAACAGTGTTACAACTGCACAAAACTTTGCCTCTGACAGTGCGTCTACTGTTCAAAAATCAAAAGCCTCTTCTGGCTTTTATGGCTGAAATTTGCACAACTGATTCTCTGCCAAGTAGGTCACAAGCTCAGTTGTTCACAGTTACAAAGTGCACTATTGCGAAAGCAGCCCAGGCTTTGTAAGATAACCTAATTGATACGGAGCAGAAAAGGGAATATAAGTTGGACTTCTGTCTCTAACTCCACATTTTACCAGCACACGCTAAGTTGGCACAAAAAACCCCAGTCACTTGAGCTTGACTATGACTGCAGAAATTTGGGACGTTATTATTGTTGGCGCCGGGCTATCTGGACTAAGTGCAGCTCATTTGCTCAGAAAAAGGGATGCCAAGTTGAGAATACTGATACTGGAAGGAAAAGGTTTGTAAAGCTGCATCATGATTGAAAGCAATTGGTAACCTGAAATGGGGAGCCATTTACTGCTGGATTCTTTTAGTTTAGCAATTGCCAAAAACAGGTATTGCTCTGACTAAATCATGTCTGGTTTGTCATGCAGATCGGGTTGGGGGTCGCACAGTGTCCACTGAAATACCAGCAGCCAATGGTTTTGATCGCTGGGACTTTGGAGGGCAGTGGGTAGGAAGGTAATGTTGATCAGAAACTACAGGAATTGTGTTATTCCTGCAGGTATTTGGGACAATTTAAGCAAAAGCAACATTTTAAGAAGTCACTCCAACTGAGATCGATTTGAGAAGATATTAGAAAAGACAGACAGAGGAACACTTAATTTATTTCATTGGATTTGATTTAGTAGCAGTTTAAAGGCAGAGTTACACTATACACAAGACAAATTGGGGATTCTGGAGCAAGCAAAAGACCATCAAGGAAATCATTAAGGCTTTTAATGTCAGAACAGGCAGCATACCTATACCCTAGTTAAACAAGTGAGCTCCATCCACATGATAATGGTAACAAATTCACTTATGGGTGGTCAGGTGCAGTACTGCGTTCAAACCTATGTGAGTTGTGATTGGCTCCAGTGTTGGATTGGCCAGGTATATCACTTACTGACTGATTTTTAAGAATATACCACACAAACAACTAAGCTGCCTGTAACTGCCCCTTTATCAGAAAAAACAGAAATCTAACTATCTCTGAATAATACTTAAACAGCTGAAAACTTTTCTAATGACTCATAGATAGATTCAAAGCTGTTATGACTGATACAGGGTTTATATAATTTATTGTGTAAAGAACAGAGTGGGTATTTGTATTGTTCTATGTTTTGCTTGTAGGCTGGTTGTCAGAAGGCACTGATTGCATTGTGTATGCTGCAGTACTGCTCATTATATTACAAGCTAGTACTGCACCTTGTTTTTCTTTAATACCTTGGTTTGTATGTGTTTATGTGTATGTGCATTGCACTGTATATGCATATATTAATCCACTTTAGTTTAGTTTGATTTTTATCATAACATGAAATAGTTTTTTTTTTCTGTGGACCACAGAAAAAGTAGTCTTTGACATTGTAACAGCTAATGTGGATCTAAACATATTATGTAAATAAACACTATAGAGTGGGCTATTTCATCTATGTAGAAAATAACATGTGTGTTTAAGCTCATTTTTTCCTTATCACTCTTAAAGAGTCTGTTTTCAACAGTTAACGGACCATTGGCTCCTCTGTGTTAGTTCAACCTTTTCTAAAGAAACCATCTACCAGTCTCAAAACTGCCCTGACTCTTGAATTGTTGCACAGAAGCCCAGTTCAAGTCATGTTTGGACAAGGATGTTTATAAGAATTTTTTTTAATCCTTTGCAGCACAAATTTTATATAAATACACTCAAGAGCTGCCTAGTTAACAGAATACAACCCATATTCAACAGCATAATAACTGAAATGGAGAACCTGTTATGTGCATTCTTCAAGAGCATTCTGATTTATGGAGGTGCTCCTATGTGCTCCATATTTTACCAATTTTCAAAGATTGTTCAAGTTGGTCAAGGACTCACTCAAGCTGTTATATCCTCAAGAGCACTTCAATAATTTCAGAATAAATGCATTTATAATTCTCTATCAGCTTGAAGTTTAACAACTCTACAGTGAATCCTGAAACACTGTAAACAATAACATCATGAAGTTTTTCTTAAAAAATTGCCTCCTTTCTCTTTTAGCACCCAGACACACATTTTGGAGCTTATAAACGAGCTGGGCTTGGAGACCTTCCCGCAATTCAATACTGGCAAGAAGGTGTATCATACAGGAGGGCCAGGTGCCAGAGTTCGCACCTACAGAACCAGTATCCCTGCTCTATCCCCATTAGTGCTAATGGACATCACCCAGTTCCTGTGGAAGGTGAGGCAACAGAATCACACAGCAGTATTCTGAACTTAGAACTACGCTGAGTCAGAGCTGTCCTCCCCGATGCTTAAGATACATCTGATAAGGATCAGCTAAATAACCACAACTCTCAGTGGGCATTATAATACTTAATACTGATTAGTGGTTTAATTTATTTCCTGTTGATTTTTGTGTACCAAGACTAAGATGATACAGCATACACGTGCTGAGGACTTTATTAGACACACTTACCATACAAGGTACGGCCTTGCTTTGCTCTCAAAACTCTCAAAAACTCTTTGTGGCATGGATTCCACAATATGTTGGAAAGACTCCTTTGAGATTCTTCTCCACATTGACACGACTTTTGCTTTGTGACATGGTGCATTATCATGCTGGAAGTAGCCATTAGAAGATGAGTAAATAGTGGCCATGAAGAGATACATGCTATCAACAGCAATACTCTGACTGTGGCATTCAAAGATTCACCAGACTGCAACATGTTTTTCCAGTCCTCAACTGTCCAGTCACTGACAGGAGTGGAATCCAACATGGTTTTCTGCTGTTGTAGCCCATCCACCCAAGGTTCGATGTATTGTGCATTCTGAGATGTTTTTCTGCTCACACAGTTGTAAAATGTTCTTATCTGAGTTACTGTTGCCTCTCTGTCAGTTCTAACCAGTCTGGCCATTATCCTCTGACCTCTCTCATAAACAAGGTGTTTTTGTCCACAAAACTACCGCTCATGTGATGTTTTTTAGCTTCCACTATTCTGAGTAAACTGTAGAGACTGTTGGGCATGAAAATCCCTGAAGATCTACAATCTCAGAAACACTCAAACACACACTGAAACTTGGTATGACTTTATACGTTGCATTGCTGCCACATTATTGGCTGATTGGATAATTGCATGAATAAGAACTTGTGCAGGTGTCCCTGATAAAGTCCTTGGTAAGTGTATATATTAGGAGATATATAGTATTTCTTTAGAGATGAGACAATATATTTTTAGAATCAGCTTTAGTGTCCAATATTCTTCCCATGCTGGGAATAAACAAGTCTCAAATGGATGGTAATGGTATTTTACATTTACAGTAACAGACGTTTTTAGATTGACAGGACAAGAGTACATTTATCACACAAGAAAGTACCACAAAATTTAATGTCCAGAATAAATGGTTAGAGCAGCAGTGGGACATAGAAAATGTGGGGGAAAAAGCACTGTCTCCAACTACTCTTTTGTTGTTATCTGTATCAATGGGATACTTTTGGTTCACAGTGTGGGTATGTTGTGGTGACTGTGCTTTGCTCTCAGATTGACAGATTGTGTGGAACGGTGTGTGTCCAGGATCCTTCAAAGACTCCCAATGCTGTGGATCTGGACAGTATGACCCTGCACTCGTACACTGAGCTACATAGCTGGACTGCTGGTCAGGATTGAGAGTAGCTTTAAATATCACCTCTTCTGTCTTGCATGTTGAATTTCGTCTACTTGATTTTTCATTTCCTACCTGATACTTTCTTTTCATTATTTTAATGGAAAATTATTGTGCTAGAAAACTAACAAGACTTGAGTTTTTCAGATGAATTGAAAATCTGACCTAATGGTGGCACTGAATAAAAAGGAAGGTGATTAGGATTTATCCTTTATGTGTTGATGAAACACAGATATTTCTGTGAGGATTAAAGTGATGCACAGATCATCAAGATTCCTAAAGCCACTCTGCTTGTGTTTCCGTGTCAGTATGTGCAATAAACATAGGATGTTATTCATCACAGCACCAACTTTATTAACTGCAAACTAAAAAAACACTACCTACATTTGACATGATGACTATGGAAATAATCATCATCTTCTCAGGTGTCTTTTCATTAACTATACCCTGTCTAGGGTTTGTTGGTGGTTTATTGACTGATTGGCTAATAATGGTGGACCATTACATGACAGATCAAAATGCAGTTTCTATACAATGTATAGTCGTGAGATATAGGAGAATTCATATTATTACTGCATGTGTGGCTCAAGTATGCATTCATTCATCCCTTTCTGACAGAACTAAAAGAGGAGATAGGAGTCTGTAGCAGGTCTGTCTTTGGCATGGAGCCATCCCAGATGTCCTTCCTTTTCTTCCTCATGTATGCTGCAGCAGCTGGAGGGCTACTGCCACTTCTGGAAAACACTGAGGGTTCTGCTCAGGAGTTTAAGATAAAGGTATGCAGCTCATAGCCTTCTCTAGGCTGCATATTGCTGAATTGTTTGAGAACACCAGATTTCTTCTCTACTTCACTGAACTGAGCATCCAACCTCTCAACACAGTCTGCACAGCTCATTCAAGCCATGTCTCAGGAAACACGCTGCCTGTCATTGTCCTCGAAGCATCATCGACCAGGGCCTTTTAAACATTTTGAGCTGTGGTCCTGTATTGGATTTTCTTATTTTCTATGTGCTCCCTCAGCATGAAAGTTATGGTCCCATACTGTTCTATTTTGGGGCTGCTGCTTTTGAACTTCTTCCTCCCACAATGGTAGAGTGTAAAAGGACTGAAGGCCAAAAAAAGACTGTCAAGATTAAGGGACAAACAAGGCCTTAGAGAAAATTGCAACAGGGTTTTTGAGGCTCCAAACTTATGTCTTGGCAAATTTCCTCTCCTTTTTTTCATTTGCAGCAATTTGCTTATTCTTACTATTTCCTGAGGCAATTGTCATGAGTAGCACTATGAGCAGGACATCAGAAATGCAGTAAAAATAGCAACTAGACTTCTTTTATCAGTCATATATAACAAAAGATATATTATATATAGTGCACACTCATGCTTTTATTTTGACCTTTTTTCATTATGCTTTTACATATTGTTTCTTTTGTTAAAAAAGCCACACTGTGAACAATTACAAGTATTTTCTAACTTTGGAAGAAAACTGTTTTCTCTGAAAACAGTTCACAGTCAGTTATGTAGCTTATGCAGAATAACAAGGACATTGTTTCAGGAAAGACATGTTGCTGATGAGTTTTTTAAATGTCATTTCTAAATGCTTGCGCACCACAGACAAAGTGCTTTGTTGTATCGATGTGTCAGCAGAAGTCTCAGAGGCAGATACATAAATATCTTGGCAAATGTAACTATTATCTGCATGGCTTGATAGACATCACCAGGGGTTTGCTGTCTCATAATTTCAGTGAAGTGACCCTTTAATTGTGTCCTTCTAGGGAAGGAGGGCATCTATGGGATTTAAGCCCACCTTAAATTGTAATATCTGTCTCTCCACAGGGAGGCACCCAACAGCTTTCAGAGTGTCTGGCAAAACGTGTGGGGCGAGAGAATGTCCGGTTGGGTTCTGCTGTGACTGCCATATGGCAGGTAGAGTACAGTAACAGTTCTCCCAGGGATTGATGAGGCACGACACAGAGATAACAGCTTCCTCAGTGGGGAAACAGGCCGTCTCCTGTGAAGGCACTGTCTGTTCCGCCTGACTGTTTTCTTTATCCACAGCTGAGGGACCAAAAGGGCTTTGTGCACCCTTACATGTGGAGCTTTACTCAGTGCCCCTAATCAATACACTATGTACTTGTACTGTTAATGGATTTATTTGACAATGAATTTTGAGTACGGGATGATAAAATATTTAATACCATCCAAATACTATAAAATATTGAATACCATTTGCATTTTCTCCAAAGTAAAGCCAAAATTGTGAGCCAATTAAACAGTTAGTAAATCAACAGACAATTGACAGCACTTTTGATAACCTGTTTGTCATTTATTTCATTTTCTAAGCAAAAATGCCAAGGCTTAATTGGTTGCAGCTTTTTAAATCTGAGGATTTGGCTTTTCTGTATTTTTCTTTTCAGTATTTTCTGATACCTAATTACCAAATTTAATCCATTAGTCAACAGACAGAAAATGAATTGTCAACACTTTGTCATAGTCTTCTGTGAGAGTTAAGTCAATATCTTTGAATTTTAGACTTTTAGGACAAAATGAGTGGGCACCTTGGGTTCTAGAATACTGTGACAAACAATTTTTACTATGTTTCATAGACTAAACAAAAATAGATTAGTTGCAAAAATAATCAGGTGTTTAATGAAAAATAAAAAGAGTGGGAAAAGGAGTAAAAAGAAAAGGACAGCTTGTCATGTGCACGGTCACAGGACACGTTAGCCTATCCCAGCATGCACTGGATTAGAGACACCCTTGACATTTTGCCACTCTGTCACAGACTTAACACATATTGACGGACAAACACATTCACAATCACATTCACAGCTATGGGCAATTTAGAATTTCCACTTCACCTAAGCTGAACTAGAACTTTCAGAGGAAACCCTCACAGGCTCAAGGAGCACATGCAACTTCACACAGAGAGGCCCTTATTCACCCAGGTCAGCTTCACACCCTGGCCCTTTTTTGCCTTGAGGCAAGAGTGCCATGCACATACAAACCAGAAAATACAAAATCATTATTTTATGAAAGCTTGTGAAAATAAATAAATTCCACTGGTTTACTTGAGACCTTAAGGAAAGCTTGTCTGAAATTGAGGAGCTTGGCAACCTTTAAGAAATTTTAGCCCTGACCTTGGAAAAAAAAAGTAGTCTCTGCCCTAAAAAGCTGAGGGTTGTTATAGTGGTGCTGGGAGATATAAATTAAGTACAGAGGGGCTTTAGTGTGTTAATACCTCATGAATCAAAAGATTTTTTAAAACTAATCCTAAAGTTTACTGGGGAGCTGGTCTGGAGAGCTGAAAATATAATAATTTCTAATTTTCAGCATCCAAAAATATCTAGCTGTTTTACAGTCTTAGAAGACAAGAACCTTCAATGTTTCACAGTAACGCTCTGTGGATGAGTTTTAATTATCACCAGAGGCTTAAGTTTAGTGGGAATACATGTGAAAGAAAGGGAGCTAGCACATAAGAGTTCTGCAATTATGAGGGGCCAGACTGTCTGCAGTGAGTCAAAATGAATGACTCACAGAACAGCTGAATATTGAGCCATCACAAAATTATTTAACCACATATTTCACCACATTATTTGCATGCATGACCAGAATATCTCTTCCTCTTACCAGAATTTGTCAGAATTGTCATCAATGAAATACAAACCACAATCTAATAGAGAGAAATCTGTTTAATTTAGAAAACTGTGCATTATTAATGAATATCACCTTAGAGGCTATTTTTCCTATACTGTTCAATACATGTTTAATAAACAGCAGCATATCTGGATATGTATAGTATGGCATTTAATCAGTCGTGTCATGATTCTAAAACTGTGAAAGTTTATGTGAAAACACATTCTAAAAATGTCTGCCGGCTTAATTATATGCAGAAATGCAGAATTTGGCTCCAAAAATGTTAAAATTTCAATATGCACAGTTGGATACTTTGGAAAGATGGGTCCAGCTGCTGGAGAGTAGAAATAACTCCACTAAAGTCAAGTCTAATACTGTGTTTGAAATAAACTGTGTCCAAAAATCCATCAGCAAATTATACTTACAAACAGCCCCATCATAATACACAAGATAGGATTTACAAACAAGTCTGTGCAACTTGCTCATTAAATAAAGCTGTATTTCTGTTTGTACATTTCAACAGAATGCTGAGTGGGCCAGGGTGACGACCACCACCAACACCTTCTTGTGCAGAGCTGTGATTGTCACCTGCCCCCCTCATTTGGCAGGTCAGTGTGAGTCTCCCACCTCTGTCGACTCGCTAAATGAAATTCTCACTGATGCAGAAGGCAAATATCCTCCTCTCTCACCACGTCTGTCAAACGTGGCAAACTGTGCATCCATGCAGATAAATTCATGATTTTCCTAAATCTTTCTGGCTGTGGGGTGTGGCAGTCACTTTGGCTGGAGTAAATTCTGTCTGAGGTTGGGCCCTAGGCTGAGGAATTGCCTGGATTGGATTTGGAAGCAGAGCAAGAGTTAAGGCCAAAACTTTTAACTGGGGGCTAATGTGACATTGGTTATGGTCGGCGGTGGGAAGTTGAAAGTGGCAAATACGTCATTTCTGACCTCTGTGCAATCGAGCTACCAAGGAGGGAAAAATATGGTCCTCAGCAGAAAAGTTTTTTTTGGCTGTTTACAACAACCAGAAAGTTTTAATTGAACCAACTAGCACAACATTTACAAGCATGCCATTTGAAAATCAAAGTGTGAAGTTTTTCTAATTAGAAACATACAGTACTGAAAATACAATGTGCTCACTCTCAACTGAGTGGCAGCCATGTGTGTATGACATCATGTTATGCAATTGGGTTAGGGAGAATATCTATATCCAACCCCTGAAAAGAATTTACCTTTTGTTTTTCCTAGTCACAAAACAGAAATCCTGCATCAGAAATCCTGCATTCCAACTTATAATCAACTGCTGGGTAAAATGGTGTTGACTCTGAGTCCAGTGTTTGTCATGTGTAGGACACAGACTAAGACTGGAGTTGGTGGCGGTGATGTTGAAGCTGGAGTCTAGGCTTGTCCTGCCAGGTTTGGAGGGGGCCACAGCTGAATCTGAAGCTGGAGCTTACTCTGGGTCTGTGCCTGTTTGTACTAAGCTGGCAACAGATCTGTCACTCAAAGCCCCATACTCAGAGCCATGGACCATGGCCAGGATCCTTAATGAGACAGGTTTGAGAGCGGTGTTGAATTATGCAGCATGGATTGCTCTGGCTCAGATGCCACAGTGCCACGCTTTGGCCTTAAATCAGTGTAGGGAGGTTGACAGGGACTCTCAAAAGCCAAAGTCAGGCCAGTGATTGAGACGTCACCTCTCCCAAAAGGAGTCAGGGATAAATTAAAGGGCGGATTGGTGCTTGAAGTCATCTGTGTGACATTTTTCGTTTTAATTTTCTGGAAGTGGGTAAACCTGAGTAGCTTCCCAGTTGGTGGGAGAGCGAAGAGGAGAGCTTAACACAGACAGTGGGAATGATGATAATGACTGCAAATGATTCAAAGCCTCTCTTGGACAGTAGACATGTAAAGCACTGCTCACAGTATCCATAGCTTCTCATGTTTGGCTCCTGTTTTGCAGATGTTTGTTACTGACATCCTAATTAATTCTCAAGTCACTTGCCTTTGAAACACTGAATGAGTAGATGGATGAATGAACAAAATAATGAATACTTTCTAGGCCCACAAGGTGTTTGGCATCAAAAGACGCCCACCGTTGTATTCACACACACCAACGCAAATGCTGGATATGAGCTGTGTGTTCCCTAAATATATTACGTTTGTCCTGTTCTTGGCTCCTGGATTTATCTCCCTATTCATCCATCCATCTTTTATAATGAGTTCAGTCAGGGTTTTTCCCCCTTTTTTGTTACCACTTCTCCCACTCATCTCAAAGATTTATGAACTGTTTAGTGCCACAGCATATGAGATTGCTATGCATGGAAAGGATGAGATTGTAAATGAGAATTTTGGCCATGTGTTGACTCTTGAAAACGTGGTTAAGTATGCATGTTTTAGTTGGTACGTAAGTAGGTTCCCATGTATATTTATTCAGAGACTGCATAACGAAAAAAAAAAAAACCTCATTAGGCTTTCACAGTGTGCAGTTGGAGTATAATGCAATTAGGCATACAGTCTAATATAATACAGCGATAGTTACAGAGACAGCTCTGTGGTTACTAAATTAACATTTTGTTTCAAAGTGTATTTCTGTCTCTACTTATCAAGTAAGAAATCCCTGGCAGAGCATGCTAACTGTCTAGCTGTGTGCGTGTATATGTGTCTGTGTGGGCATGCGCACAGACGTTTGTTGTTGAGTGGGTGATGCTAAAATTCATGATGTCACTTGGAAAAGTTGCTGTACCTGACTAAAGGCAGATTTCATCTCATTACAACTGAACCTGACAGGCAGCCAAGCAGCACTATATCTGATGTTGCCATCTATCTTCTCATGGAGGAGGAGCTGCTGTAATGACAGCAGGCATGGGCAGCGGTGAGGAAACTATTACATCTGCCACTCACAGTTTAGTTCAGAGCCTTGTTTATACTAGTAGAAAACAGGTAAGCAGTGCATTAGCATTTATTTGCCAACTGACACTGTGTGAGCCAGAATTCTGGGCCAGTATCCGCTGTGCTGTGAATGAAACTAATGGAGCCTAATTTAGGGATTAAACATGAAGTGGGAGCTGAAGTGATTGTGGAGATAACTAACGCAATGTGATTTTTATCTTGCTGAGTTTAAACTCTGTGGAAATGAATTTAGCTATCTGTGTGCATTTCACATCTCTGCTGATGAGCAATATATATAGCAAGTGACGATGAGCAGGCAAATACAGTAAATGTGGCTCTGCAACACTTTGTTCATTAAGGGAAAATGTTCATATCCCAAAAGGACAGACCATGGTCAATACTCTCCTCTAAAGCTCTTGTCAGTTTTGTGTAGAGTCTGATGATAATGGGATTTTGAGGCTAAAAATGCTTTAAATATTTGAGAGTTTCAACACAAGATCATCAAGAAAAGATGTTTGACAAGCATCTTTTAAATCTGGTTACTAAAGACACTTTACTATTGAAAAATACTGCTATACTGTATAGTGGAATCAGAAATGAATAAGAGTTAATCTGCCTCATCAGGACTGTATGCGGTGTGGTTCCCCAAGCTTTTTTCTGCTATTTATATAGGTAAATGTTTGCAGAGATCACTTGTGCAATGTGTTTTGGTGGACTGAAACTACTGATTATTATCTAAAAAAGACACAATTTTTCCAGCACAGCCTACCCAGTTCACACCAGTAGTGTTCTTACTTTAGCAGATAACAGGGTGCTTGTCTAGGAGCTCATTAGTTTCAATAAAAAGCCAATTGAGAGAATACTTTCTTGGGACATTTAAATGAGGAGTCAAAATTAAATACATCTCCTTTGTTTGTGGTCCACTAGCTATGTTTAGTTAATTATTTATTAAATGGAGATTCAAGGCCATCCAATGTGAAGCCACAGTTAAATGAATTGATAAATTAAATGAGAGCAATTTTAGCCACATGTGTCATCCTCCACAAGTCTATTTTTGTCACGAGCAGCAGCAGAAATAAAAAAAAAAAAAGTAATGTCGGAAATGACGGCGTGTGTATGGAGAGATGGGGGAGGGTATCTGCTGCTACTACTGAGCCTTCAATTTTAATAAGTGTCAAGGGGCTCAGTCTGTAATTCAATAAAAGATCTGTGATGTAGCATGCACACAGATGCAAGACTTTAACATTTAGATTAAGTGGTTGCTGAATGGTCCTGCCTATCTCTGATGGCCTTAGAGATTTATGACAGTGAGACTTGATATTTTTTCAAATCCATCTGTCGTTAGTGTCTCCCCCCCCCTTTTTTTTAATTGGCCCTCTGTATGGATACCTGCTCAGAGTTATGATATAAGAGGTGCTTATATCTTTGGTTTAATCAAAACGCTGACACATGGCAGTCATGGAACATTAAGGCTAGTATTAAGGCCTTTTTTTCTCTTCACATGGACATTATTTTGGCCACACACCTAGCAAGAGGTTGTGCATGTGACTGCCTCTTCTTCTCCACAATGTTTTGTTACTTCATATGCTCTGCGCGGCTCTGTTGACTTTTCAGGATGAAAGAAATAATCCAATTTCACTGCATACACAGGCACTGCCATGAACTAAACTGAAGCTATAGCTAGCTTTAGCTGTTTTCATATTTTTTAAAGTTTCTTTGCAGCCCTCTTTATCAATTGCCATTCGGGAGCTGCATTTCTGAATCATCATGCCTTTGATGTTATGTCTTGATTTGAGTGGTTTTTCATGTTTCACTTTCCTTATCCTTCTGACAGTCAAAGACACTGAAAGTGCCTGTGTGCTATGTTAAAAGTTCAGAGTGAGAAAGTAATGGAAATTTTAAGCCCCTCGCTGAGGGCTACTGCAGATGTGACTCACAGGTCAGTGACAGAAGAAATTGAGAAAGCAAGGTCAGCGTTCTCCAGTAGTGCATTCACAAAAATGAAGTGAGAGAGGATCAAATGCCACAGTACTTTAAAAGGAGAAAGTGAGATTAAGACAGACAGAAAGATGATGAAAAGACTCAAAGGAAACCACTATGGGGGAACCAGCGTCCTTAGAAGTCATAGTGTTAGGGGTCAGGAACCAGCAGTCTTGCAGATTGCTCTGGCACCATAAGACGCTCTTGAACTTGCAGCTGTTTTCAAAATGTGACAGAGTGACGCAAAAAGCGGTCTGATGAGCTGTCAAATGAGAGTACTTCAGAGAACTGCACTTATGAGAATTGTGTCAGCATCCTTTGGAGGACACTTGTTATAGTGGGTAAGGTTTGTAACTTAGGCCACCTTGCTGTACTCTTCCATGTCCAAGGAAAAGTTTGGCTTTTGTTTTCTCAAACCTTCACCTTCCATCCTCTGTGGTCAAACTATAAAGCAGGGACTGTTTGACTCAAATGTCTCAGGATACTGATTGGCATTACAGAGATTGTTTTCATTATTCTTAGCAAAACTAACAACTTTTTCAATGTAAGTGTATGTAAATTAATAAATAAAACCGGGTTGTAACTGGGTCAAATATGTCTAGCTCTGCCTATTAAAAGAGTCTAAATGGAATCATATAAATTATAGGTATATAGTCATAAATAATTTGTAAGTTGTAAGCTGCACTTACAGAAATATAACTGTGCTGCAGTTTTTGTAACAGATGCATCACTAAACAATAATTTATAACTTTAGTTGCTGTCCACTGTGTGTGTGTGTGTGTGTGTGTGTGTGTGTGTGTGTGTGTGTGTGTGTGTGTGTGTGTTTGTTTATGTATATACAGTACCAGTCAAAAGTTTGGACACACCTTGTCATGCAATGGTTTTTCTTTGTTTTTGTGACTTTCTACACTGTAGACATCAAAACTATGAAGGATCACATATGGAATTATGTAGTGAACAAGGAAGTGTTAAACAAACCAGAATATGTTTTATATTTTAGATTCTTCAAAGTAGCCACCTTTTGCTTTGCACACCAGAGTCATGAGGTAGTCAACTGGAATGGTTTTCAGTTAACAGGTATGCCTTGTCAAGAATTAATGTTGTTGTAGAATTTCACACAACTAAGTAAAGAGAAACAACAGTCCATCATTACTTTAAGACATGAAAGTCAATCAATCTGGAAAATTTCAAGAACGTTGAACGTATCCTCAAGTGCAGCTGCAAAACCCTCAGACACTATGATGAAACATGGAAAGGAAAGGAAGGCCAAGAGTTACCTCTGCTGCAGAGGATAAGATCATTAGAGTTACCAGCCTCAGAAACTGCAAAATAACAGAACCTCAAATTAGAGCTCACATAAATGCTTCACAGAGTTCAAGTTCAGAGGAGACTGTGTGAATCAGGTCTTCATGGTCACACTGCTGGAAAGAAGCCACCACTGAGAAAGAAGAAGAAGAGAATTGTTTAGGCCAAGAAACACAAGGAATGGACATAAAACCAGTGGAAATCTGTACTTTGGTCTGATGAGATCAAATTTCAGATTTTTGGTTCCAGCTGCCATGTCTTTGTGAGAAACAGGAAAGGTGAGCGTGTAGTTTAACCACAAACAGTGAAAACTGAAATGTTGTGAGGGTGAAGATATTTTGTCAGTTTTCTAGCAGCTCTTGCAGTTCTATTGATTGAGAGGAAATCCTCAGTATTTATCAAGTGAAGATGCCAACTGCTATAGTGGATAAGGTTTGTAATTTAGGCCACCTTTTCAGAAGGTTCAAAAAGTAGTGCCTTCAAAAGCACCAGTCTTAAAAAATTGCTGGATGCCAGAAAGGTTATATGACATTTGTATTATTTTGCAATTGCTGCAAATGGCTAATGTCTATTCACAAGCAGTACTCTGATCAGTACATTTATGAGCTTAATCTTATGTTAAGTTACATAAACTGCCATCGCATTGAACCTGTTTATTCGTGTCATCTTGATTTAACCATGACGCTGAGATGTGATGATGTTCACAGTGTCACAGCACATTTCTGCAAGTAAGAGACGACAGCGTTGACACTGTAGAGCACTTTAGTGTTCAAAAGAATAAGGTGCCAGAATACGTCTCATTTAGCCATCGACAATTTAACATCTGCCTGACAATTAATGAGGTAGAAGGCATTTCTTGCTATTAAGTTTGCTGGCTTTGGTGTCAAAGCAAATAGCATTATGGATATGACACTACTTGACAGGTCTTATGTCATGTGTACAGTGCTGTCATTTGAACGTCTAAGTGACCATGTCAAATTAGTTTGGAGCCACTTATCATGTCACTGTTTTTCAATTTTACTGCATCGGGATCATCAATTTTGTTTAGCATTAAGGGCATTATTTTGAGCTTGCTGACAGGTTCTTGACAGTTTCTAAATGATGTTTCACATCTTCCACCGGTTCATTCGTTAAAAGCCTGGCTTTTGGCCAGATGTCGCTTCACTTGCCAGACCGAGCACAGCAACAGTCTGGCTCCTCTGCATGCGTGACATACACTACCTCTAACAGTACTGATGAAGTTACTTGACTGCTCTCACATCAGTGCAATGGAGCTTTTACAGATGTAAGAGCAGTGATTAGTACTCTGGACCACAGTACCAGCCAGAGAAGTATTAGGTCATGGGGATTTCTTTGCAAGGCCATTAATGCTATTCAGTAATTCAAGATAAAACCATCCTGATCAATAAAAGGATCAGCTCGAGTGCACTATCCCTTTTCACTTATTTTTATTTCCCTCTTTTTACTCTGTCTCCAGTAAAGCACAGATTTGTCCTGCATAACATATAAAGTGCTCCAGGTGAGACCAGGGAAAGAGGATTACTAGAACTAAAAACAACAACAACAACAACAACAACAACAAAAAGTTATTGGGATTCATGGTATATTGTTGTTTCCCATCAGCGAAAATCCACTACGAGCCAGCCCTTCCCAGCCAGAGAGAATTCCTTACCCAGAGCATGCCTGTGGGCCACATGATAAAATTCATTATTACCTACCAGACGGTGAGTAACAGAAGATAAAACACAACTGAACAGATGTTTACATCAATAATGTTATGATGATACAAATGCACAAACATTCATTCTACACAATCATTCTATGTCTTCTCAAAAGTTGTTAGTTTTACATGTTTTTCTTATCCAATAGGTTTATGTTTGCTCTAAAGAATGTTAGAGATGTCACACTAATATAGAAAAACATTGATTTAGTTGATGGAGTAGGTTGCCAACAGCATATTATTAAATTGGTCATACCTACAACAGTGTTATGTGAAGCTACATTAATTTCTACAAAGAATACAGTATTTGTAAGGAGCTGAGTTCCAAAACTCAGTATAATTGATACACTGCTAAACAAACATTGATTGCAAGTTCTTCATGCTTGTCAAATTTCAGATTGTCATTGTTGTAAAACAGGGGCCCATTTCCCAAAAGCAATTTAACAATACTGCATAAACACAGATCAGAAATGGCAGTGTCATGTTTCACATTTGATTGTTACTTGTAAATAATGGACAAATTTGTGGGTTGTTGCAAGTTAATGCATGGGTTGCAAGTTTGTTTTGTCTAGTGAAATTTGTTCAAATTAGAGAGGAAATTATATTGCAAATTGAATAATCCACACAAGATTGTATCAAGAGCCCATTCACACACAGCCATTCACAACCAAAAATACATCTGAGATCATATTTTCAGTGTGTAATGCTTTCTTTCATGTAAAATGCAAACAGAATCAGCAGAGATGAAATTGTTTTCAAATATGTATTTGTTCACCTATTTCATAAGACACAAAGCCTGTAGCACACAGAAGCCGACTCATTTGGCACAGGTTCTTTATAAATCTCAACACTTTGTACAAAAGAGCTTCTAGCACATGAAATTAGATTTATTTAATCTCCATTTTGCACTTAACAACCACACAATTAATTAACAAAATGCTTGTGTACTTTGTTAGTAGATTAAATGTGTCTACTGTAATGAACACAAAATCATTAGTGCTCATGCAAACATTTATTTGATCTGTGCCTTGGTTTGTTTCCAAGTTGCATTTGGACTCTGACAAACACGTCAAAATATTGGTTGCTGATCTAGAATATGGTTTATTTGTGTCTCCTCGTCTCTTCCTATGTGTTAATAGTCTAATGTGGAGACTGAATGGAGAGCTTACTTTTTTTTTACTACTATTATTACAGTACTTCTGCCAAGTGATTGAAACATGCATTATTTTCACACTAGAATAGAATGGTGAAAATTAAGGGTGTGAAGGGTAGCTGTGTGGATACATTTCCCTGACATATGGCGGGCAATAATGGAAGGAAATGCAGCGAATACACAAATAGCAGACTCATCAGAGTCCTTAGCATAACTGCTAAGGTAAAAATAAGACAACAAAGAGCATAAAGCAGGTGAGCACACAGTATCCTAATGGCTGCAGCAGTCATTTTTAATACTATCAGTTACACCTGTGAAAGAGCAACTTGTAAAAAGGTTACTGAGCAGAGCAAAGTCCACTGATCTGCAAGGCTCTTACCCAGGTGAAGGTCCCTTGAGATGCACTTCCAGGACCTAAGAAAAGCTGTTCATGCTTGAAAACGCATGAATGTTACAGAGTGAAAGCAGTTCTGCATCAAAGAGTGGGCAAAATGCCTCCACTGGGCATTGAGAGACTGATTAGTTTCTACAGGAAACATCTGGTTGTAGTTATTGCTGTTTATTGACCCTAAGTGTTTTCATACACATTGGGACTGGACGTTGCTTTCTTCAGTAAATGATGCTGTTTTATTGTAACATGTTAATTCCCATAATACATTGAATTTATTGGGAAGCCCATTCAGAGCACAAAAGTAATTTTTCACCCTCACCTTAGTCATAACTACAGCTGCAATTACCTACTTTTTTCTGTGTACTTGCTGGCCTTCCTGTGCTATTGTAATGTCATCTCCAGGAAGGTAAAGGTATTCTCATTCTGGTATTTTCATATTAGTGTTTTAAGCCTATATTTGCTTACATTTTAGCAGACAGACACTACTAAAAGTTATGCGGTATTAGTTAGTAGCAGTTCCTGTTTGCAGTGTACCCATGAATGTGAAGACATCAGTGGATTGCTTAAAACTTACTAGGAAAACTTTAAAACACTCTGACAAACTCTATAGTGTCTTTTTTGTATGATTTCTTAGATCACCATCTCAGAGATCCATCACAATGGACTGCCTTACATCTCTCTTTCCACACCTCCCTTTCAACTCTCTTGTGTCGTTTGGGGGAGGCTTTTGGCTTTCTCTTTTGGCTTTGTCCAGTGGAATGTCCATGTCTATTACAGACCATATCCTGTAATTTCCCAGTGGTTAAAATACAGTGAATATTTTATTTCCCACTTCCCCCCTGTAATGTTAAGCCTGTCTGAATTGGGCTCGAGATGCATCCGAGGTTAAGCACCCAATAAATGAGAGGACAGCTGAGATAGCTATCCGAGACAAGTCAGAATCTGCACGTTGGCAGGGTCACATCGCTGCTCCTGTTTAACGGCTCTCCCTTGTTTATTAATGACATTGGTGATCTAGTGTGAGCGGTGGAACAAATCACACAGCACATACAAACAGCCTCTTTGAGGAGGACATCAAGAGCCACCAGCAGTATCAACTAAAGGGAAAGGAAGAGTGAGTTAAGTACTAGACACTACCTTCTTACTTCCTGTTGGAAACATTGCAGAGGAGAGCGGATAAAACCAATGACCAGAGGAAATCACTGAGATGCTTTGATAGCAGATGGCGTCTGACGGAAGCAGATATCTCTCCAAGAGAAGATATTAAAAAAAAGAGAGAGAGAGAGTGAGCAAGAACACTGAACACTGAGCTGACTGAGCAGATCGCTGGAATGCTCTTCCATACCACTTGAGCAAGGCCAAGAATTTAGCATTTTCTGCATAGATAGTTGAATCTGCATTTCTGCTTTGGATTATCTGCTCCACAGTGGGGGGAAATCTTAGAGGCACCGGCTTGTCCCTCTCAGAATCCAAGTCCTTGGAGGCAGCCTCAGGCTGGGCATCACATCTGTGTCTTCACAAACCTGTGACAACACTCCCTGATGTTGGGTAATTTGCCGAGGCAAAGCTTACAGCAGCTGAATCATCTCCACTCTCATATGAAGCTTATGTGAAGTCTGGATGTCAAGAAAGAACATAAGCAAATTCTAAACCCTGAAACAGCCTATTTGCAAAGGTAACCCAATCCAATCCTGAAGAGTGGATTGTTGTTGGGTGACAGGTCAGGCTACAGATGACAGCAGGTGCAGTGCCTAGATGTAGAAAGATCTATGTATGCCTATCTGAACATGGTCCAACAATTATGACCAGGAAGATAGGTGAGGCAGCAGAGACAAGGGTCAGATCCTTGCTGCTGGTGTTTCTTTGTAGAACCACAAACTTGTCCAGCATGCTGTGCATCTGTATTGCCAGGAGCTGCCTCTTTGTCACAGAGTGTCTCCAATCCTAGGATTGTATCATTGCAATGCCATGATACTTCACACTTGTTGATCACTGAAATTAGCTTCCCTGACAATGCTCTTTGGCAAGAGAGATGAGCTGTCCTGTGCAGAGACAGGAAGGGTCTGGTCTTGGAGAAATTATTGGAAAGAAACACAAGCATGGTGCGTCACCATAGTCAAGAGATCAAAATCTGTGCTTGAGAATGCTTTTGCAACTTAAAATTATTTTTTAGGTAGAGCAGAATTATAATGCAGGAACATTGTGCCTTTATTATTCTTAAGAAAATACTCATTAGAATGCAAACACAGTTAAATGTACATAAATAGTTTTTTTGTCAGTGTAAGCTTAGTTTTCAGTTTCTAACAACTAATAACTAGGCCAGCTAATGCAAGACAACTGGAATTTTGAATTTATTTCTTGAGTGATCATTTATCAAACCAAGTCACCATTTATTTATGGTAAATAAAAATGAGGAAAACAAGAAATGCATAAATTGCATAAATAAATGTTACAGTCAATGTTTCAGACTCATAATTACCCTGATCTCAGTGTTATGCAGACACAGAGTAAATCTGCATGGTTGGATAAATGAACACACACTCAAATACATATGCAAATGTAATTGCATAAACATATGCATATAGGCTCAAAACTGCTGATATAATTTTCTCACTGTTGTGACATCTCAGTAAGTCGCAAAGTGAATATATGCATAAATAAAAAATGTCAAAGTGAAGTGTCATTTGCACACTTAAAACAGTCTGTACTGGCCAAAAGCCTTGGTTGCAGGTACATTAGAGTTACTTATTATTACATGAGGCTGCAAGCTTGCCAGAAAGCTACACATAGTGAGTGAAAGAGAGCCAAATGCTTATTATTTTATAAGACATTCTGTTATATTTCTCATGCTATTTTTGAAGTACCAAAGAGTGGTCTTGATGTTTGATGTTGAAATTATAAACTCTGCCCATTTGCCCCCTTTAATACAGATCTCATACAAGACTAAATTGTACATGCTTATACTCTGTTTTGTATATGGTAGTTTATACTGCACTTCATATTTTTTGAATGAATGCATTTCTTACATGGAACAAACATCCTCAATGAACTACAATCATTCTACAGTGATGCTTTTTTCCTTCAGATGGGAACCCAATTTTCACTACTGCTTTTGACTCTTACTTACACTCACTGCATCTGAGATTCAAATGCAGTGAGTGCACAGCAATAATCAGAAAAAATCAGCTGCACAGTTTTCGGTTTGCAGATTATGCATTCATAACCTGCACACACTCCTGAGATACACACATTGTGCCACCTCTATTCAGTTTATGATGGTGAGATGTGAAATACATATCCAGTTGCTCTATATGATAAGAGTTTGTAACGTCTATTTTACAAATGTCTTGGAGTGATACACACACAAACTGCTCCACATACTGTAGCATTGTGTTGTATCATTTGATGCCCATAGCACACACTGGACCTGCCATGGAGACAAAAGTAAAAGTCAACGTACAGTTGCTAGGTTACTAATCTGGCAAGCAAAAGAAAAAATACTTATTTTCTGGAGCACTGAAACTCATCAACAATGAGAAAGAGTATAGTGGCATATGCTAATACTATGGCCTCACACAGAAAATAAGTGTTCTGACACACATTATATGCCACCTGTATTTGCCGCCCTTTCTGGGAGGCTTGTTCAGAAACTTAGTAAATATGATTTTGTAGTAGATATCATTTTTTGTACTATACATTGTGACAGAGTTGCTGATGTCTTGAGTTTAATCCTAAGTGATGATAAATGATATTGGTTATGTCAAAGCTGTTTGCTCAATATGTGTGCTTGATATTCAGCAAGGTATCTCAGCCATATTAAGGGATTTAAGTGCAACATAAGGCCAGTGATGACAAAACATGTTTGTTTAGCATGGTCATTTATGAAGTACAACATTTTGGCATTTAACTTCTGAACCACTGAGTCCACGTCTGTTTCCAATCCTCACCTAATTTTATACAATGTTGGATTAATTCAGATCATTTATTAATAATTTGATTCCATTTCACCTTCACGATTTAGGTACAGTATGTATGTGCACAAGTACTAGCTGGGTTTTATGTTGAACAGCTGTCATTACTGACATATGATGAAGCTGTGCATTGGCTCTGTTTCTCTACAGGCGTTTTGGAAGGAGAAGGGCCTCTCTGGGGAAATAGTGACAGGATCATCTGTTGACTGTCCATTCTGTGTTACCTTCGATGCCACCAGCTTCAGTGGTAATGCTGCTTTGGTGGGCTTCATTGCTGGCCAGCAGGCTTCTCAATGGAGTTCCAAAGAGGTATGCAATGGTTATTCAATGTGGAGCCAGATACTATCACTATTTTTTTAAAATTCTTAAGCTATTCTATATCTGTATCTACTCTATCTTTATAGACCTAATTTAAACATGTCAGTGTTCTCTACCTGTTACATATCAATGCCTTTATGTTAGACTTGTCATTGTCATTGTTCATTATGATTTAATCTTAATTTCATAGTCACTTAAATGGCAAACAAGCAAAGTAATTGATGCATTTTATTTCCCATCATGATGATGTGTTAAAATATAATTTAAATTGATGGTTGATACAAGAAAATGAAATTGCAGACTAGTGAGATATCATAGTTCTCAGTAACTGAACTCTGGAGTCTTGGAGACAATGTGTGAGATTTACAACAAAAGTGAGATATACCACAGAATTATTAGTATCACATAGGGCCTCATCTGTTTCTCATTCATATTTAGGGTTAAGTCTGGTTAATGTTACTTGAAGATACAAAAGCAAAATACTGTGCATTGCCAAAATAATTTTATTGTGTAAAAAGTGCTAAAGGGCAACATTATGAAAATTGCATGCAAGATTGTGCACCACCTGAGCTCTGAAACCATGCAGCATATAGCCTGAGAACAGTGGGGTGCTTCTGCCAGCCTTCAGTAACTGTTACTTTGGTAAATATAAGACATTATGCTATAAAGGATTCTTTTCTATTTTAATTAATTTAAATTTTTTCAGTACTATTTTCACCGCGCATTGAGTTATCTTTTGTTTATCTCTAATATTAAGTATCAATATTGAAACAAAGACCAGCTTCAGCATTGCAGATAAAATAAATAAAACAGTTTAATTGAAATTTAAGGAGCCACTTGATTCTTAATGGTTATTCTCTTGGAAAACAGGTAATCCTATAAGAAATGGCCTTAAAAATACCTAACTGGATTATTATAGATTATAGAATCTAGACAAATTAAAATTTTTCATGATACTTACAGATTTAGTGGTGGATTCATGCTGCTTTAATCTCCCTTTCTGCCCATGTTGCTGATAGACAAGGTTACATTTCATATAAGGTTACATTTCATATATTTTGCCAGTAACAAAATATTGCTATTGACAGATGTAATCCTCTCCCTCTCTCTCCCATACACACTTTGCATACACTCAGCCCACATCCTCCCCTTTCTTTCCCTCTCTTTCCCTCTGTGTTGACATATTCATTTAGTCCCAGCGCTTTCCTTTTACCTGAAAAAATAAATAAATCCGGCCTTGTCTCCAGTGTTGTTTTGGCATTTCAGTCATTCTGGCTTGCTACAAAGCTCGAGACTAGCTGTCTCCCTGTTGTGCCATGCTGCACAGGGTGCTAAATAATTAACCTCCACTCACTACTCCATTGCTAAACAGAGGAAGATAGTGTTGGTGTATGTGAGGTAACTGGATATCAAGGTTACAACTACATGCTCTCTTTGCTGTGTAAGTATGATTTAACCGTTAATGTTATCTAACAATGTTTTTCATATTTGTCTGTCATACAAACTAGATTAAAGAAACCAGGAGAGACATAGAAAGATATAATATATATATATAATATATATATATATATATATATATATATATATATATATATATATAAAAAAATTCAATTACAGAAAACTATGCAATATGCATAATCTAGCAAACCTTACTCGCCTTGCCTACCTTGCAGAAAAGTCATCAATGCATCATTATAACACAGCTGTTGGGAGACCACATGATTTATACTGATGGAAAATCCACCGAGATGTTCTTGCACCATAGTATATCTCAGGTAGGTTTTAATGAGTTTGAACTTAGAGAAGCTCCTTTCAGCAGCAGCCACTCTAAAAGGAAGAGAAGCAGAGATTCTCAGACCCATATTGGGGTGAATTTCTGTCAGCCTTGTCTCACACAGGAAGGTCAAGAGTTCCACAGTTGTCATGGTTTTGGATGGCAAATGTGGAAAATTTAGCAGAGAGTTTCCTGCTATCAATATCTGGCTGTCCATCATGTGTTAGAGCTCTTCTTTTCACGTGTTGAGGCCGTTGAGGACCACTCAAAACTTGTCATTTACCTCTCCCAGATTTTTTAAATCTGTGAAGAGAGGGCTATATCTACTACCACACCAAAAATGTGGTTTACATTTTTCAAAGTTCATCACTAATAAGCTCATCTGGAGCCTCATAACCAAAGTGCCTTTTTCTGGTTGTCTGAGCATCAGATTAGACTTTATGATCCCTAGATTCGGTCTCTGCAGCAAGTGAGGGAATCTCTGGTTTTCTTCGGTAAGTCGACAGTCACATCTAGCTGCATGGAGGGTGACATCAGTTTACTCACATGCTGGATCTTGTTGAGGATGTCATACCATATGACTGTCCAAATAGGAAAGTGGTAGGATCCAGTTTCCTCAGACAAACACTGAGCCTCCACTTTCACCACAGGGCTTGCAGTACTTTTCCTCATCTCCAGAAGAAAATGTCTTTGATTTGTGGTATCTCTTTCAGTAATAAAGTCCTGACAATGACACACAGCTGTTTGTTATGAAAATAGATAAAATATTGGAGAAATACTTTGATATTCAGATGTCGTCCACTATTTTTTCCTGCATATTTACACTGATGGAGTCTGTCAGTTCATTTTGGATTTTTTTGCCAAGGTAATGTGTGACTACTCCACTTTCCACTCTACCAAACTGCTGCTTCATTACTAGATCAACTTTTAATGTGACAGAAATTTCTTGCTCAGCTTTTGTTAGTCACTTTGCAAAATGGACCTCAAAAACCTTCCTGTGACTGGCTATCCAAATGAGCCTTGAGCAAGTGGCTTGAATTGTCCAGTCCCTTAGTTCCTCCCTATTCAATTTGAAATCTCTCTGAAAAAAACATTTTGCAGCAACTGTCATTCTTTACTTTAGCCAGTGTCTTTTGATTTTTTCTCCGTTGGCAAAAAACTCTATTAAAATAATCACGTTGACTCTCTCATCATTTTGTTTCAAAGTATCAAACTGTGTCTGAGAAAAAAAAAAAAAACTGTTCTTACCTTATCAGGTAAAGCAGATGACAAGTCAGCAGGTTCTGTTAGATACGTGATGCTCCATTGCTGGGATTTGGTGAGCTGGAGGGGACAGGAGAACCTGATGCTGCATTGCTGTTTGTCAGAGGTGCAGAAGGTGTCTGCAGGTGGCCCAGGATGTGAAGGGTTATGATTAAAATATTTCCAAAGTGCATCTGAAGGGAGAAGCATATAGCCACATTAAATCATCAGGACTATCAGCCACAGCATTAAAACAATATAAGTGGTTTTAATTATGTTATTGCAGGCTTTTTTGTAATATTTAAAAATCACAGTATCAAATTAGTGTTACAAAAAATAATAAAAGTTGAAAGTTGTGATTTTTGTTTCTTTGCTCATTTGGGGGCCCCCTCCTAGCATTTACCTGTACTGTCTATGCCATGGGTTGGGTTTGTACTTGGTACATAATTTTTTAAAATTTTTAGTTTGTTGATTGTTTTGGTTTGCATGTGTGGAGCCAAAATAGCTTACAAATACTGAAGGCCATTGAAGCTGACACCATTAGCAGTCTTGCAGGAGACTAACATTGGTTTGTTGTTCTTGTTTTATTTATGTTTTAATTCTTCATTGAAGCAATTTGTCGCCATGCTGCCATCTCCTCTTTGGTCTTCTGTAAGGAGTATATTAAAAGAATACGGGTATTAACTCCAAAATTATTGCACAAGGGTGTGCTGGGAGCAAACGTAAAGTAGATGAGATGAAGATCCATCAGCATGCTTTATGGTGATCTGTCCTTTTGGTCCTCAGGCCTCAGCTGCTCTGTGTATAACTCACTCTCACTGTATGTGCTAATACAACCAGGAGCATGTGCTGACTATGCTTGAGTTATTTAAATTGACTATGCTTCCTGTGTCCAGCTTGGACTGGTTTCTAGAATATGCATTTATATTGCAGCCTGCTGTTATACTTTTGAGTGACAAGCGAGTGTAATGTAAGTACCACATTGGGACAGGCATTTCCATCTGTTTGCAGGCTGGAGAGAGAAGAAAAGCTGTGCTTTCCAGTCTGGTCAAATACCTGGGTCCTGAGGCTGCATCTTTCATCCACTATGAGGAGAAAGTAAGTACTTCAGTGGCAGATGTTTGATGTGATAAAACAGTAACATTTTGGTTTGGAGCAGAATTATGTGCCAAAATGGGTGGTTCATTTTACCCTGAATTCCAGAGAGGAAAGCTACTTTGTGTGGCTAAAGTGTTCACTTCTGTCAACAAAAGTGAATCACATCGATTTCTTTTAAAACATAGAGTGGTTCAGTGTATACTGAGTAAACCAGTTGCTAAAAAGGCGGTTACTAGTTTGCTTTAGCTTGACAACACATGTTTTATTACTCCAACGTTACAACAGGATGGTTAACATAGGTCCAATTAGGGAGTAGGCATGGCAAACCAGAGCTGAAGGTGAGCAGAGCCACATGCTTCCAAAGGGAGTGCAACTACCATTATGGATAGACATGAGCCACTACCACACTACTGGGAGAGAGTATTCAGCATGCAGTGGATAACCTTTCCTCAGTCATGCCGTGCCACACACATACAGAATAGCTACTTAGGTCCATTACATGACACAGTCATAGGCTGTGAAACAGCACATTTGTCATGCAGATGTATGATTTTAGTCCCTGGATGCTTTTTCTTTACTTCACTGTTGAAAGGCAAGATGGAGAGAAAAACTGCCCTGAGGAAACCTAAGGCAGGGTTGTTAAGGGAGATATCATGATTTTACTTTGTTGACTGAGAGACTCAAGGGAAACATAATTTTATAGAATACATTAACAACTAAGAGCTTCGTGAGGAGAAAAAAAACTGATAAACTGATGGTACAGTGTTGAGATATTTGGTCTAGTCCATAAGGTATCATGACATCATAAGGTAAGTCAACATTTACTCATTTAACATTAAGTACATTTTTATAATCATGTCAAGTGATACAAATTCTACAATACAAGAATGGCTATACTATGTGATAATCTTATATTTTACCGACTCCAGATAACAGAATATCACATAGCAAATATCAACATAAAAGTCAGTTTCTGGTGAACATGTACATAGGTTTTCAAACTGTGAGGCATGACTCCCCAAGGGGGCGTGGGAGAGTTGAATGGGGGAGCACAGAATGGGGGACATGAGGAAGTTGGATAGCTTGTAGTTTGGCCCGTTGATTTGGCTGGCTTATCAGCATGGTCAGCGATTGCGGCTGTGGCTGTGACACACAGCTATTGCTGCTGTTGGTAATCAACCGACTGCAGCAGTTTGTTTCAAAAGTCATACTCCTTTTTGGAGTCATACACATACTTGCAATTCAGTGTGACTCACACTTCTGGAGGGTATCATTATCTCCAATGTCCATCATGTCCATCATGAATAAACATCATTAATCCTCTTAGAAATCACAGAAAAAAGACGTTCTTAGAAATCCAGAACTTGGCAAAGAATCATCAAATTTTTAAGTTTTCTTCAGTATCAAAGTAATCCAGTGCTAGTTGTCTGTACATCCATGGCTACATTACAAATAGGAACTGGTCATAGCTAATTTGGCATTCTACATGGGGTGTGTTGGGGGTTGCAGTTTTGACAGGGGCCAACAGTGTCAGACTTTGAAAACCTCCTGTCTATGGTACATGTTGTATTTTCGTGAGTTGTGCTTTTAAGTAAAACCAGACAAGATTAGAGTTGGGAAGTGTGATCAAGTGTAAATTTGTTAAAAGAGAGCCCTCCTTTTGTACTGTGCCATGAAACAATACAAGGATACTGTCACTTAACTTTTCTGCTTTACAGGACTGGGCTAAGGAAGACTACAGCGGGGGCTGCCCTGTTAATGTCATGGCACCAGGTCTGCTAACATATTACCACCCTAGCCTGAGGAAGCCCTGTGGCAGGTAATCACACCACTGATGACAAATACACCACAGTATAACACCTCTCCTTCCAACCACACTCAAAAGAGTCACCTTCCTCTGTGTTCTCACCTAAACAAATGGATATGTAGAGGGATATAGAGGAGTGCACCAGCGTGACAGTGCCTAAGTCTTTGATATAAATGTTTTTAATAACTTAATGTAGAGTTGGTTGTTTAGTAAACTGTATCATTGTACACTAGAGACAGTATGAGAAATATGGACTGTGGCTGCTGGATGTCCATCCTATTTTTATACCACAAAACAATGTTTGTAGTTCACCCTGCCAACCAGGTATTACTCACTAGCAACCAGCGCATACAGATCATTGACGTGAATCGTGGGAGTGATTATACCGTCACTGATACATATTAGTCCAGTTCTAACAAAATGACAAGAGGTCGTCAGGAGTGGTGTTCTCATAGGAAAACTTCCTATAATCCATTTCTAATGGCCTGTTCAGAGATGCACAAAGCTGTACGAATGAGAGCAAAAGGTAGAGAGAGGGATCCAGGTAATTCATCTCCATAATGGCATTAAGTCCATGGGGAGCAGAGCAAGCTCATTACCTAACATGACTCAAACAGCAGCATGGGGCGGTAGTCCTTATCCATATTGCTACCATATATAGGAAATGGATCCTCAAGGACATATGACCTTGACACTAATCCAGCACATGTAATGAAGCCAGGCAAATGCTTGGCTTTGACAAAAATGCAACTTGTGCTTCAAACATACTGTATTTAACAGCACAATGGATACCAGTTATGTCTGGTGGATTATGGGATTTCATCTGGGATAATGTGAATCTCAATACTGACCACAGCATGGTTTTTATAATTAGAGTAATTATCCTAGGTGGATACTATGCCTGAGTGGTCAGTATGTGAAGGTTTTTACAGAGGCCCTCTCCATTAAATTCTAGATTGGTGAGAGAGAGCAGAGGAGAGAAGTGAGTAAGAAGAAAGAAAAGCTGCCAAGAACTATGAATAAATTGACCTCAGCGGGTTTGTGCTTTACTAAGTTAACAGCTCCAACTGCACCTAGAATAAAAACAGCAATGACAATTTTTGTCTTTGTAGGATGCTGAAATTTTTCAAAAAAAAAAAAAAAGGGTTGTTTGTGCTGCTTCTCACACTGTTTGGATTATTACTGCCAACTGAGAAGGATTAGTTCATTCAACCTATGACACACACACAGAGAGAAACAGAATAAATTTAAAATCTTTAAAAACTCTGATAGTTTTAAATGAGCTGGAATTTATATTTTATATAATAAAAGCATAGGTTTGTACTTTACCATTTTGGATATGAGAATGATAATCATGTGCTTTAACTCTATATAACACATCATTTTGATAATTACAAGTAGAGCACTGCATCTGAGATCTGTAGGTTTTGCAGTTCATCTCTGTGTGTCTACACTGAGGTTTCCATCCATTCAGCCTTTTCAGGATTAACCCAACAGTCCTTCTCTGTTCTCTATTTTTAAAAGGTAGCAACAACAGTGGTCCTCACCCTGACACACCAGAGTGATTCTTTATGGAGCCCCACATGTGATCAAAGAAGTAGAGTTACATGTTACATGTTACATGTTGACATCACTCTTTTTTTTTTACACTGGCCTCTGCTTCTTATGGGGATACCTGATGTTTACACTCCTCATATGTATGAGATAAACCTGACAGTAGACTAACATCTGACATCTTAGCAAGAAATAATCATCACAAGCACCTGTCTTTCCTGATAAGCATAAAGGTCACAGCACAAAGCTTCCAGCCAAAAACATGAGCACTTCAACAATACATACTGTACTTAGCCATTATCAACACAGATATGTCTTCATATAATTCTGGGTTTTAAATGTATTCTTACAACCAATCAAGACTTAGGCATTAGCCACAGAACTGCTGCACAAATCTCCTCCACTGAAAAAGACTCCGTGCTGCAAAACTTCTTGTAGAAATAGTATGAATGAGCCTTGGGACGATCCCATCCTGCCAACACATACAGCGTGACTGTGATATGCCCACACAAAGCCAAAAGCAAAGCATCTGTTTATACAAGGACAATCCAATAAACCAAATTTGCCTCCTCGCTTTCCTCAACCAATGATATTATGAAGACAAAATGCTGGAAACATAAGCAAGAAGCAAATGTTAAGATGCTTCTGTTGCTGGGGGTAAGTAGATAAAAAAATGTCTCCTGTTATAACTCACTCCTTGAATCCTACAACAAAGGGGAAAAGGACCATGGCCTCACCCAGTATGTACCAAAACAACACTATCCTGCCAGTGCAGTGGTGAAGATGACTGTGAATAACATCAACTTGAAAACTAGAAAAGATCCCTCTAGTAAGCACAAACAGAAATGTTTACAGATTACTTAAAATTATAAGGAAACAAAATGAATTCCAGTGTGACCACAACCTATACCACAGGTAATTATACAGCCACCCAAAATACACAAAGATTATGAAGTGAGGAAATGTCAGAGGAGTTAATTTAGTCTCACTCAGCATCTCCTGTCCTAACACCAAGAGTTGGCAACACTGTCCACCACACAGACACCTCAAGGGACTTTGTCAGCATAGTTTAGAGAAATATACTTACTTTTATTTTGCAGCATTGATGGTAGAGAGAGAAGGGAGAGAGATGGACAAAATGCATCATAGTGTCTCTCAAGTATTAACTACAATTCAATCTGTCAGTTTGTTTCCTATTTCCATATAGACATGTAAGGCATTTCATTATATTTTCAAACAAGTAGCGCCATTTTTTTTTTCAGAGAATGCTTTAGTCAGTGTGATCAAATGCTTGAGAAAGGTCAATGACAGAACAAAAAGAAAGCTTTATTCTTCCTAGAGTCTGTTGTGCTTAATGTGACAATCTGGACCAGTTTCTTTCTAAATCCATTTTGTTCATCTGCTATTATATTATCTGACTCAGCCCACTGGGAAATGTGATTAAATTGAACACAGCAGAAGAGTTTGTATACAGCAGAGGTCAAAATGATGTCCCACTTGCTCAGAGGGATTCTTTTATCTTTATTCCCCGCTAGACTGGATTAATCTCATACTTGTGCATTTCTAGAATCTTCCATGTTGCAGGCTTTAAATGGAAGACCACCATGCCCCACCACACATCTTATACATTGATCAGCCCCAACATTAAAAACACGAACAGATGAATGACATTGATCATCTCGTTACAATCCAATGTTGTTCTGGCAAATCTTGTGCCCTAGCACTCATCTGGATGTTACTTGACAAGTGCCAACCATCTAACCATTGTTGTAGACCAAGTACACACACCTCCATGGCAACAGCACTCCCCAGTGGCAAGGACCTCCCCCAGCAGGACAATGCACCCACTACATTGCAAAATCTGCAAAGAGATGGCTGGGGGAACACAGCAAAACCAAAGGCGCTGGCCTGGCCTCCAAAGTCCCCACTCTGATCAATCTAGATGAAGGCCAGGACCCCAACAGAACATTGTAGTGTAATGAGATGATCAGTGTTATTCACTTCATCTGACAGTGGTTTTAATGTTGTGACCGACCAGTGTATAATTAACACTCATTAACACCTATTTAAACAAGACACCAATCACATTCAATCAAGGCAACAAGGCGGTCTTTTTAGCATGACAAGCTCTCACTCTTCTCATCATAACATCACTGCTCATTATACTGTTTACCACCACCTGCTATCCATGCTGCTATAATGGTTGTGTTGACTGATTTCTCCCTCCACCACTCCTGTCTGTTTTATTGTTTATTACTATACTTGGTGAATGCATTGCTTTCCTTTTTCATTATCATTTGTATATCCTATATCTGAGTGATCTCTTGGGTTTATCGCACTCCTAGCCGAGGCACTGCTGTATAAATCCATTACAGACTTTCCCCAAACTAAATAATTTAACAATTTGTTGAAGTAAATGGTCTGGTAACCTATGATGCTATACTCTTCAGAAGCGTAATGTAAAGATTTGGGATTTTGTCAGGAAACTGCAAAAAACATAGTAGCAAATACATTTTTCCAGGACTTTATAACACCATCTTTACCAGTTTAAGGAGACCAGTCAAACTCAAAGTCTTTTCGGTGGATAGGCAGCTGGTGTGCATTACCAATGCCAGGCTTGTTAATATGTTGCCAAAAGGCCTCTCACTCTGAGGTCTCAAGGTTTTGGAAATTCTGCTGAAGAAGTCTCAGGTGGCATGTATTTGTAGGGTGGACTGATCAATCTTTTTTTTTCCAATCCAATCTAATACTTATATTTACAAAATTTAAAAGTTGATTAAATAGCCAATGTATCTGACAGTGAATTACCACAGCTGTAGACAACTTAATCTCTCACAAATATTGTTTTATGAGCTTCTTGGTCCAGATAGTGAAGGTCATGGTTCAAACATGTAAAGTTTATAAGCATAAATTATTGATGCGATATGAATGAAAGTTCAGCTGGGAGAATGCCAAGACAGTGATGAGACGTGATCTGCTAGAAAAGAGGATGTCTCACTCTGTTGGATTCTTTGGAAGTAAAGAAACCGTTCACTCATGCTTGTATGGTGGTGCTACAGAGTGCAGGTTCTTCCTTCATGAACTATCTTTGACAAGCACTAACAACTGCATGCAGAGAGTACACAAACTGACGACAGCCAAGTTTAAAGGAGAGGAGCTGCAACTCTATCTGGTCGAGGTGGATAAAACACAGAAGAGTACAGTAATGAAAGGATGAGATTTTAATTGGTGTTATTTTTGCCAATACCAATCCATTAAACATGCCCAGAGCAGCCCCTGATTCCTCTGTCTTTGTAGTTATCTGATGTTGTTTGAATCCTTGCTGAATAGCAACATCCCTTTGTGACATTTATTCTCATATCCTGCTTTACCACATCAGAGAAGTGTTTATATGGAGTCCAGAGCAAGCTTGTTTGCTGCTGAGGCCTCTAACTCTACTGTTCAGACAACATAAATTAATCATCAAGGATACCGGCCAGATTAAAGGTGCTCAGAGGGAAACCCTTCTCCACTCCTTTGATTGGCAGACTGGGGTGGGGGCTGGTATAGTTCCAGAAGAACCTTGATATATGTGAGTATGATGGACTAGTGAATGCATCAGCAGTGATATGTTATACATTTACACTATCATTTGAATGGTAAAGTAGTGGAGCACCCTGTGTTTTAGAAGTGCAGGGATGTAATAGTAACAATCAGAGAAGCAGCTGGTATCAGCCAGACACCTGGGTAGTTTACTCCTTGTGGGTTTCCTCTGTAAGGCTGTGATATTGTTACACATACTGAATGATGACACGGATGGTATATGTAATTGGAGGTTGCACAGGCTCACAGGTGAGCAAACATGCACATCCCCCAAACCTCAACAACATGTCTTGCAAACCTAAGTGTTAAGACAGCTGGCAGGATGATACATCTCCTTTTGGGAGGTGGGTTCAAAACAAAAAAACAAAAACAAATAAATGTTATATTCCAAATGTGTAAACATGAATGTGTCTAAACGATCCCCACGCATGTTCACCTACGTGCAGCCCAGATTAGCATGTTCCTGCCTTAGGGCATGCAGAATCAGAAGCATTCAAAGAGCGCAGATCATTCACCTCTTGTTGTTTTCGTGGGTGGGAGAAAATAATTGCACCACAGTTACTAAATAACAGACCTGACGAAATTGCTACTTTCTGTAGAGCACTTTAACCTTCTGGAAGAGGGCCTCTCTATTATCTGGAGAGACTGTGAGTGACTCCTTCAACTCACCTCGCAGGAAAACCCAAGAACATAACATAACCCAATTTAAGTGTTCATCCACTCCATTAGAACACTCCATCACATTTGATAATATCTATCTAGGGCTGCACACAACTCAGAATTTCATCCATTGAAATTTGGCTGTTCAATACGACGTAAGATGTAAAGTTTGTGTTTTGGTCGTAGCTCAGTTATGAAGTCGATGAATCACATTTTGTAAATTGAAATCAGGGTCTTGCCGACAGATTCACAGAATCATCAACTTTTAAGGGGCAGTCTTATATCTATCAGTGGCTGCTCCTGTACTGTTCTGTCCTGAACAGTAGTGTATCAACTTCAGTCCTACAGAGCCATTGTCTTCAAGCTCTTGGGAGGCTAACAAATGGCAGCAGCAGCATCCACTGCCACATTCTACTTCCCAAGTGTTGCTGCAATGCTTCTTCTCTCATTTTTGTCATTGGACTAGACTGATGGCTCTACTTCAGTACAGTGCTTTTTGATCATCTCTGTTAGACAATCGAACCCACAATGCAATCATCTTGCCAATGATCAATCTTGCCAATGCTGTCTGCATACACCTGCTGAAGTCTAACTGTGACAGCAGGATGTTCAACTACAAGGCACATGATGTGGACTGATGATGACAATGAACCTGGGCACCAGGGATAGTAATTTATTTGGTTTATGAGACATTCTTGACTTTGTTGTCATTACAAGGAGCAGAGGAAATGTGAAAGAGGAGTAGTATCATTAGTGTGCTTTTTTAGTGAGTAACCCCTACAGGGTTGAACAGGCTCAGCTCAATTTGCTGAGCATGTACTTGCAAACTTCAGTGCACAGAGACATGGAGCATCTAAGCCAACAGAGACTTCTTAAAGGGCAAAGCTTAAACAATTAGTTCATCAGAGATCAGTCAGCAGCATCACTGTACTCTGTAAGATTGATAATGCAAATACATTTTAATGGCTTAGGACACTGTATAAATGTGTTGAAAGCGATATAATTACTCCAGTAGAGAATAAAATAGATGCCTTTTCAAAGAGCAACAGAAAGTTTAGCGTGGCTCACTGACTATCTTGATTTGCAGGATCCACTGGGCAGGCACAGAGACAGCCACCCAGTGGTGTGGGTACATGAGTGGTGCAGTGCAAGCTGGTCAACGAGCAGCTCTGGAAGTACTGGCTGAACTCTCCCCCATGATCCTGACCCAGGAGGAGCAGGCAGCAGTAAGGCACAGTCAAACTGTCGAGGCTCCAGCGCAGCAAACACCATCATCCAAACTCACATACTTGTCTACAGTTAAGGCTGCGGTTATTGCAACACTGACAATAAGTGCTGCTCTGTTGCTGGCTCAGCGTCAGAATGCTTTGATAAGGGTCAAAATGTACTTGACAAGTTTATTTTCAACCTCCAAGAGTAATAAATTCCTATTTTGACAGAAACTTGTAAAACAAGTGCATATCATTAAATTAGTTTTGACTTGGTCAGAATGGGGGTACGGTGTTTGCAGGGGCTGTGGAAAGATGACTGCGCACTGTTAACTGATTTTCATCTGTACTGCTTTTGGTGCTTATTTCACAATAAAGTTAGAAAGTTCAACTCAATTACATTAATTTGTACAGTACTGTATTATATTACATTGTATCACAGGTACACAGTGGTATCACCTAATATATTGAAATAACTATGCTGATGTAAAATGAGCAGATTAAATAGAATGTGTTGTGTGAGAATGTGTTGAGGTAAGTTCACTGCCATGAAGTTACTTTTATACAATGGTTTGCAAAATGAGAATAAAACTTCTGGAAGAAAGTGATTTAATGTCTCCAGGAACCTCACTTGCAATTTTATTATCAACTTTTCAAATTTTATAATTTGCTCATGACAAATAACTAAAAAAAAAGCTGTATATTTTCTTGGTAGCAATACCTATAGAAATTAATCGCACTCTGTGCAGCATCTCTTTTGCTTTTTAAAGATTTAAAAATTAGACCATGAATTCAGGTTGTGCATGTATGCTTAGGGCTTCAGAGTGATCATGTTGTGTTTAAACCAGTTTGCTATGAGAAATTGGAGCCTTCATACTGTATGCCTTGCATTGTTTCCCAGAGAGCCATAAAACCTGCTTGAGAGGCTTGGAGCAGAGCCACATGCGCATTTGTGCGCCCACAAAACCGCCATTCGAATGAGCGTAAGATGGATGAAGCAGTCACACAACGATAACGTCCCAGAGAAAGTGATTTAATCACTATCACTTGATTGCACAGTTGATTGAAAGGATTTTTGTCAGTCCCCATGTCTCTCCTACAGAGTATCTCAAACGCCCACTGATCATCGGATGGTAGTCTCTGACTCCATTGGCGCCATGGCTTGCTATTTGTCTTTGTTATCACTAGCTTGCACTGAATCAACTGCCTATTCTCCCTGGTTTCACTTAAGCCAGTCCGGGCTGAATCAAGGCCAACAGCCCGCCTTTGGTCACTGTTTTGGTCATTTTGGTTGACACTAAAAAAAAAGTAATACTTCTCACCTGGATGAGAGTTTCTGAACTAATTTCATGCAATATACTAAAGATATACCATATAACCTTTTTCCAACTTGACCCCACTGAGACGAAGGATAAAGCAGATGGATGTGCTATTTCAGGGAGTCCACAGCGCTGAGGTTTCTTCTCATGGTATATGTCATCACCAGCTTAAGGCTTGCATGAGTTAATGTACCATCTGGGGCATTGGCAGCTTGCCTTGTCACTGTTGCCATTTTGTCATCATTCAGTGCAGTCCCTGGATTCTATGGTGAATGCATGGTCATTGTGAGAGGGTGAGCATTAAGCTCAGTCTGCTGAACTATTGTGTGAGTTATAATGCTAAATGAAATAAACTATCCTCAAACAACTCAACTTTTGAAGGCCAGCTGAGCAGTGTAAATGGAGTGGAAGAAAAAAGAATCAGCCTGATGAATTGATGAATTATGAATTCGTACAATCAGAAATAGTTTTATGATTTCAGTCATAATTTTGTCATTTCACTATGAAAAGATGCATGTTGATATAGTCTTTCATAAGGCTGGGTATCAACACTGATCTCAGTCCAGAATCAATGTGATACTTGATTGATAGATACTTTATTTGTACTCATGGGGAAATTGGGTTTCATCACAACATCACAGAGCCACCATCAGAGTCATCCATGACATATTGATAAATCCTCATACGCATGCACATACCACATACAGAGTCAGCAATAGACATGCCAATAGATAGACTCATAAATGTGCCTGTACCCATCTCTCACAGCTCGCAACAGAGAAAGTGGATGATTCAGTCACATCAGGTAAATGTTACATAAAGCGTTTCTCCGAATTTATCCGGGGAACTTTGATTTCTGCTACATTCAACACTGTTTCCTTCAATATGAAATTGTGTAAATTGCACATTATTGGCTAAATTGTAAACACATTTCCAAGTTAGAAAACTGTTGACCAAAGATGTTTTGTCCTTGGCAAATGCAAAATGACTAAAATGGAACGCATCTATATGTTTTGCCCCCCCGGCATAATGACGTAATTCGCTTTTTTTATTGCCAATGTCTATTCCAGTCTTTTGCTTGCACTATACAGGAACAGAACAGAACAGAACCATAAACATTAGTTCCGCATTCTTCCTCCCACCTCCACCCAATCCAAAATTAGTCAAATAAAAATTTGACAATTCTTAAAAACAGATGTAGACTATGTTTACCGTGTCGATTAACTGACCAATCGATTATTCGTGCCCATTCCTAGTATAGATGTCAACCTTAATTATCACTTTGAGCACAGACAGGGAAGAAATTTCTCTGTGCAAGACGTCAGCCTGATATCTGAAGACTGCTGCTCCCTGACAAGGACAGACTGAATGATATAGAATCAAAACACTGTTCAATCAATTTCCATGACCTCAAATCTCATAGCCAGAGATAACATCTCTTCAACAAACACAAACTGCAGCAGGCCTGTGGGTTAAAATTAAAACTTACTTTAGATTAGAGGACCATTGTTGCCATGGTTACAATGATAAACATGCAGTTAAGGTTGTGGAACAGTCACAGATGAGAGAAACAGCATTGATGAGTTCCAAACAGGAAACAAACAGCTGTCTCCTGAGGGAGAGTCCTTTCGTCAACTCATCCACCCCAATCTTTTCCTAATGCTTTGTCACTCTTTAAGCTACATCACCTGACTTCCTCCTTTGTTCCTGTCATAATTAGTGCATCCGATACAGGTCCCCATAAGTCATAGAACATGACTGTAGGTCATAATAAGCTGCTTGCACAGACGACAGGGTTTACAGGGTTTTTAGTTTTTTACAGTCTCCATGATGTGCATGTTTATTGAGAAAAAGCCAATCTTGGCATTTTAAGAATTGAAACTGGCTCATAGAAATGATGATTAATCGAAAAGTTTATTTTTCCACCAGCCCTAGTCTTTAACACACAGCACACATCCTTTAAGAAGCAGTCATATCATAATGCAGAGGATATTGCATTTCTTAATCAGGTAGGAAGACTGTTTGTTTGATATTTTGATGCTCCCAAGAGAAGGGTGTAGTAATGTAGTAATGAAACTTTTCAGCCTCTGAAAGTTTAAAAGCCTAAAATTTGGTAGACAGACAGAAATACAGACCAGCATCTGTCACTATGTTGCTCTCAAAGTGCACTGTGTGTTTTTGTGTGTATTTTGTCTTGGGTTTTTTTTGTTTGTTTGTTTTTTTTTACATACCCAAAGCTCTAAGTAGGTTGCTGTAATTACTGTAGCCTCTGTGGACACCTGTTGTAGCACTTGCCTTAGTGTTTGCCTTCAGGCAACAGCAGAAAGTTTAAAAATTCATACATTGCATTGCAGGGTAATCAGTCTTTGTGACCATAAACAACTATTCTCTCAGAAGTAAAACCAGGGTCTACTACTTTAAGCAGATGTACTTATTATCATACTATATGATATGACTTTGAGACATACAGGTTCATGTTGTAACAAGAATGCAATTACTATTCAATGCAGCAACCAAGGAATAAAATACTGCCATTCTAAAGCTTATAATGATCATTTATTTTAATTATGTCAGCAAGGGGTTGATTCAACTCTGGCAATTATGTTTAGGCTGCATTTTGTACTATTTTTATGCAAATATCCCACAAAGTGCCTTTCAGTTAATGCTGGCAAGGGTTTGCTTATGGCCTCTGCTCCTCTCTGCCAAAGCAGCTTTCCTGTATTTAACACACATTGTGATTTTTGAGTTTTTAAAACTTAATGAGTCATTTGTGCAGCTGCCTTTGCAGCTGTACAGTTACTTCAGAGTTAAAGGCAGGTTTTCTTCAGAATTATGTCCATACTGCATGATTCTGCAGCACCAATTTGCACCCAGTCCCAATTTCCAACATTATTCTTTATGTTAGTGAGGCAAAAAGCAACAACATGGATGCCAGGCATTTCAGTTATGTACCCTCCTCAATCCTTAACAATGATATAATTGCAATGCACAAACATTGTTTGGGATTTATATTTTTAAAAAGTTGTTTTATGTAATGAGGGGATTTGCAAAGTTGTCTAATTAATATTAACATTAAGTTTGGAAATGTGAATTCTATACAATCCCATGCAATGTTTGTGATAATTTTTATCTACCCATGTAAATCATTTTACAAAAGGCAACTGTGCAATTCATTTTTTTTAGCTCATCATTTTAATGAGAGTGTTCTGAAGGGAATATTGGACGACTCTCAGGACGACTCTCAGGGAACAACAACAACAACAAACACAGTCAGGACTGTAGACTGTGCTCACTCTTATAGATATAACTGCATCAGTCATACAATGAAGTGATCCCAGAAAAAGTGATTTAATCGTTATCACTTGATTGCACAGTTGATTGAGAGGATTTTCGTCAGTCCCCATTTCTCTCCTGGAGAGTATCCCCAACACCCACTGATCATTGAACAGTAGCCTGGTGCCACAGCTTCCTATTTGTCTTTGTTATCGCTAGCATGCAATGGATCAGCTGCCTGCTCTCCTTGATTTCATTTAAGCCAGTCCAGGCTGAATCAAGGCCAGCAACCCAACATCTCTACATACAGTGCAGCATCGGCGCCAGAACAAATCTGTCAGGCAGATTTCTACTCAGGTTTCCACATGAGGGACACACATAAAATCACTACATGAGCAGCAAGGTGTATAGATAGCCTCAGAGGAAATTGCCAAGCCAACTATCGTTCATGAATACACAACGAACCTGAGCACCAACACACCACAGAGAGATAAACACACATTCGTTTGCATTCACAACACACCACTACCTTGTTATATCCACAATTCAGCACCAAGGACAGTGACAGTGATGACAAAACCAAAGAACGCAAACAGATGCGGATGAGACCCATGTACAAAATAATCTACAGCAGAACAGAGGCACAACAATGTCTAGGGTGGCAAAATAAGCTTCACTCACCGTTACAGTAGCTGAAGGTAGTACGAGGATAACATCTTTCCGGGCATTTGCGCACTCCCCGGTGAGCTCTCTCAGGAAGGCCAGCTGCTCTAACTGGGCCTTCAGTGAGAGAAGCATGTCTCGTTGAATCACCTGCATCCAGCCCTTACAGTAACTGCTGGGAGAAAAACGTGTGCTTACATCTGTCTTGATAGTGAACTCCAACCAGCCTCAGTCCTTAAAAACATTATCTGATGATGTAGATTATGTTTGAATGTTGTTGGCAAAGCAGTGGTATTTTTTCTGTTTTGCTCATCCAAAGACCATCACTGTGGCGGTGACTGCAGTCCAGGTGGGGAGCGGGGCGTTAATCACCTGCACCTGTCCACCGCTGGCCGCTGAGGTGTTAGCTAGCGCTAGCGTTATCGCTAAAAATGTCTCGCTTTCTTCACTTTCCTGCACCAGCCTGGGCCCCAAATGTTCCCTCAAGTGCTCAACCTCTGACCTTACAGCTGGAGTAAGCACTGGGTCACGACAAAAACATTTTCCAATGTCCATTTTCTTTGCTAGCCTGCTAAAATACTCAATTATGCCGCGCCGTTTTGCACTTTGTGTCACATTATCACCCGTGTGGACAAAACCCCACAATCTGACGTTCCGCTCTGAGAGTTCCACCTCCGCACATCTGCCCAAACATCAGATTTTAGTGTATTCATTGATTACCTATGTACCTAAAAATGTGTATTGATTAGGCTACAATAAATTGGGAGAGAACAGATAATCGTAGATAGTTGACAGACAAATATAAAGGCCTATAGAGGCCTAGTAATCTTTGTCATATGTAATATTTTAACAAGAGCAGATATTTGCTCCTTGAATCTCTGGTGCATCATTCACAAATCCTACAATTATTGTTTGTAATGCAGCAAGTGAAGAACATCTCAAACACAATCAAACTGAACTGGTGAGGAGGGGTGAACACAAAAAACAGACCAAAAAATATTACCCATGCTCTCAACAAAGATGAAAGATAAAGGCTTTGGAAGGGTTGTATGTTTTTTACTGGGCTCCTGCAGTAGACCACATTATAAGGGTATGTCTTATTCTGTCCCTCCTGTATGACATGCCAAGGGTATGTTGACAACGACTGGCTATATTGGCTAATATAATTGAACAGGATTACTGAGGAGAGACAAGAGCAGATTGTCATATTGCTTATTTTTAGATGAATCTCCTATCCTTTTTGAGAAGGCATCTTGTTGCCAGATGCCCATAGAAGACCACCTGGGTAATGAGAAATCACACAGCACAATTAGTGTATATCACAGATTTGGAAATGCAAAATATAAAATATTGTGATTTAGCTTCATTCTGTCTTGACTACACACTGAAATAAATATTTAGGCATTGAAATGTGTTGATTCAAGTAACAAGTAAAGTAAAGAGTAAGCTCAATATTCTGTACAGCTGCCGGATGTTTTTTGGATATCCTTAATAACTAGTGGATTATGGTCAGTATTAATGGACCCAAATACATGACTGAAGAAACACAACAAATGCTTCCATACAGGTGTACCACATGGCACAGAGTATAAGCAATTTAACATGTTTTCACATTCATACTGGCCACATCCAACAACATGTGTAACTTTAAAAGGGCAACAAGTAACTGAATGTTTTGATGAGTATGAAATTAGTATGATCTATCTATCTATCTATCCATGGTATATGTATTGTATAGGAAGTGCTGAAAGCTTAATGGGGAGATGATCTCAAGCTGCTGTGTGAATATGTGAACAGAATGTGAGGCAGACACACACTCATCTCTTCGCTCATGTATGCATGCTTCATTTTATATGTATTTATTTATAGTTTGTGAGGATAGTGACCTCTGAGCTCCACAGTGTGTGCTGGGATAGTCTCCAGCCCCTTGCAACCCTGAACAGAAGTACTCTATGTAGAAGATGGAAGGATATTCATTTACTTTTTATTTGACGCCAGTATGAACTGCAGGAACACTGAGAGACAATATTAAGTTTTATGAACAGAAAAATGATGATAGTCTAGAACTACTGCATGCAATAACCAAGCAATTTACCTACAATACAACCTGTATAGCCTTTGATTTTTGCTGCTTTGAACCCACTGCTGAGGAGTAAGAGAAACAGTTGGTTTCATGATTATTATTGCTTGATTGGAAGGTTGGAAATTTAAAGCAGAATTTTAAAGCACAAGAAAAAGAGAGGGTAGCATATGGTTACATTTTGTGTATTTAGCATTCTTTTCAATCTAAATTAAAATTTTGTCATATTTTCAGATTAAATCTGTTTTGTTATTATATAAGTGAAACAGATGATTGTGTTTTCCCTGGTAAACAGTTAATTCCCTCTGGGGGGAAAAAAAGCCTTTTCGAAGGTTACATTTAGCAATTCATCTAATATCCAACACTTCTTTATAGTTTTAAGCTTTAAAGTTCACTCTTGACCTTGGGGATAGTATGTGTGACAAAATAATCCCAGTTTAAGGTCCACTTGGCTTTGTCTGAGCCTTCAACCATATCATGCTGTCCTCATCGTTGAATGGAGTTGGTTCAGGGGTCATCGTGACCTAAAAATGGCACTTCATAAGATAACAAGTGGGACTATACCAAACGGAGGTAAACTGGAGATTGTTACCTCTACATGAGGGATGGTCTTTGTTGCTGGATTTGAATGGACTCCTTGACTCCTCTCCAGCTGTTTCACTCATGGTTGATGCCTCTGACCTCCACCCAGATGATGCTGTAACCTGGTCTGTCATCCTCCAATCTTCAGTCATTGTTAAGGGTCCTAAACAGCTGAATTCAAATGCAGTCAAAACATCTTTGTCATACTAATTAGAATTATAAGCTTAATATAAGATTCAGCAGCACCTCTGCATTGTATCTACTGTAGTAGGTTATTATATTTTATGGGCTTCCCCACTTGTTCAGTCACAGGATTCAATCCTAGGTCTAATTTATTCTTAATATGTCTCCCTTAGGAGACACAGCCCATTGATTTCACTGAGCTTGGTAACTTATCATTGCTATGTGGAAAATACCCAGCTCTCTGTCTTCTTAAACCTTTCTTATTTTAGCAGATAATCAATTATATAGAAATTCCCTGCTTAACATTACACAGCGGAGCGGCTCTCACTGCTCAGGGAGATGACATGACCTCACCGTGGTCGTCATTCCTCTGACTGGCTCCCTGTTCAACACTGTGTTGACTGTACAGTTTCTGCTGTTTGTTTTGAAGCCGTTCGTGAAGACTGGATGGCCCAGACCTTTTAGGTCAGCACAGAGAAAGCTCTTAGTGATTCCACAGAGAGCTTAGCTTTTGAGGTTGCAAGCCTGTGGAAAAGTCCTCACTGAAGTCTGTACAACTCATTTTAATGTATTCTTATGCTAGTCAGAATGGCTGTGAATGTTTATGTTGTGCATGTATGATGACTTGTTTTGCAATTCTGCAGAATGAATTATATTTTGTTTATTATTTTTACAGCATTTTCATTGCCCATGGTTGTTTTCAACTTTGATTTAATGATGAACTTGACTTTATTTGGACCTAGCCACTAAAGCTATTCTTTTGTTTTCATCTATGTGATATAAATAATATGTGGTGTTTTTATGAAAAGTTTTTCATGTGTTTTTCATGCATATTTTAATAATTCTAGTCTCATTCCAAACATCTAAGTCTCACCCCAAAAATTCAGTCCTTAAGTTAATTGTGTGAACATTTGCATCACTTTATAATAGAAGAATGCTCTAGACAGTCACTACTTTAGAAAGCAGAGGGAATGTCACAGAAAACGTTCCAGAGGTACAGCTTAACAAAATGAACTTGCAATGTGCATGCTAATCTCAACAAACATTCCAGACATCTGCTAAAACATCTGCAGAAAAATGGTGGACAACCTTCAAAAAGTCTGAAGAGGCTCAGGGGGCTTCAGTGGGGGACTGGTTATATCAGCTGTTGGCCTAACATGAACCAGAAACTGAGTCTTCCCAGTCCCGTGACATATTATGTCTTTATTCATCCTGATAATTTGTATCTGGCTATTTTGGTTTTTTAAAAGCAAGAACAGAATGTATTGAATGAACCTGGACTTATTTATCCCTGATTACTGCGTTCACCAGTCTTGACTGAAGTGATGTATAAGTAGAGAGAGAAAACTGTGATCATTCATCTCACAGAGCTGTGAGAATGGCTGAAGAAAGAGTCCAATTCTTCATTGCAACAGAGCAGCAGCTCATAATGGAGGGTTACAGGGAGTTCAAAAGCTTAACTACAACCAGAGGCAATATGTTAAAAGCATTGAAAACAAGGGAACAAGGCTGGCAGAAAATTGCCAATAAATTCAATTCATAAGTTATTTCTAAAAAATTACTTAATGTTTTTCAAAGCCTATACCGTGACATTTGGCATTTACAAGGACAATTATGTGGTTTGTTTTCAGAGCAGGTGTTCCAAACAGGGCATGGGAGCAAGCTGAAATAAAATATTGGCAGTCCTGTGCCGTTTTTTCATTTTGCATGCTGATAATTTTTGACAGTGTATTCTGTAAAGTAGCCAATGGGAGGAGGGCAGAGCTAAATGGAGTACATTTCACATTTTGCACAGCACTACAGTCATATTCTCACAGGCCTAATTTTATTTTCAGTTGGTTCTGAAGTTGTAGGACATGTGGTGCTGGCCAGTACCTCAGGAAGTAGTTGCGGAGCCATCTGTAAGTTTTTAAAAATGCAATGTGTTAATTAGAATATTAGGAATTGTTTGTTGAATATTCATCAATATCAACAGATGGTTGAGTATGAAGATACTGTTTCCATTTTCTCTGTTGAGCAGGGTGAGGTAAGTCCTTGTTGATGTTACATTCTGGGAAAGATGAATTTGCCCTGGGCAATGCTACAAAAGTGACTGTGGCAGGAATCCACTCCCCTAGACAATCCTTCAGCTGCTGGCGCATCCAGTGGGAATAGTGAGAGAGTGATGAGTTGACAAAAGTTGTAATGCACTCAATAATTTGTCATTCTGTAGGATCCTGAAGATGTATGCTAAGAAATACCTGCAGACTGAAATAAAAAATAAGGGGAAAGTAATGCAGTATTGAGCTGTAATGCTAATGAAAAGGCAATTCAGGTGCTTGATAAACAGCTTGAATTTTATCTTACCTCGCCTTTTTTTTTTTTTTTGCATTACTCTTTTTGCCAGGGTCAACACTACTCTAACTGCAAATAATGAAAAGAAACCTTTTGGTGGTCAAGGTGCACTGTCTCAATATCATTATCAGACTGCATCTCCACTGTAGCCTACAATACGCCACTGTGGTGTCACATGGCCTGTCAGGTGCAACCTTCAGACTATGAAGACACTGAAACTCTCCCTTCAATTGCCCAAAGGTCATTTCATGTCAAGCCCTGGTCCTGACTGGGGGTGTACTGTAGCAGATCTGTGGCCCTGGGGCGAGGTCAGGAAAAGGGTGTAATAAAACATAACCTGCAGGCATATCCCCACTCTCTAAACAGGAACCCATCATAATGACTTGAAAGATATTGAATTATTGTGAACAGAATTAGTAATGCAAAGTCACTGGTGCATATCGCTCAAATTGTTCACATATTTGACTCCTCTGAATATTTTTGAGTCATGCACATATCCAGGCTATTTTACTTAAACATGGCTTATCAGAAGAGAAGCATCGCAGAGCATCTGGAAATTGTAAATTAATGAGGGCAGGTCAATTAGGTGTGAATTTGTATCAGAGACAGTCTAATTGGACTACTTGGTACCTGAACATTTATGCTGTGGAATCCTTTCCTATTCACACAGTCTCCCTCATTAGTGCCAGATGGAGACTTTATGTTAATTTGAGCGCAGTCCACTTCCCTGATTTTATCTGGGAATGCTGCACAAATACACTGAACCACTGGTCTCTTGTTAAAATCACTGCACATCAAAATAATGATGGTAATATTGCATGCAAGTGAGTAAAAGCCCTCTTTGGTCTGTGTTACAAAGTGCCCAGGAAGTGAGACAACTTTCATGAGCATTTTTGAGTGTTTGTATGCATTCCTTATAGCTCTGCACACACCACTTGTTCCTCTCCTCTCTGAATTACTCTGTGCACAAAAGTACAAGGTCTGTGTGCTTGTAAAATCCTTACCACTGTGTACTGCTGCATATTTGTGCCTCTAGGATACTATTGAGATAAATGATACTGTCATGGCTAAAACTTTTCAGCAAAAACCTATCTGAACAGGCCAAAAGGATTTTGCCTGTTATGCAGTATGCACTCTCTCTTAAATGCCCTTCTGACAATTATTACTGATATCAATAGGTAACCCTCTTTGGAAATGAGTGGCCATGGTTGAAATGAGTTTCTGTTTGGAGCAGGCTTTTAAAAAGGCACAGAATTATCCATCTAATCTTGGAGGTTTGGGCTTATGGATTCAGTTCCAACAGCTCCACATGTAAATTTCAAACCAGCTTTGCAGAAACAGGAAATCAAGACTCATATTGTACTGCCCATGGTGGTCACTTTAAATACACTACTTTGATTCCATCTAAACTGCTGAGCTACTGTTCAATGATTTATTCTCTTTTGACGCTAGGCTGCATTGATGGTCAACCTAAAGCTCCAGGGCCACGTACTGAAGGTCATCTGCTGCTTATCAATACTACATGGTATTTCATAAAAACAGACTTTCCGCCCCAAGGCATGAATTTCAGATTTTAATATCCGCATGTTGATAATTATCTGCTGCATAGCTGACATGTCTTAGCCTGGTGCTTCATATCAGGTGGATTATTCAGGTTAGATTCATCCATCTTGGTTCAAAGCACAGATAGCGTATTCCTCGCAACGGTTGGAGACGCTTTGTTGTGATGCTGTACCACAGAGAGATTCCATATCACAACTTTACATAGCTTTGTCTTGTGCAGTTTTAGGAATGAAGTTTATTGTTGCTCCCCAAACACTGCTTGGTGTATGGGGAGTGACACCAAATATCAACATACTCTAATTCTTATGAGTTAGGTGAATGAGATACAGCTCCTTTTGATTGTCTTCTTATTTCTTTCAAGATTCCCAGTATGTTAATTGTGGAATTGCTCATAAATAATGTTGTGGAAGGTGTTGGGCCCGGGAAGAAGGAGCAGATTGTTTTTTGACTTTGAATGCAGAGGAGCGCAGCATACCTGACAGGCTGCATTCTCAGAATCAATGAGGCATGGACAAAAAAGCAAACATTTCCTTAGTTTCCATGGCACTGTTTGCTCATGCTGATTGAAGTTTTTTTTTTTTTTTTTAAGGGAGGTGGTAACAGGAGAAAGCATCAGACCAGCAGTTGGCGATGATGGTATCAGAGATGATCTCAACGAGAACCCTGCAGTCCCCCAGTAAGGAGCAGATGGCTGAAGCAGATGATCTGTTGAACACCACTTCTGGTGAGGGTTGCGAAAGCAGCGATTTGACTGTTTTTGAAATAACTGGTGCCTACACGAAGAGTCGCCATTCGTCAGATGATGCAAGTTTGGTATTTCAGCTTATAACTCACATCTCTCAAGCAGTTGCTGACTAACTGCTCAAAGAACTGTAATCAATGTGAAGGCCACCTGGTGAGCTGCACTTCAAGTTTGAGATTATATGAGGTTATGAGTGATTAGGAGTCATTCCTAGAGAGGCATATGCATTGCTGAACGGCTCCTGAATGAAACATGTCAAATCTAATTAACATGCCTTACATAAAAGAATGATTTGATGGTGAGTCAGTTGCCTTGAGGTTAGGCAAGTTATTAGTGGCACATTTGTTTGAAGCGAAGACCAGGAGGAAGAGGAGGAAGAATATGTGAATCAAACAGGTTGTTTTGCTGTTTTTCTTTCATGCCTTTGCCAATCAGAATTTTTGTTCTAAGGGATGAAACAATGTACATAAAGGCTTAGTAGGCGGCCTGATTACACTTGCTGTTTCTTCTTGCTCTGACATTGCTCTGCCTGTTTGCTGTCTTGGTTTTGTTAAAGGTTTGAGATTTTCGTCTTGTTGCGTTTTTGTGAGCTTCACTGTAAAGTTCTATGAAATCTGACCATATCTCAAGTCACCATGAAGTTATGAAATTCTTTCAAGTCTATGTTTGAATTTTAGCTTTTCTCAAGCCTCTGTGTTGTAATCCATTGTCTTGCTTGTCTTTACTTCAAAGGTTTTCAGACAATTTACACAGGCCCTTTATCATCCAGTCTGAGATGGTAGATCGAGACGATGTCTGAATGTTACAATGTTTACAATGTCATGGGAGCGGCTTGATAAATCTTAGATCAGTGTATTTCGCTTATAGTTTAACATCTTCTTCCTGGGGCCTTTCTGTGGAAGTGAATAGAGTGCCAACTCTTTGGACTTGGGATCAACAGTGAACCCAAGCCGCATGAATTATACATGGTGTCTGCTCTCAGGCATACAGGCCTGTCTGCGGTGCCACTGGACAAGCAGTGCCAGAGACGTAGACTGAGATCATAGCGAACAGCAGCAGATGAGACAGATACACAGCAAGGAGAGAGAGGGAGGACAGAGAAATACAGATGATGATACAGAGCGCTTCCATTGGAGGTTTTCCAGGCACGTCCAACTGGTAGGAGACCCAGAACATGCTGGAGAGACTACATATCTCATCTGGACTCAGGAACGCCTCAGGGTGCCCCAGGAGGAACTAGAAAGTGTTGATGGGGAGAGGGACCTTGCTTAACCTGCTGCCACCACAACCCAACTGAGGATAAGCAGTAAAAAATGGATGAAATGGAAAGCAGAGCACAGAGGTGTACAATATGCATGACAGATATTTAAAGGGTCAGTTCACTCAAATTACAAAAAGATATTTCTCAAAGCCAAAAAATGTTTATGTAAATGAACGTTTTAACTTTCAACAATCAAGTGACTGTTAAACTTGTTGATTTATGTTGATTGGTCAGTCCTGGTTGCCTGAATTAGGTATCTGCCTAGTTAGTCAGACAAAACAAGACATTTGAGAAACTAGGAGGGCCAGTTTTCTAAATGTGTTCAACTAAATGAGTAATTGAGAATATGATAGTCAGATTAATTGCTAATGATGATAGTCAGATTAATGAAGATAATGCTAATGAAGATAACTGTGGCAGCCCTACTTTTGTGCATAAAACTGTCTGCTGTTTTGGGCACCCCATTTGTAGGCAACTGATCTGCATGGACACTTGGGATAAAAGGAAAAATCTCTTTCTGTAACTTGGGTGAATTCATCCTTTAGACAGATGGGGAGGAGGCAGGGAATAGAGTGAGAGTGATGCAGACAACTGACCAAAAACGTCATAAATAATGGGAAGAAACCCAAAGTGAGTGAGATGTGGGAACCCAACAGAGAGAAAGGCAAGACAAGCTAGGGAGAGATGTAGTAGCAGGGGGAGATAGGTAAGGAGGAGTATGTGAAAATACCACAGGGAGCGCCGGGCAGATCGGCCATCTGGACCTCTGAGCTGACAGCTTGACATGTTCCAAGTGCAGCGAAACGTGGAGCAAATTCACTAAGCAGGGCCCCCTCTTGAGATATGCAACACATTACACAAGAAGCGTAATTAGAGGGCTGGTGGGGCCCGCAGCGAGCGTCACTGTGAACAGAACGGTCGAACAGAGATCAATGTTCTGCTCTCTAAATTAATGAGGCTAATGTTGATGTGACAGCCTCGTCGCTGCAGATCTGCAGGGAATAGGACAGGTTTCAGCGGGTATGAATGGAGACGTGAACAAAGTACAAGCTTATTAAATTACAGTGGACAGCACAAACACAGGAAGAAAATGCTTCATACACACACACACACAGCTGAAGCACAAAAAATGATTAATGAATATTTTAATTTGACCAATTCATACTGCTCACCAATAAAGTCATTATTTTCATTATAAAACATACTGTTGAAAGTGAACAAAGAATACAGCTGCTTACTAAATATCAACAAATTCAAGGGGGAAAGCAGAAATTTACAATAGAAAATTACCATTTTCTGGCATAGAAAGATTATGTTTGAAGGTTGAAACAAACAATTCACAACTAAATGTGTCTCAAATATAATTAAGAACTTAGAATGGATGAAACACAAGCACACGCAGAACCGCGCACGGCAACATCTGCAGTCTCTTTGAGGGGAGAGAGACAGGCTGATTATTTTAAGGAAAGTGAAGCATGTATTAAACATAAGTCATAAAATGTAAAGCAGTGCTCAGAGTTATCTTTCGGACAAGAGCTTCCTAATGAAGACTGTCATTGCAAGATTTTGTTCACAAAGACTTACACATTACACACATGAAAAAAAGCCTTTTCAGTAACAGAACACTGCTGGACGTGAGAGGAGTTGAGGCTTCTTTTGATTTTTCGTGGATTTCTTTTAAGGGAACAAATCCTGGATTTGTGACAACCCATGGTTGGGGAGAGCCAGAAGCCAAAAAATGCTCCGTTTGGCTCTTTGGTATTTGGTGTTGAGAATGGCAGAAAACACATATTCATAAAGTACAACATTACAACATTACAACTGCAGAAAAGTACATTTTACCCTTGACAGGAGCTTTACTTCTTTTTTTTCCCTCTTTTGCTTCTGATTGTCCTGTCTGTCCTTCAAATCAAACTAGATCGTCAAGCTTTGATTGCAATTAGAAACAACTTAGAAAAACTTTTTTTTAAAAAGACAAACAAACAAACAAAAAAACAAAAAAACCTCACCAAATGTCACTGGCTGGGGGATAGTTTGCTTTCCTCTGGCTGCCTTTCACACGCTTCAAACAATCTTCCAGCTGCTGACTCGATTTCCACCTGATGGAGCAGATTCCTCTTTACTGACAGGTGCACACAAAATCACTGACTCATTTCATAATTTTTCTGCTCCAGTGAGGCACATTTACATCATCCTAGCCTTTCATTAGTCTTCTCTTATATATAAAAAAAAGAAATATTGAAAGATGATAACATGATGCTTCATATGGAATCAAAATATGCAAAATCCCACTTTAAGTTATACACAGCTGTGTTAGCAGAGCGGTCAGAGCTACTTGTTCAGTGGATTTTCATTAATGTTTCATTGCTCAGTTTACACTTTTTAAAGCCTCTTTAATTTGTACAGTCATTTGCCTGTGTTTTTAAAACAATGCCGCGTTGTCCTCATGGAGACAATAAGCTATTATGGTCTGTACAGTAAGCTCCCATGTTGGTTAGAACCATCCATTAGTGCTCATGAGTCCTCTTCCAAAGCTCCGCTGTTCACCATAGGACTGCATGTCTACAGCCGTTGATGTCTAGTATCTATGTGTTGAAAGCATGATGAAATGCAACAAAGCTGATGACCAAAGACCTTGAGCCAAAAAAAGATGTTATAAAATCTTATTAAAAAGAAAATTCCTTGGTCCATTGCTGTCCTTAGTGTAGAGGACCGTTTTGAATGTATTCTTTAACGTGGGTAATGGGAATGGGCTCCTAATCAGTTTTCATCTGTGTGTCTCCAGTATCCCTGTTTCATTGCAGTTTGCTGCACCGTCCAAAGGAGTTATTTTGAGGGGAGTGGTTAATGGATGGTAGGCACATCTCCCAGCCAGGCACCAGGTAGGGGGCGTGGACACGTATACTCATTCTGCAAGGAAAGAAAAACAAAGACAATAAAGTTAAAACCATTTAACAGCTGGTCTGTGCCTGCTACTGAGGTGGTGGTTACAATGTAAAGTTAATTACAGTGCCCAGTGATTTGATAACAGTACAATGGGGCTGTGACAGTGCCAGCAAAGCAAATTAGGGTAAGCAATTAAGCAGATGATGAAATCTCATGTGCTTAGATAGCTTAGAAGGCTGAGGTAGAGTGACTTCCACAGTGTCTCACACAGATTAAATGCAAGCCCAACACACAGAACTCTCACAAATGTTCATTATGAAAATGTTAATTAAAGCTGAAATACTTAAATGACAAAATGTTCGACTGAACTTGCCTACCTACAGTTTTTTTGTTTTTTTTTTTACTTTGTGTCATACATTGTTTGCTACAATTGAAATTCCAATTACCCTCTAGTCGAGCATTGAGCTGCCTCTGAACAATATTTGGAATTATGTGGGATTATTATGCAATATCATATTTTACAACAGAAACATATTTCCTGAGATTTGACAGAGAGACATAAAAAGCTTTCTCTTCATTCATACAAGAGGTATATTGATGCACTGGGAAGCAAGAGTGCCCACCAAGGTCCAAAGACTGTAAAAGGATGCAGACAAAAATAAGCAATAAACTAAACATCATGTCATGTTTCAACACATTTTCATAATGCCAAAATAGAGTGCCTGGACATTTGCTTACCTCTTGAATTTTTTTTCTGATGTATTGTATAATTATATCAAAGCAGGGTGGAAATAAACAGGCTCTCTTCCATCACATACCATACTTGCATCACTAGAAATAGTAAATTAGACATCATGAAAAGTGAATAATTCGGGACCTTTAAATGTCAGCACTTTCCCACAGGTCAACTCAAGCTTGTTGAGATGTTATTGCAAATTAGTAAGAGATTTTGACATTCTACTCTCATTTAAGCACCAAAAGCTTTGAATTGATCTCCACACTGCGAGAGGGAGAGGCATAGTCATCTCACATATCCAGGTTTGCCTCGGAGCATTTGTGCACTGAAACCCTCTACTTTATGACTTAACCTTTAAAAGAGCCTATTTGCGACTTGGCTACAGGTAAATCCACCTTGCCTTAATAACACAAATGCAGCCAGTTCTGCCAGGCTAAGCAATTTCTACAGCTTTCAGAATGTGCTCAAAATTATCCCAGCTCAACATTTTGCTGCTTAAGCTGAGATTGTTGTCAGTGTGAAGCAGATCTCTGTAACACAGGGCTCAGACGAGTATGCCCTGAGCAGAACTTTGATTTAAACGTTATCAAACAGACTGACAAGTCTTCACTCAACTCTTTATCTACCTCTCAGGTGGATGTGAGTGAAGTGAAGACAGCTGCACAAATTGTCATACCTTAGACAATTTCAGCAGAGCACAAAAACAGAAACAACTCACAGGAAAAGCTCAAGCTGCGCTGTGAACACACGCACATTATCGTCAACTCTGATGCGAGATGCGAGACACAAAAGCTGAGGCATACGACTATTCACAGGCAGACACACACACACGCTTAAACAGAAACACATCATCCTCTCAGGTGAATAAATGGTGGAATCAGAAGATCATCTACCCACTTAATTTTTGTCATTACACAGTATACTCAATATAGACATGTTTTGCCCCATTGGAACTGGAAATGGAGCATGTGCTGGCACCGACAGTGTTGTTTATCTGGTATAACTGTGGAGATAAGAAATACAAGAAACCCATGGTCAAATAAGCAAAACACTGCAACTTGTATGAATGACTGCACTGCTCTCCTCGTATGCCATGTCTCACTCTCCACAGTTGTCTACTATACACACACCCTCCCAATTTGATCTATTTAAGCTGCAAAAATTTCCCATCTCTCCCTTTTGCTGTCACTGCCACTGCTGCCCTGCATCCATATCGCTGTCTGTTGTTTCAGCCCCACCACCATCCCAGCATTCACTTGCAGCCTCTGGTGGGGGGCTTAAAATACTTGCTCATCACTCCACAATATCTCTAAATGAACATATCTGTGGGAAGTGATGAGGTCAGAGCCTAGATGGCAAACTGCTGCTGCTGTAATAAACATTTCAAACGTGAGTTATCTGACTGACATATTTTAATTCTTTTTTTAGCATTTGGTCTCAATCTCTGACATGTTTCGAGTTATTCAACACGCTGCTGGTTCCAAAAAATGTTTTTCTCTTGGTTCATCAGCTTAAAATGTTTGCTTTTACACTGCGCCTTGTTGAACCAGAATCCATCCGGTGCGCGGTCAAATGGAATGAGGTGGCAGCAATTTAAAAGCCGCTCTATCATCTCTTCCATTTAATTTAAGAGATGTTCCTCACATACCTGCTGAGTGACTGCAGGAGTGCATTGCTTGTGAGATCGCGGTCACAGGGCCAACTGTTGTGTGGCTCATTATGCTTTATTTGATGGTAAAAGACCACAAGAGCAAAACAGGAAGTGACCATTTTACTTAATCGTCTTGTTGTTTTTCTCTCGTCTTGTCGGTGTCATAATGTATTATGTAGTTATTTTAGCACAGCTCAAATATTTGCTTCATGGACACACTTAGCTGAGCTGTTGTTTGCAAAAACTCATTATGCTCCAACATTATAGAACATTATTTTCTTCAAGTGCCTGAGTACATGAGGAGTACTGTAATTCACTTGGCTATTCCCATCTCTTCAAACACTTGTAAACAGCCATTTTGTGTTCGATGGCTTTCAGACATAAGTTGAAGACAACATTTTTCACTTGGCATGAAAGAAGTAGCTGGCTAAGGATGCTTTTGTCAACACAGAAAGAAATGTTACTACTCAGTCTCTAGAACTTTCCAGTTGTAGAAAGGGAATTAGAATTCTCTGCTGCTGTTTCTCCACTTTTGTTTTCTGAGACAACAACTGCGCAACACTAGTGGCCTTTCATGACAAGAGTAACACTGCAACATGTATCAGAACGAACAGTCGCTCTCATCCACCTGGCAGTGGCAACCTCTGAGAATGCTGCAATGACTTCCATCAAAAAACACAAAAGTAGTTCCTCCCTAATAGCAAGGCTAAATTAGCTTCCTCAGCTTTAGCCAAAGCGGGAGTTACAACAAGCTGGCAATGGCCCAGGATAAACTTTATGGTCAGGGGCCCTTCCCACCAATACAGGAAGGCAGTGTGTGGTAGAAGTGTAGCTGTTGGTTATTAATACTGTTCAAGATCACAGAGAACCTCTGTCACTGCCTCAGAGCACAGCACATCCCAGGCATATGAAATGCCAGGGCTAATGTGATGTCCAGTGACAAGCCAATAGCTGACAAGATATATCTTGAGAGTCTGAGTCTGATTTAGAATTCTGTGGAGCAAAAAAGGATATCTTTACCTTGAGGACAAACAGCCACTGTCCTTTGTGAGTCTCGTCACTCCATAACAATCTGCCCTTGGGAGTGTTGTGTTTGCATGCGCACTATAGCAAAAAAAAAAAAAAAAAAAAAGGCATTTCTATGCTCTACTTCCCCACGCACTGGCTTTTAGTTATTGGAAAAAGAAGATATGAGAAGTTGGCAGTGACTCTGGTAGTTTCAGACTGGACAACTTTCCCCTGATACTCAGAGATGACTTGGCTGATGTAGCCTCTTCCCTAGTTAGTCCCCTAGCATGCTGTCACAAGGGAAGCTCCTCATGGGCAAAATCCTGAGGGACTGGCCTGTGAATCTAGAATTGTCCCCTGTAGTGGGGTACATTGCTTGAACACAAAGAATGTCCATGATTGTGTATGAAGGCTACAAGGACTTAATAAATGTACATGATAGCTCCTCATACATCCTATACATATCTGTAGATGATATCATTGGTCAGCACACCCACTCTAATCCAGTACTGATGATATTATATGAGAGAAAAAAAGCAAAACTAAATGGGGTTTATGTGATTTTTGTTGGGAACTGATTGTGTGTAAACCTTTGGAAATGTATCTGTGCATGCGCTTTGCAACAAGAATGCACAGAATGCAAACACAGGAGCAATTCTGGATAGAATTTGACAGGTGAATGTGAATCTCTTCTACCAGAGATCATCATTTGTGTCTGTTTCTGTATGAGTAAAACAGCACTGTGCTGGCGTCTCTGTAGCCACTATCGTTGCTCCTGCATGACAACTGAATGAAGGCCAAGTAAAGGCCCTGCCCTTATTCCCAGAATTGTGTTTACAATGTGTAACTGTTGATTCCGATAAAGGCCATCCAATAGCATGGCAAGCAAACAGGGTAGCAGGTCTCGATCCATATGTAGTGGAAAGTTTTATTGAATTTCTAGAAATTTGTCAAAAGAAAATGCTAATTAATGTGCATTTCCATCTACTACTATTATGCAAATATTAGAAGATGAGTGCATCATGATAAAAAGCTGGTGGCACTAATTCTACAGTCAAGTGCCATTAAACCACTGCAGAAGAAGAGAACTTAATGATAATGTAATTAAAACAGTCATTCAAACCTTAAACAGTAGAAAATGTGATGGAAATATGGCATATATGTTTGGTTAATGTATTAATTTGAGCAATGCTATACTTTATTCATCACTCCACACAGATCTGTTTTTGTTTACTACAACCTTTTTTTCTCCATTGGAGCGGAAGCTTCAGCTGATGTGCTTCATGTACGTCATGATTTATCCAGCAGGTCTGTTTTCATTGCACTTAGTCGCATTTTACATTTATGGGTTCACCAATTCTTCCACTTAAGACAGGCATAAAAACTTTTTTTTACCTAAAAATAAATGGATGGAAACACACTTAGTAAGACTCTATGTTCTGCACCTGTGATGTGATGACAGTTTTATTTATACAAACCAAATAAGCCTGAGCGACATAATATTTTAGTACCAGTAGTATTTTTGGTGAGAATCTGTGAAAATTGAAAACAGTGAGCATTATACATATGACAGACCCACACAACTCAACTGAGTCTATTCTTACCCTGCTTTGATATCATTGCATACACAACCAAATAGCACTGATAAACATAATTGAAAGGCACAAACTTATTGATGCTGTTCCCCTGTCATCTAGGCATTCCAAAGGGAAAACTACTTCTGAGACTAAGTTCTGGTCTTTTCAAGAACACAGGTTACATGTCCAGAGTTGTCCCTACTTTCATCCACCCCCTCTAACGCCTTTATGTGTCTTTAATTGGGATACTAATTAGCAGGATATAGACATGATGTAGTTAGTTTGCTCTTACTCAGGACAGCTGGAAGTAACAGAGACATATGCCAACCACTCTCAAAGGGATCACAAGCCTCTTACTCTACTCAGGGCTCCAATTACCCCGTTATATCTTCCCACCCTGATCGTGTGAAGTTGCATGTTTCCTTATTTCCCTGAAGAGCATGAAAACAGGGGTCCTAGCCCGAATGTGTGGAGTCAATTATTTGTGAAAAGTAAAGTTAAAGGGAGAAGTGAAATACTGTCTGCACTGTAACTATAGTCTGGAAATTACTATCATAACAAGGCCTGTCCATGAACACAGCTGCTCTTTGCTGTTCATGTATGTGCATATATATATAGCCTGTATTTGCATGTCTGTGTCAGATTCACACACTCTAAATCAAATGAGATCATGACAGACATGGATCAGCTCTGATCTCCACATACGATCACAGACAAAGGACAGATTAAAGCACCACAGCTGAGCTTACTTCTACTTAAAGAAAAACAACAATTATGCATGGAAACTCCTTCTCTGGAGCTGGTGCCTGTATAAGCTCTTGATCTCTGCAACAAGCAAGATACTTACGCTTTCGCTTAAGCTCCCGCCCCCCCTCCCCCTCTCTCTGGCACACAAACACACACTCACTCTTGTGATTAATCACTACCCAGTTATATTTCTTTCTTCAGTTAAAAAATTGCAGTATCGATTTGTTGTTGTGTGATGTTTCAGTAGCTAGTGAAAGAATGTGCGAGTACAAAACCCACTGTCAACAAAGACATCTACAAACATCTGCAGAAGTTCTTCTGGCAGAAGTAATTGGGATCCTCTTTAATAACAAGACAGCGTTCAGTGGAAATAAAAGGTAAAATAATAGACTTCCTGTTAATGGTCTGACAAAAAGTCATTCATTAAGGGCTTCCAATTTTCTTCTCAACAAGGTCACAGCAGTCATGCCTGGCTATTAACACAGCATATTAATGATGCAATAAATGTATCATGGGAAAAGTCTATTATCTTAATTGTCTTTTTTGTGTATGTTTGTTTATCTATTTAATGTGACTCATGGCTCACAGTGGTTATTTTCACAAACAAATCTCAGAGGATATGTCACGTCTACAATAAATTATACGGTAGCGATCCATATGCAGTATCGTGCCCATAATTATTCTAGTTTTAAATACATCCTCATCTCTTTTTAAATATATAAATATATGTACCCAGATTAATATTAGTGCTGAGAGCATGAATGTATGAATGCAAGTGCAATATTTTGTTTCCAGCCATAGCTTATGATTTAGAGAGAAAACACAAACTTTGCAATGACAGAAACATTCAGAAATTTGTAGGATGGTAATCAGATAATAAGAAAACTCTACAGATAAAATACCACAAATACATCATTACAATCTGCATGTAATCACTGGATGTACAGCAAACAGAAGCTGAACACCAGTCATCAGAAATAATATTTTATTTTTTTTGCAACCAAATTTATTTGCACGGAGAAGGGTGAACACTTCATTGTGATGCTCCCATCACCACACTCAAACTGTAAGAATAACCACTGTAACAGTCACAATTCAATTTGTAGCAAATGCTGCTTTTAAAATTTGTGTATTTTTGTTTAGTTCAGATTAATTTTTATTGTTAATTTGTAGTATGAGGATGTGAGTGTACCAGGTAACTACATCTGAGGGAAAAAAATAAGTTTATCTAAGCTTATGTGCGATTACCCTCTACACTACCCGTCTCTAACAACACAAAATGTATTTCATTAGAAGCAAGGATATACTGACCCACATCTAAGTGGGCCACTGAGAATAAGCTGCTCTAAGAGAACATCATCATTTGAAGTTTAAAAGAGAGCAATTTTGTGTGTGTATGTGTGTGTGCATTAAGCAGGAAATGCAAATTGTGGTCTAAAGGTAGACACAGATCTCCCCCAGGAAATCTGACCCACTGAGTTGTAACTAGGAGCACACTGAGCAGGACCCTGATGAAATGTTGCTCAGCATGTGCTCATATATATGTACGTGTACACACATGCATGTTTATCTGTGCTTGAGGGATATGATTTATGATGATTGTGATTTATGCAGGTGATGGATGGACACATTAGGAACAGCCCCCCCACCCACTCCCATTCTGTGTATATCATGTGGTGTGCTATAAATTCTGTTTCACAAAAAATACATAAATAAATAAAGCAAGCAATAATTTCTTACCTTTGTTAGGATACATGCATCATCTATGGGATAACACCCAAATAGGCACATTCTGCTAGGGTAATGGTGGACATGGCCACAGCGTCATCCATTACTCATGTTCCAACTAATACACAGTAACCAACAAACTGCAATGTCATCAAATCAAAAATATTTTTAAGATTTTTTTTTTTCCCCAGTGGGTTGATATCAGCTTCACAAGTATATGACTGTGCTTGGATTACAGGTCTTTTAAAGTCTTAACCAACTTTGAAATAGATTTCATCAGACAGAGGTTCAGTGATTATCTGCTCTGAAATCATGAATACACTTAAACTCCAAGAATACAGAACAGCATTGCATCATGGACAACAGGATATTAAGAGGATCTTTCCAGCTGAGATATGCATCACCTAACTGTCTCGTTCTTATAGCCCTCACTCCCTCTTTCTCCACCTCGTTTCCATTATGCTCTCTCTCTCTCGCTCTCTATTTCTCTCTCACACTCGAACTTGTGAACTCTCCCCATTCTTTTCATTATCTGTGCAGGTAAAGACATGTTAGCATCAGCAGTTTTGGCCACATTTTCCTTTACAGTTCTCCCTACAGATGTCCTTCAAACCTGCAGGACACCAGTGCAAATTACTAATAACTTATTAATGTAATGAGTTAGTTGAAAATCAAAGTAGTTCTCATTTCTTCACTAATACACGGTCAGGAACAGCTCAAACCACACCATTAAGTTGCTATGGAATTGTATGAATTTCCCACAAATGTGGCTATTGAGAGTCTGTGGGTCATGCTAACTGCATTTGCCATCTCCGTTGTAGAGATGTGGGGAAACTAGCCGGCTGGATTGGCCATCATTTCTAACTGCATAAGGATCCACTGGGGAAACTTGCCCGCTAACCTCTTTACCCTGCCATATTTATTTACTCTAGTTTGTTTACATGTGCGAGGCTGACTTTCACTGAGGTCATGCTTTCCTCAAAAGAAGCTCAAAAAGCTAAAAGCAATGGTGGATTATCCCATGGATGACTGTGAGGGTGATCTTAAGTCATTTCACTTTGATGGCAGACCGTATTCATTTGAACTAGAGTGCACAGATGAAGAGCTAAGTCAAATGGAAGAGGAAAGACAAACAATGGAGGCAAAGGTGGAGAGGCAACAACACAATGTATGTGACTGACAAGCAATAAACGCTAGCATTTCTCTTAGCCACTATGACTCACCACTTTGAAATAAACTGGAATTTTATCTCCAAGTGTCTACCTTGGTACTGTGGAGAGTAATGTAGAGCCCTACAGAGTGGTGGACCATCTGATCTACACCCCCCACCTTGCAGGACCTACACACCAGAACCAGAGGTCGTATGATTATGAATGATTCTCACCACGCAAGCAATAATCTATTTCACACATTAATGCCCAGGTAAAAATCTCTGTAGCCACAAGTCCAGCCAAGAAAAAGATTTCCTTTCCTCAGACATCACGATGGTGAACTCTCTGGATATCCTCTAATTGTTTGTGTACATGACAACTAAACATTTGAATCCTAAAATTCAAAAGTTTACATTGTAACATTTCTGAAAATTCAAACTGTTTACAGATAAAACTAGAGCACATACCTCCGCCAAGACCAAACAATCCTGCACATCTGTTCAGGTTTTATAATAGAAAAATCATCAAGATCGATACATTATTTCCTGAGAAATTCATGAAAATGTTGAAAAATGCAATGTTAAGAAAAGTGATAGAAAAAAATTCTGGATCCGCCACTTCAACCAGATCCATACCAAAATTGAACAGGTTCTCCCCTTGCCTCATCTCTCCACCAAGTTTGGTGCAAATCAGTTCAGAACATTTGTGTAATCCTGTTGACAAATAAACAAACCAACAAGCAGATGCGTGTGAAAACATAACCTCCTTGGTGAAAACAACTGAAGTGTCTGTGTTTTGCTAACCCAAGAATTGTACAAAAACAAGACCTGCCCACTGCAACGATACCCACAATGGCTTAATACAACCAGACATCTCATTCACTAGAAACACTACAGAAAAATCTCAGTTGACAACTCTCCATCTTCCCTTTGCATGTATTATCATATCAGCCCTTCTGTGAACTGCAGTGGTATAAAGCTGTGTCTACATTTCAATCCAAATCTCTCTCTTTTCCCACATGTCTTCTGTGCGTCACAGGGGTCCCACTTTGGTCATGTCTCCTGCAGATCCTTCTCTTATGTCAGCTCAGGACATTCCCTCAGTTTTTCTCTGCAACTAACACTCTATCATTGGGTTTCTGCACTTGTTTGAAATACATTTGTCCATCCAGCTTGTTTTTGGGAATGCTGGATCATATCTCAGTAACAGGGAAAAAGCACCAATATGCTGTGTTTACTCATAACTGTGTATGTGGCACTGCAAATGTTTCTCATTTTCTATTATTGACTTTTATTTTTACATGAGAAATTAATTTGATGAATGTTAGACAGACTGTAATGACTTGCTGTATGAAAAAACCCAATAATAAGTAATTGAGGAGAAGGAAAAGTTGCCCTAAATTAGAGTTCATGTGTATTATTTCTGTGGTCAGAGACAGTTCAATTAATCAACATTTTATGAGCATGAATAACTCATTACCAAACCCACACAAGGGAACCAAGAGTCTGGTCTGTTATTTCTTGTAATATAGTGCAAAACTGTGCAGCAGAGAGTCAGCCTTAAAAAAATCTAATGATGCAAGAAAATGCCACTTTCACTGCCACTGTGTCTTCACTTCTGACACAGACTCAGTAAACATCTTTATACGAATCAAAATCTGTGCTTGGTGACTCATAGAAATTCAATTCAGGCCTGTCTTGATGCAATACAGTGCATTTTAATATGATTAAGTATGATAGAATTGTTGTAAACACTTTTATTATTCCATTATTTCTACTGGACAGTATTTTGGCCAGTGGAAGCAAAAGGGGATTGTTGGCATCAGTAAGAGAGACAGATGTAAATTAAAATGGACTCCCTCACATTGTAATAATCATGATAAAAACCTTTTTAGATGATTAATTACATTCTGTTTGGACAGATATTGGTACAATATTATTTTATTAGAGGTAAAACAGAAATCAGTCAACTCAAATTAGGCCTTTCATATAGGCCATTGTTTTATTCACAGTGCTGTGCTGCTGTAGTCTATATAATGTATATGCAGTATGTTCAGAAATTGATTTTGACCATGCAGAGCTGTTGGTGAGTTGAGAATACTGTTTACTGATGGATTTCCGATGGCAGTGTTACAGCTGGCAGTAGGTTAAGCGAACTATACACAAAATGGGATACTTCAAAGAAATCATAGCTATTTTAATGCCACTTTTAATTAAATACAATAAGATGTGACATTGGGCTGTTGGAAATTGTAACATGTGTCGTTCAGTATGAGAGAGTAATTGGCAGATTAACTGATGTGAATGAAAGTCCACGAGGAATGACAAAATTTGTGTCTCACTCATCATTTAGAAATGGGCTGCATTTATATAGCACTTTTCTATATTCTCCCATCAGTAATGTAAGGCACTGGCCCACTCATAAGGAGCAACTTATGGTTCAGTGTCTTGCTCAAGGACATGTCAGCAAGACTCTGTCAACTGCCTGTAATTCAGCTGTGTGTTCGTGTAAGCTTATGGATAACTGTTGGATAGCAAACCCTGGTAAACCGGTCTTGAATGTAATTAAACTGCTGAAGTGCACATATTATTCTTCCTTGGGTTGGTTACCAAACAGCTTCAGATGCTTTACCACCACCTCCGGACTGCATGCAGACCCCAGAGAAAATGAGGACTGTCTTCAGTGCCTTGGTATGATTTGCAATCTGGCCAACAGAGACTCATATATGTGGCTCAGTGAAAATGAAAGCGTATTAAATCTCATCTGTATTTTATCTCCAGTAGTAGAGTCAGTTTAAGGATTAAAGTAATGGGGCCAAATATAAATGTGCGCCCATTCATGACTATACACATGACTATTTCACCTCCAGACAAGAACATGTATCCACTTATCTCATTCGTGTAATTCCTCCACCCTGGAAAAAAAACAAAACAAAACAATTTCCTCACTTGATTGTGTACAGGGCATTTGCATTTGGAGACAATGGTGCAGATTATATGAAATCACAGGAGACCAGGCGCAGCACTAATGTGCCTCATTCAGTTATATTTTTGGTACTTGTTGAAAGAGGGGAAAAAAGAGTTACTCAAACACTTTCCCACCCCTGAATCTGAAATGGCTTTGACCTTTTGATCAAAAGGCTGCTTGTCAAAAGGTTTCTATTGCTCTGATAAGGATTGGGGTTGGATTGTATCAATTATTTCATGAAACTGTCTCCCTTCTTGATGACATATAATTTCTATCTCTGTATTGCAAAAATAGATGTGTCAGTTGTAATGGTTTTGTGTAGCTCTGTAGGCCAAAATATTCATGATCTCTCATTAGTTTCCTGGTGTGAATAAGAGTGGATAAAACATGACATCCTAAAACCCACATTACACAAAAGAAGCTGTCTCTAAGAATGGAGACATGCTATAGAAATTTAAAAGCATCCAGACTCACTGAGCGTTCTCATTAATCCTACAAAACAAAAACACAGTTTTGGCTTTAGGCTACTGAGCCTCTAGTTTCTAGCTTTCCGGCCAAAAGGTCAAGTGTGTTTATTTAAGTTTTATTTTGTTCAGCTTAATTAATTCATTAGCTTAATTTCTGACAGTACCTTGCCACGCTGAAGCAGAGCCAGTTATAAAAATGTGTTTTCCTGTGTTTAATGTCTTTGAACCCCAGTGGAAACTACAAGGCATGTTTGTGGTCTTTCTATCCTTTTTTTAAAAAAAGAAAAGAAAAGAAAAAGTTCCTCATGCAGATCCTGTTCATGTGTTTCAAATCATCTGTGACTTTCTAACATAACAGGACTTGATCCTGAGGAGCTGCCAGATGGCTGCAAGAAACATCTTTTTCATTTCTCTCCTCTTCCCACTGGAGTGGCTGTTGACACTTGCCAGAGGGTGCAATAGTGCAATTAGCACTCCTACTGCAACTACTAGTGACAGTGTCATACTAAATAGCAGGCGTAATGTGACATTTAACAGAAAATGGCATGCAAATTATATCATGATCCTGAACGTGATACCTTGAACTTCTCAAGTACCCTGGTATAAAAACACCATCAGCCAATCCTAATTTACTACAATGGAAAAAGCCTAAAACTGGAAAAGTCTTGTATCTGATAAGTAGACCCATACAACAAACAACTAACAATGGTCACAACCACTCACTGTTTAGTATTGAAACAACATAATAGCAACTCTTCAGTGAGCAACACGTCAAATATGTTAAGCTTGGTTTTTAGTAACAACAGTATGTCTGTACTGTCTTCCCTCCCCAGTTTGCAACCTCATACTGGTCCTCGAAAGCTAATCTACATATGCTTGCTTTTTAAGTGGAGAGCTTTTATGTGCTGTTTTGTTAAGGTGCTTTGTGCGGAGTAATGGGCAGTTAAGTTCATGAAAGGGTTTCTCACATCATTAGGTTTTACAAGAACTGATTTAAGGGGAGGGGAATCATTGTATTTATTAATTAATCAAATATCTAATCAGGAGCATATGCAAAAAGACTAATAAATGGGCAAAACACACACACACACGCGCGCAAAACAGCCACCAACTGTTCAGTTATTGTCTACCACATCCCAGACCTTGAAATGCACCATTGTTGCAAGATAATGTTATTCGCTTCATCTGTGAGCGGTGGCTCATCTGTATATATGACAATGTGATGATGTGCTGCATATTTGCAAGCATATGGAATATCAAAGTAAAAAATATCCATGTCAAAAGGCAACATCTTCATATTTCCTGTTCAGTCAGCTTACAATAATAACTGGCAAATCTGGGGCTGGTGAAAGGTTAGCATCTCAGCTTAAGAAATTACTTGAATATGATTAGTCAACAAACATTTAATAATTAATGTATCAATTAACTGACTAATTGTATTTACACCATTACACATCTTATATGCACCCTAAATCAGGCTGAGCTGTGAGTTCATTTTCTGTTTGGGAGTGGCTGTTATTTTCCTTCTGTCTGTCCCTATGACTGTGTACGGCATCTTGTACAGCTTGACACAACCTCATCCACACAACTTTTGTGGCAGGTTTATTTCTGTTGCTGCTGCTTCCATTTTTCCATTTTTCTGCCTCAGTCTTAATACTACTTTCCTTTTTCCAACCATGGACACAGCCATCAATCAGCAATTCGTAGTGTTATTTTTTATGTTTCACTGTAGATAGTATTGCAGGCTGTAATCATGTAGTATTAGAGTATATGTCAACAATGTAACTGTTCATCATTCTACAGACAATCTGTCTCCAGTTAAACTAAATGCAAAAAACAATCTGGCAAACAGTCAGAACTTAGGAAGACAAAACACAACTTTTTCTCAACATTTTTTCACTCCGTGACAATGGCATACAAGGTTAACTTTTCAAACTAACAGGGGTCACACTAAGTAGAAAAGCAACTTTAGGCAGCATTACTCTGATCTACAAAAAGGAGGGGCCTCCGTGGGTGGATCTGGCTGCTGCCTTATTCTAGCAAATGAACATTATGCCTATAGGGCACCATTAAAAAATATGTGATCTCCACAAATGTCTCTGCTCCCTTCTGAAAACTACAGTTTAATAATTCAAACATTTGCAGAGAAAGAGCCAGTCTTGTGAAATTAAAATTTATGTGACAAGAAGAGAAAAAAATGTACTGCAAATACAGTAATTTTTCAGCAAAAGAAGCAACGCACAGCAAAAAGATCAAGGCAGGGCCTTAAAGTATAGACTGTGTTGTACAATAGTTGCAATAATATATGAATCTGTTAATATTGGCAATTTAGGATGAAAAATTCCAGTAAGAAATATTACATATTGTGGCATAGAGAATTAAAAGTTTTAAAATGTCTCTCCTTCATAAAAAGATGCACTGAGCCTGAACTTCCTTGATTTCAATAGCTTCTAACTTTTACTGAATGGACATGTATTTCCTTAACAGACTAGAAGCACAAAACAACGAACTATGCCAAATTACAGTATAAACTACAAACAAGAGGGCTGTTATTGTCAAAGCTATGAAATCACATATACTCAGACACTTAACTGTTTTTGAAAGGCCTGTCTCTCAGGAAGAAAAGATAGAGCCTTTAAGGGCATTTTATGTGTAACTCCTCATAGCTTCAACACCCATTAAGCACTGTATGTGTAACAGAGATGGTTTTATCATAGTCCTTTGTAATAAGGATAGACTTGTCATGCAGTCACGCACTCTCTGCGTGTAGGTGATTGCATGCCACTTCTTGTCAATAATCTGTTCTGTTAAAGAATACATTCCAAATTCAGCTAAACACAATGTGAGGCAAAATTGGATGGGTATCCTTACCCTGGCTTTTGTGTGAAGGTTTACTGACAGTGGTTTGTCTAGCAGTGCATCCAACTTGGCGTACTGTATATCTCCACTGCAAGGAAAGCAGGTAAACTCAGAAAACTTTGTTCTAAAGAGAAGGCAGGTACCAACTCAACCTGGCTATCTGGAGGGTGGATTTTGTCCTAAATGTGCAGTGTAGTTGAAACAAAAAAGTGATTCATGACCAGCATGGGCAGGAGTAGGTTTCCAACTAACTGTTTTCTCAGTAATTGCTTGGTCTATAAAATGTGAGAAAATGGAAAATGGTGAGAAATGTCAGTCACAATTTCTCAGAACCCTATTTGACTTCTCTATAGAGCTTGGCTTGTTTTGTCCATAAGTCGAAGATCTACTATTAATTTACTTACTACCATATGGAAAAGACAGAGAAGAGCAGGAAATCATTACAATTTAGAGCCTGGACCTGGACCTTCTATTTTTGCTTGAAAATCAAATAGTTGATCAACTATCAAAATAAGCGCAGATTAATTTCAATGTCAATCATCTAATCAACTAATTGTTTTAGCTCTACACAGGAGGACTGCTTCATCTCAATTCTTTCATGAAACATTTGGCTTCTACTTAAAGTCTTATATTGAGATAGGCTTTGAAACTATCCTTTAATCTCTTCTTTTTGGCTGGAATGCGACAGTGAGGGCCAGCCCTATAAAGGGGAATGTTTATGACATGACTGATGGAGTTAGACCATTGGTTGACCAACCGTGATAGTCACACTCTTGGTCGGCTGGCTGTTGGACGTCCCATAGACCGTTAGTTTGTCAAAATGATTTTGTGCAAACAGTTTCTATTACATCATCAGTGAGTGCGATTTGTTTTTGTTTGCCTGCTCCATTCCTGTGTCAGGTGTCAGGGTTCTGCCTGTCAGCCAAGAACGGCATGATGGTCCCGGGAACGCGTACAGCTAAAGCGGAAACTACTGGTGTTGTGGCAAGTTAACACCAACTGACAATGCTGTCAGCAGCCTGGCAGTAGGTTCCAAATGTCCATACACAGTCTAGCCATATACTAGGTTTTACTTAGTCTTGTTTCATTATGAAATACTGGGAAGATTTACCTCTGCAGGCTAGACTGTTGATTGTCAGGTTAACAATCAGCACATCAGTCTTCAGTGGAACAGGTTGCATCTGACTGAAATATGCAACATGTGACAGGGAGTCACAAGTAATCAATCATCAAAACTGTTGATTATTTTCTTATCGATCAACTCATCTGTTCCAGCACTGTATTAAAGGTTCACTGCTTCCTATGTGTAAACTTGCAGGACCCCACACTGTAAAGACCCTGTGTGAAGTTGTGTAGGCAGATGTGTTGTTCATTTTAATTACACTTCTCTGTGTAGTGTAGCCATGTCATGATACTGCTAGTTACAATGTGCATGTATTTATGCCAGCTTTGCAGTTATAAAGACTGTGGCAGAATAAGATGTTTGTGTGTTTTCGACAGAACAAGTGAAGGTGGGTGGGTTGATGCTACTGTTATCTGAGGATGAAGTATACAGCGGCTGCCAAAGCCTGTGGTGAAAGGAAAAGGGGGGCAGGTACGAGATTATAAAATTCAATTTAGGGCAATAGAGGGGGTGGATCTTTTATATAAGGTGCCACTGAGCTGTTTTCCCCTTTTTAGTCTGAGACGCAAACACACACACACACACACACATCCACACATTAAAAAAAAAATCTGCTTTAGAATCTTCTCTGTGTTTTTGTTGTGCTATCCAGTAAAACAGAGGATCCTTATTTGTCTTAGCTGCAGGGCCAACCCAGGCTGCAGATGCTGCTAATAATATACCGCTCATTGGGGTTTGTGTTGAGTATGTATGACTGTATTGCTGCATGTACAATAGGGAGGAGCGCCTTGGGTAAAGAGCCACGTTTACAACATTTCAGTACATGCATCATCATCCAGCACAGCCTCTGTAGGGAGGAGTTCTTTTGAGGATGACCCAGCAATCGAGGAAGAGGGCATGAAATTGCCCCTCTGAGATGGCTAAGAGGTTCTTGCACTGCATAAGTGGAAGTACTTCTCACCAAGGGGTTTGCTGGCATTGTCGTCTGAGCAGCTGTTCTCACCATTCGCATTTTTATATGATAAAAAAACAAAGAACGTTTTCATTTTTCCTTCTCGCCAGCCAGAAAAAACACAGCCAAGCAATGAAAAACATACATCTTGCCCTAATTAGCCCCCCGTCATCATTAATACTGATTCATTTATTGGCTGACAGGAGCAGCATGATGTTGCTCCCACTCAAGCCTAACACACTGGGAGTTTAGAAACAGCATTAAGCAGTAACAGAAAGCTTTCTATTAACCATAAAATCCTCTTAATAATTCAGTCTTTTAAAACTCTATCTAGCTTGATCACAGAAATTATGAATTTAATAATTTAGGACCAGAGAGGATTTCACGATGCACACATTAAAAGCTGCTGTTTCAGTGCCTGCAAGGGAGAATCTGAAGAAAAAAAAAGTGGGAGTGCAAATGACTTAACGGGAATCTGGAATATGAGACCTACTGTATATTCATTGAGATCTCTCTCCGTGGTGCACGCCTGCTTGCACTTAAGCTCTTAATGGTTCCTTAAAACTGATGAGGTAAAGGGGAGAGGGAGCGGAAAATGAAAGTGTTCTTCCAAATGGTTTTTGGAGGAATGCCTGTCAAGTGGAACGGGACTGGAGGGGAAATTAGCCAGGGGACATGCAAAGTGAGCGCTGTGGCTGGCTGTGTGACATCCTTCTCTCTTCAAAGCTGTCTGAGGGGAGGGAGGGGGGTACCGGCGCAGTATCTCCGAGATGCAGGGAGCGCTTGAGGAAAAGACCAGAGAGAGACGGTGAACTGGCAAACCCGTTTTTTTCAGTCTCTCACAAGAGACAATCACAACCTCAGTTACCTGGTGCTGTTAGACTGTTTTTGTGATTGTTTTTGCCATGAAATTATTTCCATCTGTTTTCTGGTCCCTTAAAAGTTGTACATGCTGCTGCTGGATTTTAACCATCTATCATACTGACTAATGATGACTACAGACTGTGGCCTTTATAAAAGACTTAAACACATTACACCACATTAAACAAATGTATTTCCAGCTGGCTTTGTTTCTTCTCTTTTATCTGTATCTACAAGAGCCATTGTCATTATGGTGTAAAAATGCAAGACCAGGCTTTCTCCAAGAAACACTGTATATACAACTAAACTGCAATGACTTTGTAGTGGCAATATAATCACTGGCTGTATTAAGTTCAGAGACAAACAGATAATGCTAGAAGAGTGGAGTCTCCAAGACATGGAGGGGTGTGCATGTCTGTCATACCAGAGACTGAGGTTTGCAAAGCCCTGTCTATGGTTTACGGTCAGTAAACAGCCATCAAACAGGTTCAATCATAACTTACAGGTAGATACCATAAAAGTGGATCCTAATGGGACTTTTTATGGTTCTAAGCCCATAAACTGTGGGGTCCCTCAAGGAAATATCTGGGCCCATTATTGTTTCTAACATGGCATAAAATCTGCTTCTTCGTGTGACTTCTCTCTTCTCTATGTAGATGACACTGAAACTTTCATAGATAATTTGTTGAGTACTGAGGTGGGAAAATTATTGTTTGGCTCTTTGATTATATACTTTCTCTTCATCTAAGAAAAGCAGGACAATTCTGTTTGGATCACAAGTCAAGCTAATAAAGTATGCCAAATTTTGGTTAAGGTAGATCATACAGTCATTGCAGTTAAAACTACAGTTAGTTATTTAGGTTGGTCTTCAATAATCAGCTCTCAGGAGAGCATAATTAAGTTTATGCTCTCCAAAGCTCTACAAAGCATAAACACAAGCACAGCCAGAAAAGCAGCCCCACTTTGAGAATGTAATGTCAAAAATTCTGGAGCTGTAGTTCAATGTCACTTTGATTATGCTGCCACCTGCTGGCACAGCAGTTGTCCCCAACTCATTAACAACAATGTGTGGACTGCCAAAAATAAGGTTACATCCAAACTTTCTCCTTAAGCACATCTAAATCAAGCACATTTGCAAAATATCAATTTCCTTGCAGTGGAGAGAAGAATTATCCAAATTAAGTTAAGTCTCACTTTCAAAATTGTAAAGAATACGGCTCCTGGTTACTTAACTAATTATTTTAGTCTCAAAATTCAAGAGTTCCTTGGGCAAGAATAAATTTTTATACACTGCTTTACTACTGCTGTGATCTTTGGGATATCTGAAGCAACAGGCAAACGAGAGGGGTTTTAAAATCTGGTAAAGTAGTCACAGTCTTGAAATTACTTTTTTGGTTGTTAAATAAATCTATCTACAAAAAGTAACTGCTGCAAATTAATTTTATATATAAAAAAAAAACTGTATGCAGTCTACTGAACTTTATTATTAACATTAATTAATGGTATCAGCAATTGTAATATTAGTCTCTTCATATTAAGATATATCGCCACACTTTTATTGTCCAAATAATATCTGACACTAGTGGTAAAAAACACTGGTGGTATTCCATAATCTGTCAGTAAGAAAGCAGTAAAACAGAACTCTTACAATAAGCTCAATTTGCTAGTAAAGACTGTGCCATTTAGGCTTTGAACATGGCAGACATGTAATACCTAGAGCGGAAATATCCATCAGTATTCGGTGATTGAAATATAGCCAGGTAACACTAAAAGCCATGGATTGTGTCTTTGTCTTTCACAGGTTCCAGTGCATGTACTGCTTTGAAAAGGCACTTCTTACCTGAAAACAACAGTGTTTTCACTTGTTTTGTCTGATTGGACATCTTGTAATGACTGTGTAGGCATTTACAACAGTGCTTGATTGACATTTTTCTGACTCAAGAAAAGGTGAAACAACTTTTACTTTTATATACATGCTTTTTGTACATGTGACAGCAGAATGGGGGTAAATGTTAAGTTGTTAAAGCCAAAGAAGATAAATGGAGGTGTAGTCTATATTAGCTGTTCTACATATTTGTGGCTGTTGTTTAAGTTAAACCAGATATTAGGTATCAAAGATTTGAGGAAAAATGGATTTGTGATTTGTCTTAACAGTATTGTGTTAGCCATTTAAATTGTGGTTACTGTCTGCAAGTACTAATAATGTAGTTGCTTGTTGTTTAGATCTTCCTCCTTTTTTCATAAAAGTCAACTTCTAGATAGAAGCATTTTTAATTATGGGTATAACTGACATTCAGTAATATTCAAGAATAATATTAGAACATTAGATTTGTTGTATTGATTGATTTAACAGCTACATAGTATGTCAGACTGCTGGTAAGCCACATCTGACAGTGTTTTGATATTGAACTGACTACCTTGTGATACAGTTGACAGCCCTGCACTGCACTGGAGCTGTTTGAGCTAACTTTCATATTAGCCTAATAGACTGACAGGAGGAGCTGCTCACTGCTCTAAATCCCGAAGATCCCAGCTTTCTGTCATTTACACTGCACAACTGCAGTGCTACCCGCTAGGGCGATCTTCCAGACAGTTTATGTAGAAAACTTCTCAGTGTTCAATTTGATTCAGATTACTGGTGTCACAATTCAATAAATAGAGAGGGTGGCGCTGTTGTCTGTGACTGCTATTCCAGTGCCCTCAGTGTCAAACCATTCAGTAATGTTGCAGGTCCACTGAAATGCAAACTGAAATCAGGCCACTGTCACTGTCTGTCCAAACAGAAAGAAAAAAAGTGTGTGAGTAGACAGCTTTGTATTTAAAGTTAACTGCAATAATAGAATGGAAGTATAATGGTAATATACTGGCTGCCACTACAGGCTAAATGTCTTCTGTAAAACTAAAGGTGGTCTACGTGTTCTGGAGCAAGGGGAGAGAATGAAGTCTCCAGCAGCGAAGAACACCCTTGGTGCTGTGAGGCTAGTACCAGGGAAATCCACTGTTATCCACCGCTTTGTTTGGATGCAGTTCTGTTGACATGAAACAGACTGTGGACTGAGTTATTCTCTTTGTCTAATCAGAGCTGGCTGAAACACTTCCCTTCTTTGAAGATTAACTACACTACTATTGATGATTTGAATCAATTATTTCTCTCAGTCTCGCTTTTCAAGGCACTGTTAATTATGTAAGTTAAAATTATAGTTGAGGCTCTAGTGATTTAAAAATTGCTCTCTTTTAAGTCACAAATTTGAAACTAAAATAATTAATCATTCCAATCTACCAAATATAAACAATATAGCTGATTATATTACTGTTAGCATTGGCTTAGCAAGGGCTGATGGCTTTGCACTTATTTTGGGACCAGTTTGTTCCTACTTCTGTTTTTCTTTTCTCCAAGTGGGATATATTGTAGCTGACAGAAATTCCCAAAACCTCCAACTCAAGACAGCCTGAACTGTATTTTCCATTCAACTGTTCAAATTTACATTCTATAGCAATATGATGTGAATGCAGCACTAGTGAATGGATTGTGACGATCTCAGCAAACACCCAGCATGCCTGCATCTAACTCCAACCTGAACAGAAGTCTAATCAGCCAGAGTAAATGATAACACCTGTCTGGGTTTGCAGGGGCAATCGAAGTTTCCAGCCTCTAAACCTTTAAAAACCAAAGTGAAAGAGACAGTGAACTGCTCATACCATTTTCCTGCTGGGCTCCGACACTATTCTGTGCCAGTCTTGACAATACCTCACGGAATCCTAGCCACAGCAGGGTAAATGTGTTGTGTTGGCTTTTGTTCTTGCACATTGCCATCCACAGGGACTGCTGGCGCTGCACAGAGCCATAATGAAAGGCACAGCCAGCTGTGCCGGCCAGCAAGATGGCACCTTCATCAAACTAAGCCGGGCTGACGCCAGTTTGTCAATTATTAAAGGCCTGAAATAAGCAACAGTGTACAACCACCCCCACCCCCCACCCCCACCTTCAAACAAACTACTGTATACACCTGTCAGTGATGTTTAAAAGGAGAGACTGTCTTTGATACGATGAGCTTTGGATTATAGTTATATAGCAAGAGACAATACTCTGACGCTGATTGCTACAGAAATATTTGCAGAGCCTTGAGAAAATCAGAACAATGCTTTTGTTGTGCAGCTAACTGCAGCCATGTTGCGTACTGGTGCCAGATGTATGACTAACACAGCAGGCACAGGACTGTTTATACCGCTGCCTGAACCTGCGTCTCTCAGCCTTTTTCTAAGCCTGGCTTTAGGCTCCAAAATAAATCGTCATGTGATAAAGTGAATTTATTTATGACATACCACACTGCATTTAGCATAGAATTTGGCAGCAGCTTCAAATTGATTATACATTAATGACAGGTTTGGAAAATATTTATTTATCTTTCTTAAAAAGACATTAAACACATCATTATTATATTTTGGATGCTATGGAGTGCTTTGAATTGTAAATAATTACAGTATCAATTTTCTGCCATGGTTCAGTTTTTTACCGAAGTCCCAAAGGGATTGGAGAATAGAAATGGATAGCTCTGTAAATATACAGAGGCACAAAATTAACTTCTTACATTCTTCTATACAGTGACATTAACACTGTCATAACTTCTGCCTCCTGTCACTTCCACATTTACACCGTGGCAGACCTTGTATGAGGGGTCAAAGTTAAACTTAACTAAACTTTGGCTGCAAAACTGCAAAAATAGGGGCACTGAAAATAATAGGCTTGGTGTTAAAGCACAGTTAGCGGTCTCTGATGAGCCCATATATCAAGCAAGCAAGCAACAACAGTCATTTTTGTCCTTTTTTCATGCACATTGCACAAGTCCAAACCCTGATCTCCAGAGAGCAGCTCAGAACTGGGTAGATGTCACTGAGCATGTTCAGGAAACCTGGCTCTGTGTCTAAAAAAGCAAAGATATCATTATTTTATGTGTTTTTACATAGTTTTTGGATGACAGTGGAGTGCCATAAGCTAAATCAAGCTGTGCCTCATCTTGTAGCACAAAGTTTTACTCAGAAAACCTGATACATTTTCTGAGGGGAAAAAAAACAACCTTAACTTCTTCTCCCTGCCATGAGTAGCAATTGAAATTACAGAAATACATGAAGTGGAACTTCATGACTACTGAATTTCTGAGAGGAGCCACAACTTTCTGCATGAATAGCATCCTAATTGGCTTTAGATTTAACACTGGTTTTGCCCCTTAACCATCACTGGACTATACCTTTCAAGTGCTCTTTCACTCAAAGAGAGCACCCAGAAGACAGTCGCTGATTGCTTGATTAGCTGCTACCTTACGAAGTCATATGCATACAGATGGCAAGCACAAATTGCATTTTCATGTATGGAAATCTGTTGGTAAGGCAGAACAAAACAGACAGTTGTGCACTGTGAAACCTCATAAATCAATTTGGTATCACAAAACTATTCTTTACCATTGGCTTTTGAAATTGTTTATAGATTGCCCATATAATCATGATCTTCACAAGCCTGACAATTCCACTAGAGCTCAAAACGGTAAGGCTTAGCTTTATTGTAACCGTCAAGCTTTCCTTCTGAGCAAGGAACATGAGGAAAGATGTAATAAACAAATCGAAGTAACTGCAAGTAGAAGCTTGAGAACAATTTTACAGTCACATATAAAAAGGTAAAAGCCAGAAGTGCTCCACTGTCAATATCAAGAGATTTATGACTTATATAGAATGGACTGACTTGGTTGACTTGCTTTAAATTTATTTGACCTTCACTTGATGCTGTAATACTGACAGGTCCCATAGAAAAAATATATGCTGTGCTGTACATAATCAATTACCCTTGCTGAATGCTTTTACTTTTAATGCTTTTTTTCTACAGGGAAGTAAGTGCCAAATCTTTTTTTTTTTTTTTTCCTATTTTTCCATTTGCATAATATACAGCAACTTCACAATAATTACATTTTGTACCTAAAGTTCATAATACATATTTTCAGTCTTATTGAGTCTCTATGAAAATTCAGTCAAACCAATTGTTATTTACTGAAATTCAAAAAGAGAAATTACAATTTCTGATGATGTCAGATATTTTGTTGTCTTTTTGTTTCGTACTTTTGATATCCTTATAAAACAAAATGTTTAGTGAGCAGTAATTCAATTAACCTTTTAAATTCTGTTGGAGTTTTCAGGTGTAATTACACCTAATTCACAGCAGAGGGTCCATATTTAAGCCATATCATAAGTTTATATCATTATTATATTGCCTCGCCTCTGTGCAGATTACCATAAATCTTCCCCTACAACTGACGACGTATGCACTTCCAGAGCAACTTTAGGGTGAGGGTTAGGGTGCACGTCCGTACCTGAGACCATGCAGGTCTTTCAAACAATGCAATTCAAGCACAACTGTAAAATTCTGATCAATAGTTTCCATTAATAATATAAAATGAACATTTCCAGCAAAATAAGTTCTGTATGTCTATATAATGTAGCAGTGCACACCCACCCCATTGTCCCCCTCCCCCAAACACGCATACAAACACAAGTGCCAAACAAATTCCTTAAACATTTGAGAGTCATGCCATGCTGATGTGGAGTGTTGTCTGTGAAATAGTTAGACAGTGTCCAATTAGTCATGGTCCCCAATACATTTTCAGAAATTAGATAACAAATAATAGAAAGATAAATACTGTTTCTGAACAGTAATTAAAACCACGCTAAATTGACTTCAAAGAACACAAAATTCAGTATTGCATTTTTGTTATAATGTGGTCTTCTGACCCTGAGTTGTAGAGTCCTTCCCCTGGATCAGATTTGTTGTTTTCTAGTTTCCAGTTAAAGGTTAAATTTAATCTTAGTATTTTAAGGGTAAAAACCTGAATAATTGGAGACATCTAACATTTGAAGTCAAGCGTGTTATGAACGAGGAGTCAAGGGTGCTTAACTGTGATTCAATAGTGTCTTTTTACAGGGTATACTTGATAAAGGATTTACCTCTCTGTTGAGCCTTTGTATTTTGATTTTGAGTTTTTATTTTTAGGCTGATGCGATGGATCATACCTCACACTCCCTGGAGCCAGAAATTGTGCATGTGCAGGAACCAGTGCCATTGCCTAGCACCTCCAATGCCTCTGGTGTGGCAGCGGGGTTGTAGCTCATGTAATACTCTTGGAGCTGGGAGCTCAGGTTCTGCTCTGGCTCTGGACTCTTTTTGCGACGCTTCCGCCCCACCATGGATCTCTGCTGCAGCAACCTGGTTGCACCCGGGTAGCGCCGCCACAACACATAGATAATTGTCAAGATTAGGGACATGGTGAAAAAGAGAGCCACACTGCCCACCACCACTTTGTGCAGAGTCATGTGCTCCATCTCTGGGGGTGGTGTGTAAGTGGGTCGAGTGCGAGCAACTGAGTCTCTAGGATCTTTGCTCATATGCCCTGGAAAGGTAGGATGAGGAATAGGTCGAGGTCTAAATGGTGGGAGAGGACCAAATGTGCTGCTTGGTGGCATAAGTGGGGAGCCGCTAGTGGGGGCAAAGGTTGGTTCAGCAGTGGCTTCAGAAATCAGCTCAGACATTGGTGAGGGTGTTTCAGTCAGGACGTAATCAGTCTCCTCACAAATACCATGGCTCCTTGTAGCTTCCATAATCTTTTCTCCCTGAAGATACTTTGGGCTACTGCATATCATAGTGGTATCTTTACTGCCCCGAAAATTCCTCAACCAAGCCACAAGGGGGCATATGCCAGTTCCGCAATCCCACATGTTCCCAGCAAGGCTGATGGAGGTCAGTGAGATCCATGCTGACACTGCCTCCTGAGACACATTGGACAGTTTGTTGGATTCCAGATTGAGAACTTGAAGGTTGGGCAAGCAGTGAAACACAGCTGGGTCCAGGGTCTGGATTTCATTTCCCGACAGATCAAGTTTCTGCAATGTATACCAAGTCCATGGAAGGCCCTGGTTAACCACCCTGATGCGGTTCCACTGCAGATACAGTGACCTCAGGTTGGCTAGGCGTGGAAACAGAAAAAAGTTGATCCGAGAGAACTGGTTGTGCTCCAGATGCAACTCCATCAGCTTCTGTAAGCCCAAAAATGTGGTACGGGTAAGAGCTTTGATTCGATTATACCCCAAATCAAGAAACTCCAAACTTCGGCACTCTAGGAATGCTCTAATCGGGATGTTAGACAGACCATTTGAGCGTAGGTGGAGGTTTTGCAATTTTCGTAAGCCGTGGAATTGACCCGGCTGCAGGATTTCCAACTTGTTGTAGGACAAGTCCAGGCTGCGTAGATTGGGAATTCCATGGAATGTTGAATTATGCAGTGATGCGATCCTGTTGGAGCTCAGTATTAGCTCTTTAAGCCGGCGGACCCCCTGGAAAGCTCTGCTGTCAACAGCTGAAATCTGATTGTGATCTAAATATATCCAGAGAAGCTGGCTGAGGTGAGCAAATTGATAGGGTAGCAGGGTGTGCAGTTCATTGTAGCGCAGGGAGAGGCCCTGGCAGCCTATTGAGATGTTTTCTGGGACATCTAAGAAGCCAGATGAATCACAATGGACAGTTTTTCCCTCACATCGGCAGCTATTGGGGCAGGTGCGCTCACCAAAGCTGAACAACAGGGGAGCCCGCAAGAGGAGGAGGAGAGGAAAGAGGAGGTGTGTCAGTCGTCCATCACACAGCAGTGGACCTAAAATAGAGTCAGATGGAGAGAGTAGAGAGGAATTAACTGAAGATCATATCACATTTTGAGGTATTATTTGAAAATAAGCCATGGACAAAACAAAAACTCAGTGTCCTCTGTCAAGAAAAAATGAAAAGTTAGATAATTACAAGAAGAGCTGATTTGTATGAATGGAAAAAGATAGATGAAAAAAGAATGATCTTCAGGAAAACATCCTGAAAGCTTAGTGCAGTTGAAAAAGACCGAAATATGAAATCTGCTATATTAAAAGATACAGATCTCATAGATAAAGTTCTTTCTTCCTTCTATACTCAGTGAAGAATTACATGTCAGCATCCTCTCACCAGTGACAATGTCAGTCTCTATCCTCTCTCTATTATCAGAGATAACGATGGGGAAAATATGTTCACAATCCAAATTACACTGACATTATTTAGTAAAATACTGATTTTGAATGAAGCTATATTCTGGATCCTTCAGTACTAGCAAACATTTTTATATAGCTATGGTAAAAATCACAATCTATACTCTGCATTTATTTTTATCTGTATGATCAAAGGTCATGTCACAGGTTCCTGCGATAATGCAGTAATTGAGATCTTGCTCTCTTCAAACATATTAATATTCTGAACATAGACTTCTCAAGGATGATGAACATCTGGACAAATATTGCACACATCTGTTACAGGTTAAGATACCATAAGACTAACTGCTATATATGTAAGAACTTCAAGAAGTTGAGTAGTTTCAGTGGATCAGGTGAAAGAACTGTTTTCTCTGGATTAGCACAAACCTGGCAAAATCACAAGTTTTAACACTGTGTTTAAGAAGTGTTTGATCTCTATTGTTGGTTTGAAAAGGGGAAATCGGATGCATTTTTCACTTTGTCAGAGAAAAATCAGTGATATTTTCCTCCTCAAAGTGAGACATGATCTGATATTTCTTAATCTCTAAAGAACAATTTCAAACTAAAACTATGAAATATCTTGTCCTCTGGATCAAATACAACCTTAACCTTTACAATCCATGTAAATGCAAGTACTGACAAATTAAAGGTTCTACTGTGAGGGTGTCTGAGGGTCTCAAAGCCCCTCTTTATATACAGTCCTTCAAATTAAGGACAACGCAGCAGGACAATGATTATAGCCATAAAGGCAATGCAATCAAGGTGAGTTTTTTTCAAGATAAAAGAGTGGACTGTTCTCAACAGTTCAAGTTGCTCACCTAATATAAAACACCCTTAAATTAACGCTGACAGTTGGTTCTTTAACCTTACAATCTAGTTTGACTTCAAACTTTACATGGCACAGTACAGAGCCAACACAAAAGATGTGTCAGAGTCCTAATACATTTTGACTGTGCTATATGTCAAGGGACACATCCTTGACCCAGGGCTCTCTTCTGGACTCACTCTGAGTAACGCTCAGACTACGATATTCATATCTCACGACAATGCAAATGCACTTTTGCCTCTGCTCAGGCATCTGTCTGCTTTCATGTTTAGTTCTGTGGAAGCTGCTTTGCTGTTAACAGCTACAGATTTTACATTTAACAATGAAGTGCTAGTCCACAAAAGCACAAAGGGAGGGAGGGTGTTAATTGTGTTTGGACAGGCTGGAATGGCAGTGTTTCTGACTAGAAAATTGGCAAAAGCAGGGATTACAGGCAGTATTGTGGAGATATAAAAAGTAGTAGTTGCACAAATCATGCAATTAGGTTATTTATAATACAGGTAAATTGACGGTCAAGTTGTTTTTAATAATCAATGATGCAACAGTAGTTGTAGTTTTAATGGCAGAATAAATATAATTTGTTGAATGGCTGAGAATTGTGTGTGTGTGTGTGTGTGTGTATATGCTGTTATTGCACAAGCTTAAGGCTACAAGTCTCTAAAAATGTTACATATGAATGAAGAACACCTTCACCTCTCTCTTCACAAATGGGTTGCCAGTAAAAAACATATTAACAGAACAAAGAAATCTGATTACTCATGATTAAACATTAGCATTAATTCATGCATACTTAAATATAAGTTATTTAAGTATGCATGCATCAGTTGACCTGATGTCTCCCACGAAACTGTACTTAGAAGGAATTGTGAGTGTGCTCACTGACACAATGCATTCCTAAGCCCCTAACCATGGCCACCTCTCCTGCATACATATCCTCTTATTAAATGCTTATCTTAACCTAAACCTAATTCTAATCTCAGCCATTAAAACAAGTCTTAACCCCCAAACAGCACTTTGAAGAAGTCAGTTATGGACAAAATGTCTCCACTTTCCAAAAATGTCCTCACTCTCAACATCTAAACTGAACTGGCTGTCACAAAAACAGTATAAGAGTGTGCACACATGTATGCGCACGCACACATGCGCGCGCGTGTGTGTGTGTGTGTGTGTGTACGGCCAAATGTTCTGATTTGGTTTGTATATGCATTAAAAGTTACTGTTTGACTTTGGACAAGGTTTATAAAATGACAGCAAGTGAATGACATGAATACAAAGAGAAGTGCATCACGTTACTAGTACGATGTGCAACTCTGCATACATGAGTTTTGGAGAGACATACGGCTTTCCAGAACAGTAAGGCCCAGTAGACGGACATTATTCAAGACAAACAGAGAGAGACTGTAATGATGCTGGAAAACTGCATTCATTTACAATGCAAGTTTGTAAATTGGCACATCAGGTTTATTGTAATCAGCCTGTACAGTATGTACTCTACTCACACTGACTACTTCTCAGAAAGCTGTAAATAAACGTGATATGAAGTGTTGTGTTATGCCTCTTGTAAATGTTCATTACAGGGTTCAATATGCAGCTTTAATATATTACAGCCAGGCTTCTCAGAAAATCACTTTGTTTCTGTGTGCTAACCTGCTGTGGAATATACTACAGTATGCAGAGCATACTTTTCTGCATCATTATCCCACAATTTGGGGGGGGGGTTGTCACACAACACTGACAATTTCATGCTAACATGGGTAGCAAACATGCAGTGTTCCACATCACCTGCATTAATTACCTGTATCATTATGCTATACCTCTATATCATGGGTTTGTTTTGAGCCTTGAAACAGTCAAACAAGAACAACCACAAAAACACTTTCATCTGTGAGGCAATTTAATTTCCTACATTTCCTAAATGAAATGCTTTGGAATTTGTTTAGCAGTTCTTGCCACTGAAATGTCTTCCTTGCAATTAGAATTAATTAGATAACAGTAGGTGTAGAACAATATGCCAAATTAAAATTTTGATGTATAAGTTTTTAGTTTGGGTGTTACAGTTCCAGGCTCCTGTGTAACATTAATTAGCATCTGTGTGCTAGTGCATGCCATTGCACAATCTTAACAGATGTGCTCTGATGGCAATTACCACATGAGTACTAGAAAGCACTCAGAGAGCACAGAGCTCCCCAAATGTCACACAAACTTATGCATTTGTTATTTTAGTAATGCAAAATGCCAAGATATGATTAACATGCATCTTGAACAGCATTAAAATTGACATAGTGATAGATGGCCATGGGATAGATCCAGGTGATTTTCTTTCAAGTAAGTGTGGTACCAAAACATGACCTTAATAGTCATGATATTTCCTGCTTACTAACTGTGACACTGACAATTAAATGTTGCGCTAAACTTTATGCTTAATGCTACTAATGGAAGTAAAAAGAGACCTGATGTGAAATCTTACTACATTTTCATGAATATGCCAGCGTGCAAGCAAAAATTAGAGCAGCAGAAGGTAGTGGGGCGGTAAAGGAGGTAAATGCACTCTAGTGATAATGAGTATATGAGAATGAGTTAAGATACACGCTGTGTGAAAATGCATGCTATAAATAAATCCATGGAGTCCTCCAAGCAATAGATTCACCACCACTTCCATCACCTCTATTAGGGACTGTGTAATCTGGCCAAGCATCCATAGCACTATAGACACTCATCAGTTTTCCCTTAATGATAATCCCAGTGGAGCATCTAGAAGGGTCTGTTGTGAACCTGCAAGGAAAGCTCACCATGTCATATCATTTAAACTACATTCAGGATCTAGTGTGCATGTACCCTAAAAACAGGGAAGAAGATTCGGGCATATTTCATGAGGAAGAAAACTCCAGGCTGTACTGATAGAAAGCACAGTATTCTGCCACTGGCATCTCCGCATGACAAAATCATTAATTAGCATGCCTTGTTTGAGCATGGATTTCTGCATGGACAGAAGAGTGATAAAAATCCACGTGTACATCGGGCTCCCATGGGAGGCTTTACAGCCAGAATGAAGTGAGAGTTTCACTTAAGCACAGATTGATTTTTCAATCATTAAATATGTGTTATGTGCAAACACCACTCAGGTTTTCCTCTGGTTTCATGCCTCAGATGTTGTATGCATGGATACACCTTAAGAAACCCATGGAATATTAGAGGAACTGCTATTAAATCTGCTCCCCCTCAGACGAGATTTGATCTCATGTGGTAAGCCACGTACATCTGTTTACCTGGCCTCTCTTTTTAGTAGAGCATGACCAATCAGAGCCAGAGGGTTTTCAAGATTTCATATCTTGTGGAATCTTGGAGATTTGAACAGCTTGTAGTACAGCAACACAGTAGTAACTTAAGTGTAATTGTCTCAAGGGTAAATCTGAAACAAACTTTCAGATATCAGCTATGTTTTCGCACTTATTTTACACTTAAGTATGAGTGGTGGTATTAGTGGAGCGATCTAATTTTTCTGCAAGACATCTAACTGCGTAATTCAGCCAACAAAGGCTTTCTACCATCTTCTCAAAACTGTACCCCTGGTTAGTCCATAATGTTGGTGACTTGACTCAAATTGAATCTGAAGTTAAAGCTATATGAATACTGTAGTTATATAAATATATAATGCTAGCTCAAACACTATATTAAAAGAGAACTCCACCGATTTAACACTACATTCATATAACATAGCTGGACTCATGACGTTTTATAAAATCTATCAAAATTGATGCAGCAGAACCTGAAGACGCAACTTCGCTGCCAGCAGATCAATGAGAGATTCGGTTGTGTTATGCTTGTTGTAGACACTACTAGTAACGTACAGCCACAAGTAGAGATGAGTGGTGGGCTGCAAACTTGCAGTCTTCAGATCCAAGCAATGCTGACTCAAGTGACATCCCTTGAGACAATTTGTCAAATTACGCATAGTTCCCTCTGAAGCCACTAAAAGCTTTATACAATTTTTTTCACACTGCAGTAGTACTTCCCTGAACTTGTAAACAGAGTCGGGTAAAATTTATGCACTTATTTTCTTACACTTTTTTCTGGGGTGGAGGTGGTGGTGATTAGATTTATTAATTAACCTTGACCTTGAGCCAATTGAAGTTATACTTATTGATAAAACCCAACTGCACTTAAGCCAGGCCAGTGGATAAGTACTCTTAGAGAAGGACAAGATGTGTAGTTAGGCCTTGAAGCAAACTGGAGCACATTGCTGTTTCTTTAATTGTGTCCAACGAATAACACTTCAACGCAATTTGCATCTGATAAAGATGCAATTGCAGCCAATAAATATTAATTAAAGAACAGGCTCTATGCTCCGGTATTCCCCTGGGCCCTACTACTCACTGACTGGAAAAAGGTTGCTGAAGTTAGACTAAAATGTTCACAGCAAACGTCAATTAAAGTGGGCTCACAAATGCAGAAAACAGCTAAAGTTAAATCATTATATAATTCCTAAAATATATCTTTTCCCCAATTACCTCAGCTAAGGTCAGATTCCGATGGCAACCTTTCTGAAATCCCATAAAAGTGAGACTGCTTTCCCTCCCTTAGGACAGAGTGGATTCTGGCAGGCCCAGCAGAGTCAGCTGTCGTCTTCCTTGGCGGTGCGACAAGTTGATATTTCATTTGAATGCACGGTGCTCTGAGCACTGATGCAAAGGCTATTACCCAGAGTGCCCAAGTGGGTTGGCCAACAGTGCTAAGGCCGCTCTCTGGGGCACTTCAAAGAAATGAAAAGTGCGCAAGAAAACAAAATATATCTACTATTTCTTATTAAATGGTCTACTGTACCACAGGTTATCCACATTAAATGGAAGGATGTGTGTTTCTTTGTGGCAGCTTTTCAAGGTTATAGACTGGTTGAAAAGTAAAATTAACTTTTTGCGATATGAACTCATTGTATAGATGTGTATGGCTCCCCCCCTTTTTTTCTCATTTCAACTTCTTTACGCTGCATAAAATATATCTAATGTGTATTCTGATGAGCTAATATGTATATATATATATATAGAGGAATAATTTTCAAAGATGATTTAGAGGCTGACCACTACAGAACTAGGAGACTTCAGTCTGAGGATAAATGTGCGCACCATAAATATTATTATTTTTACTATTTTATAGATTGTTAAGGTTTAGATATGCGTTTATTATTTCCTCCAACCCTCAGCCCTCCCTGACTGTCCTCCTCTCTGACACGAGAGCCAAGGGTTTTAAAGTGTGTGATGTGTGACTCAGCTTAGGCAAGCAAAATTCTAGGCTACGACAGCATGTGTGATATATTAGATTATTGAGTGTGTTCACTCAGATTTAAGGCACATAAAATTAAAAATATTTTCAGGGCACAGAAGTACGTGACATATTACCAGTCACGGGGCCCATCATGCAACTGTGATTAATTGGACACACTGGCATTACAATATTGAAATGAAGTACCTTTTACACACTTAAAACCCATTATTTTACGCCCATTAATTTGAAAATTGGAGTCAGCTGTAATTTCAGCTCACAGCAAAAGCATGAAGCAGTATAAAAGGGCTGATTTATGATAAAAGCTTATTTTACTACTACTGAAATTGCACATACATGCAGAGATAAGAGAAGCGGTCCTAAATACTCACTATACCGTACAACAGGAACAAGATATATGGAAAATAGAGCTTAGCTGGTTAATATAAAACCATTAATGGCAAAATACAGCTTAAATGGAGCAGTATCCATTAAGAAATGAAATGAAATGAGCAGTCAATTTTGTTAGCTCAGTTATTCTGTCTGGATTTGTGAGGGATGTAGTAACTGAGGTCTAGTGAGTCCTTGACCTACTCAAGCATAACGGAGAGTGAAAGAGGGGAATGAAGACGGACAGCTTGCTCACACTTTGACTGCGGGCCACTTCATACGGAAAAGAAAAAGGCCTAAATTATTACCACTTAAAGACCTAATGACATGATTAGGTGTATAGATTAGCTAAGTCTAAGCATCAACATTCCAGATCAATGGGATTAGCGACATATGGTCTATATAATTATTTATCCACAGGAGAAACTGCCTGCAATGTACATCAGCTTCTCGTGGTAAGTGCAGTGCAGCAGTGCAGGACGCTATGTCCATTGATTGAAGTGCCTGTCACTCTTATTTATACTGGTGCCTCTGAGAATTCTTGATTCTGATTGGCCGGCAGATGTGGATTATTGTTAAGTGACCACACAGTACAATCAAACCCCTATGATGCAGGTGTTTGTTTGCACAAGAATTAAGGTGCCATTATTAAACTTGAGGTAAACACAGCAACAGTGACTTAGCTAAGCAAGAGTTCTGATCTACGGTTATTTGTGAAAGCAATACAATTAAATAGATAAAAAGCTTCTCAGTGAAAACCCACACACAAACTTAATTTTAAATATGTTTGATATTTGCATGAATATAGATGTCTAAATTACTAAGAGTAGAAGGAAGAAAGAGAAAATTATTATAATTAGCTATGTTAGCTAGCAGTTTTAATAATAGGAGAAGGATTGGGTACTGTTCTGTATTCTTAGATTTGAGTATGTTTAAGACTTTAAAGCAATCAGTGAAATTTTCTTCCGATTTCAAAATTTGTCAGGGTTTTAAAACTCTGGGCCCAGCCTAGTGAAATGTTCTCCTTCCTGTGTAAATGTAGATGTTGCCTGGAAATTTCAGCAGCAGGAATTAACCCATTCCCAGGAACTATATTTCATGAGATTTAAAACAGAAAAAAATGATTGAGAATGAGTTACATAAGTAAATGAACAAAGTTAAGTTAAATCTAAATGAATCTTGCATTTTGTCAGCAAGTTGCCATGGTATCGGGAGGATAAGTTAATTGATAAAATGGAGGCTAAGGGTATATCACTTATGTAGTTTAGTATTTTAAATGTACACTCAAATTTGTCAGCAAAGTATATAATTAGTAATTAGTTAATATTACCATTTTTTAATTAACTGATTCATTGTCCATGCTCTAAAATGTCAGAAACTTGATTGGAAGGTGACAAGTTAAAATTACTTGCTTTGTCTGACCAACAGCCCAAGAAATAAAGACGTGAATTTTAAAGTTATATAAAACCGAGAAAAGCAACACATCCTCATATCTGATTAGCTGGAACCACATCCATGTTTAGAATTTTTGCTTAATATCTAAATTATTCATCAATTTTAATTAATTGTTAAATTATCTGTCAGTTGTCTGCACTAATCATACTAAATGATTAATGAATGATTTTTTACAGCTGATTTGAAGAAACCACACACTCTTCTTGTCAGAGTGTAAAATATAATTTGCAAGGAGGAAGACCTTTACAAAGGCTAATTGGTTATTTTGAATGTCAACATTTTTACACCAGCGGGTTTTGTGTGGCCACGAAAGCTGCCCGCTGTGGAAAAAGGCAGCCTTAATGAGTAAGTGTTGGATGGAAGTCTGCTTGGAAAAGTGAATTTTTAGAGGAGCTTCAGCCAAACCATTCTGGTCTGGTGCTTATAGCTTTCTCTCAGCCATTAAACTGCCTAATACTGCAGTGACCTTGGCCCCTAGAGATATGCGGTATGCATACATTTAAAGCATGTTTGTGTATCCGCACATGACATTTTAGAATGCAAAATCACAATAACTGAAAATAATAACCCTAAATCTAAGGTGCTTAAGAAATGGCAGGGCACTGTTTTATATTCTCATTGAAACTTTAATTATCTACTGCTGCAATGTTTTGATCTGATGTGATGTTTGTGCCTGATGAGGATCCATGAAAGACAGAAAAAGCAATAGCTAATGTAGGATACACTGTAACACTGTAACAGTAACTTAACACTGTGCAGAATTTATTTTTATCTTATTATCTGCTGTTTTATCCAGCCACTGTATTCTTTATCTTCCTCAGATATTGGCAGAGACATAGTTCCTTGGCGATAAAGATTCACAATACTTAATGATTTCCTCCTCTAAAATGATTAAAGCACAATAGAAACTATTTAATCTGATGACATTTAAGAAGCACAGTCTGGTTGGAATGAGGTTGGCCTTGTAGCTGCTTTATTTTTAACAACCAATTTATAAAGGAAAATGGTGAATATTCTTGCAACATTCAGTCCACTGCCCATATACAGCAGTGAACTGAATAAAGTAGATAGTTTGCTTCTCTAATCGCTGCACCCAATAAACCAGCTATATCACTCAAGTCTTCAGCCTTAACACCCACAGCGCTTAACATCCGGACATCCGGACTCAGCCTGTCAAAGAGTGACAGCTGAAACTCTTCACAGGCCCATAATATCACACATATCAGGAACTTTACTGACGCTTGCTTTCCTATGGAGTCACAGACATCGACACACACACACACACACACACACACACAAGTTATTGGCTTCTGCGCTGGGAGGCACAGAACTGAGTTGATCGATATGAGCACTGATGTCAAAAGATCAGCACAAACCGAGACGTTTACGCTCGCCACTGTGAGGCGAGCCGGCTGTAAAGGCTGAGGAGTTGACATCATGGATGATGAGTGAGTGAGTGTGTGTGGTGTGCTGGTAATCAGTAAAGGTCAGAAGTGTCATAGGTTATGTCCATCCATTCAGCATTGTTTAACTTTCAATCAGAATTCAGCACTTTTTGATGGTTATTAATCAGCCCCAGTGTGCATCAGAGTGAATTTAATTACTTCTGTTTTATGTCCTGTAACTGGCTCATTTTACTTTGACAAATCAACTATAGTATATTAGTTATCTGGCTTTCCCTGTGGAGCCCTTGGATGTGGAGAAAAATATAATAGATGGGAGAAAATACAAGACCTATTTCTAGAGTTGCTTTGTAAAATATTGGCTTTCCACTTGCAGAAACAATAATAAGAATTCTGGCACAAATCCTTCAGAATAAAAGCACCATCTCCATAAATGCTAACTGAATATAAAACATAAATTTGGCACAAAACTTACATAAATTATATCCAGATACTTCTCCTGATCTGGAAGAACATTAACTTGAATGCAAGACTAATTTCTTTTTCTGAATTTCCTTCTCTTATCATTTCTTTTTCCATGTCTGTTCTATGGACAAAATTCTTTATACAAAGAGGCTGTCCTCATCAGAAGACAATAACAGCACTACTCATTTGTTAGAGGTCTTCTTTCTGCCAAAGTTAACTTGATCAAAACTTAATCAAAACCATAGAGGTGGCAGATATATATGACAGATTTGTTGAAGCCTGATAAGGCATGATTCAGTGACATGGAGAATACACCACACATTATCATGTGCCTCTTGATTCCGGGTCTTTTCTGTGTGTGCAAGCTCAGCGCTCACTGCCAGACTTCTGTTCTCACTATTGTGTCTCTGCCCATATTTCACTGCACGAGATCAATTTGCGGAACACATTGTTTGGGTAAGTCTCTCACAGTTAATTTCAAGAAAAATACAAAATGGAAAAGAAGAAACACCCCCCCCCCAAAAAAAAAAAAAAAAAAAAACTTAAAAGTGTATCATGGTACACCAACAATGCAAAACAACAGGGACAAAAAAAAAAGGTTCGAATGAATGACCTTGAGGTATAGTGAAAGAGTTCAATGTGATATGCTGTGTTATGACGGTTTGAGAGCGTGTGTGGGTAGTGGTGAAGTGAATATTACTAAACTGCTGCAAAAAGTGCCAGATGGGGACTTTCAGTCAGACTCAAAACAAGGAAACATGCTTCATACTGACAGAATAATCACTATTGATGGTTTTCAGCTATTTTAAAAATCAGCTATAGTTGCAGCACTTTAGACTGTTCAAGGTTTGTTGTTAGTCATTTTTTCTCTATTATACTTGATATGCCATCGGAAGAACCAAAAACATAAATTCCCCAGGTCAGGCCACAAATATGTTTTTATAAATCATCAGTTTTGTTAGTCATTTCAGTCATGGATCAAGCAGACTTCCAAACATTCTTTGGTTTGAGATTCTAAAATGCCAGGATTTTCTGCTTTTTCTGTTTTATACCATTGTGTATGGAATACTTTGGTGTTGTAAAGAACAAGCTCTGTGAAGGAATGTGTGATGGGAATTATTCAAAAAAAATATTTATCAGTGTTTAAAATAACTTAAATGCAACTACTCTCAAATACCAACCAAACTGCCCCTGCCCCTCTCTGTGGGTGATTAGGATAACTAAAATCACATTGATGTTAAGTTTTCTTGTCGAATGCAGAGAGAACATGTCAGCCCTACAGACAGTAGAAGCTTTTATTTACAATTTAAAATGCCCCTATATGAGGAACACAATGCAACGGATGAGATGGATAGTCAGAAGTGTTGATATCCCACCAAATGCAACCACTTAGTTTGGCTAATAGTTAATTGTGATGACATAATTAAAACTGTAATAGTATGTGCTCATTAACTGCACTAAGCTGCTCATTAGAGAAAATGCCACAATTCTACACAGATGTGTGGGCAGCATGCATCCCTCCAGCCTGTGTCAGCTTTTCACTACATTTGGGAATTTAAAAGAAAGTAAAAATAAAAACAAAACAGCAGCATAAATTCAACAAGTGAGAAGCCAAGACCAACAAAAGGAATCACATGGGTGCAGTCTGAAAACAGCTCAAATGGCTCTCTCCGCACCTAACCCTCCTGTCAAACATACCCTGTGTTCCTAGGTGCGCGCGTGCACGCGTGCACGTGCCCGCCTATGAATAATAGTCCTTCACTGCGATATTATTCAACAACAGAAGTTGCACTGAAGCAAAGGACATGAAAGATCGTGAGACGCTCCGTTAAAAAGCAGCCGGAGACTGCTTCAGAGTGACAGCATCATTTCATCGCATATTCAGTAACAACTCTGAACACCCACAGTTCGTTTGAGCTCCCCCCAAAAAATATGCAAAAAAAATCACTGACTGAAGCAGTGGAACGCAAAGCCCCTGAAACACTGAGAAGTGTGGGTTTGTGAGGCTGAGCGGTGAATTTAGCTTTTGGAGCACTCTCAGTCACTAAAATGGAGGAGGTGATAGGCAGTGTGGGATGAGATTGTAGGTGCCCAGAGCTGTCAGGAGAAGCGGGGAGGTAGAAGAAATAGGACGGAGTCAAAACATGTCAGAGGTTTTGAAGGCAGGGGGGTTGAGAGACCCCTCTCACCAGAATGCGGCCATTTAAGGTCAGGTTTATGTTCATAAACTTGTCCTTGCAGCTTCATCAGCAAAGACGTAATCAGACAGATAATGAGGTATTATTTAGCTTCAACACGCAGAACACCGTCGACTGATTCAGATTTTGGGCTCAATCACTGACACATCATAAAGGTGGGAGTATTATTGTCTCTCCTTGATAGGTATTCAGGGGCATGAACACTCCCGCCTGCAGTATTTCTTTTTGGTTTTTTTTAACTCATGAAGAGGGAAGGAACACCTCTCAGTGGTGTTGATGCTTGTCACCACAAATACAGAATCTGAAAAAATATTTGAGGAGAATAGTGCAAAAGTGCACTGCTCTGAAAACACTGCAGATGTTAGCTCGCTGCGCAGGAAAAGATTTGGGGAAATTTTCTGAACATCTACACAATCACAGATGCGCCAAAGGAGGAAAGATCAACCCATTTTGTGCAGACCACAAGTGCTCTTAACCAATAATAGTGATGATTTGCAGACTCCCGCTGCTCTCAATTCTCCCGCGGCAAACGATTCTAAATGAGACAATCCTCCACTCACTCACCCATGTTGTCATCGGTCCGTTCCCTCCGTCCTCCGTAGCGCAATCCGCTGCACAGATCACGACTTCCTCCGTGTCGCCTTTCCCTTCCCAGTACCTGGAGAGCCGTGGAGCTCTGCGCGTCTCTTACGCGACGGCTGACTCACCTGCCTTCATTCTAAAAACTGCCACTCGATTTTAAAAAGCTTGTAAAGTTTGCGCCCATGCTCCCTGACGCAGCGCAACTTTCCAGACGTGTCACAAATAACTGTGCCATCAAGCTCCAAGTTGGAAGTCAAACAACGCCTGGCTCTACAGGGTTTTTTCGCCAGACGGAAACATAGTGTCGGAACAGGTGCTCCGCGACAAAACAGTCACACGCTGCAAAAGTTAAACGAGCGGGGTCATGCGGCGGGGATCTGTGCAGTCACTGGCGGAGGCAAATGTTCTCTGCGCAAACATCCAGCGGAGCGGCAGTAGACGCCAGGCAGCGATCACAGGCAGGCACGCACGGGCACTGTCAGGGGCTCCTGTGCAGTGCACTGGCGAGCAGGTTTCCGTGTGCGCGCGCGGCTGCGTGGGGGAGCGTGTGCGAGGCGCGCGCATGTGGGAGAAAGAAAAGGAGAGAGAGGGAGGGAGAGAGAGAGAGAGAAAGCATTCAATAGTGTTTAACAGCTGCGAGCAGATTTGGTCAAATATGAGATTTGCCTTTGTTTTCTTGCTGATTTGCTTCCTCCATTTTCATCACCACCAACACAAACGAACTGGTGCTGGAGCAGTACCCCCACCCCCACCCCCTTTAACATGCTTTTCTTCTGTAAGTCCAGGTGTGGTGGAGGATATGCTGAGGGCTATATGTGGTTATCATTATAGCATGATGAGTGGGAAGCCTGCCTGATCCCACCTCATGTTGCATAATTATTGCAGATAGGAAGGCTAAATGCAAGAGTTTTATTGGAGCAGGAGCTGCTGTTGGACAGGCTTTACCTCATTTTTTAAAAATATGTTGTGGTGAAATATTTCTAACTCTCTCCCTTACACATTACGGACCAAGTCATTGTCCAAATAGAGCAAATGGTTGCTTTAAGCACTAATATGTTTTTGATTTTATATGATCATAAATAGATGTAATTACGTTTTTTTGGCAATAACAAAAGTCCTGCTGCAGTAACATTCTCCTCTAATTTGAAACACTCACTTGAAGTTATATCCACAGTCCATAACACTTTCAAATATTTGATTTAGTCCCACCTTCTTTAATCATTTCTCATTGTGATTAATTTCTGGAGTGGTGTTTAGTCTTTCACTCGGTACTTATTTCAGATGATTCAGACGCAAGAGATGAAAAAAGATGGTAAATTATAAAAACGTTCCCATTATAAGAAATAACTCCAGCATGACTGGAGTTTCAGTTTTAGCCTTGTCACACTACGCAGTGACTTACTGAAAGTTTTATGATGGCATGACATTGAAAGTATAAGGTTCAAAGTGAGAAAGTGAAGACAATAAACACTGTCTTCAGTCAGGCTTTTAGCTTTTACATTGAGAACAAAATTTACTGTAGAGGCTTTATTAAAGCCAGTAGTTTGGGAAATAGAAATTTAACACATCACACATGGGTACTAGGTTCAGCCACTTTTTTATGGCTATATAGTGTATTGTTCATCATCATTCATTTAATTTAATTCTCTGCTACAAGCTGGACAGCTTAGGGTACTTAACAGATTATTTAAAATTCAAACCATCTCTTAAAGAGCTTCATATACTCTTGATAAAAAACACTCTCTCCAGGAGAGTAATTCCTTCAATATTGTAGTTATCTGACTTTAATCTCTTCAGCTAATTTTCAAAAGTAGTCTCTGTGTTTAACAGAAAACCATGTAACAAGAACTGAAAAGGTATTATTACAAGCTGAGAGACAGAGATACAAAACTGGCAGTATCAAAATAATTTTTTATGGGTCGGCGCTTCTCTGAACGTCAGACCTATTCAGGTTCTTTGAGCCAGTGACATACTAACAATAGCACCTCTTTATTTTTGGATGGATTTAACCTAACAAGCTGACCATGTCTCCTAGAAACTCCTCCATGTTCGACCTTTCCCTTCTTTATTTGCCATAAAGTGCTACTGCTCCATTTTCTAGAATCTTTTTCACATTGCTTAAAATTGAATCTGCAACATTTTGGGAAATCCAGCTCAGTCAGGAAAAGACACTTGAGACTAGGAGTGACAAGAGCCATAAAATTCATTTAACAAGCACTGGGAGCAGCCTGATTGGAGGTTTGACGGCAGCCCCCCTTTGCCTGGAGCCACAGTCATGAGAGGGCGGTGTTGTAAATCAGCAGGGCTGAGGAGACCCCCCCCCCTTCTTCCTTCACCTCCTCCTCCTCCTTCTTCTCACCACTGACATCAAGGCCTTATCTGTGGTCAAGGAGGAGGAGGAGGAGAAGGGTTGAACTCCAAAATAGTGTGGTGTCAGCGAGAAGAGCAGAGATAATACAGGGGTAAAGGTGTGATAAGGTGAGCAAGCAGAGGCAGGTCAGGTGCTGTTGTGAATTACAGTAGTTGTGTATAAACGTAATTTCATTCTGGAGGGCAGTTACAGGGATTGCATATTCAAAGGAAGTGAATGGGAATTTATTTTTCTGAAGTTCATAGCACAAAAAACGAAAAAGGATTTTCAATCAATTCTTCAAACACTACACATGGAATTTCATTCACCTTCAATGCACTGGTGTGGCAGCAAAAAATTCAGAGATAGATATGTCAAAATGATCTGTCTAGAAACCATTTCAGATAGGTTGGAGGTGAAGAGACCCTGGCCATTATTTAACAGACAACAGATGAAGAATTGACTGAGATTGTGTATTCTTTAAATAGACGTCTGATTTTATTTATACATCTGAGTGACTTAACATTTAGTAATGTGTGTGGATTTAAAGACATTGTGATGAGGGATTTAAAAATGGGTAATCAGGTTGCTACAATCTTGCACTTGCACTTTGAGAAAATTTTATATAAATAGAATTTTAATGGTGCAAGAGCTCAAAAATACCTTCAAAGTCCTCCCCTGAAGGTGTGTATGATGAAATCGCCTTTTTGCATATAGCTACAGGTTGGACTGTTTGAGCTCGGCATGACACAGCCTCTCTCAGGCAATACTTGTGAATTTGTGGTGTTGCTACATGTAACTATTAATATTCTGCATTATATAGTCCTTCATGTTGTTACCTCAAAAAACCACACTCACTATGAGAGGAATGGCAAGAAAAAGGACTTTCTCTCATGACATCACTGTTTGTTTCTTTGAGGATAAAAACTGACATAAAACTTCTCTAAATTTTTAAGTGCTCTGTGGTTTTGATGTGATTAGGATAAGGATCTGTGCGTGATGCTGTTGTTGAATCAGTTGCGAGTTTAAGTCAGTGGTGAAAACTTTTTGTCATATCTAGGACAACAAAATCTTGTATTGTGAATAACAAATGTTAAATGCCTCAACTAGGCAGCCATCTTTCTTTATCACAGTCACCCCTACTGTTGTAAGCCATTACTGTCTGAAAATTACCATGGGAGAGTCACCACTCTGAAGGAGAGAAGAATGAGAGATGTTTTGATTTTTAATGCAGAATCCAGACTTTAAGCACATTTTCCATTGTTAACGTCAAGTCGAGTCAATTTTATTTATATAGCGCCACATCATAACAGGGTTTATCTCAGGGCTCTTTTCATTGCAGCAGGTCTAGGTCATACTCTTTACACTATTATTTACAGACACCCAACATTCCCCATGAGCAAGCACTTGGCAACAGTCTTTTCAATGGGAAGAATGCTCAAGCAAAACCGGGCTCTGGGTGGGCAGCTATCTACCTCAGCCAGTTGAGAGGAGAGACAAGAGAGAGATAGATGGGAGATAGAATGTGAGAGAGAGAGAGCAGGAGGAAAGAGAACATCAAACTACGCAAGTTCCATGTACAGATGTATAGTAATAGTAATGATAATAATGACAGTAATATGGGACTATGATAGATAGAAGATGACTAGGGGATGGTTCAAGACAAGCCTAAGCCAGCCGTAGCCGTAGAAGTAGAAGTAAATGCATGCATTAATTTTTCTGCATGTTTTCGAGACAGGATGTGTTTTTTTGCTATGGTATGGTTATGAAAAAAAGCTGTCTTCAAAATTTATTTTATTTGGGAGTTAAAGGACATATCCTGATGGAAGATAATTCAGAGATTCCTTACGGTAGTGCTGGAGGCTATGGCAATGCTATCTAGAGAAGCTATTGTTAGATAGTGTGTTTGGGGCCTTGTACAATAATTTCAGTTTTTGTGTAAGTTTAATAGCAGGAAAATGCAGGCTATCCAGGTCTTTATGTCCTTAAGGAATGCTAGGAGGTTAGCAAACTGATTGGTTTCATCTAGCTTCATTGATGCATATAATTGGGTATTGTCAATGTGACAATTAAAGTTATTGTGGTGTTTCCTTATAATTTTGCCTAAAGGAAGCATAGCTAAGGTGAACTGGTCCAAGCACAGAACCTTGTGGAACTCTGTGACTAACTGTGGTGTACATGGAGATTCAGCGGTATCATGTAGGAAGTGATATTGATCGGATAAATATGACTTAAACCAGCGTAGTGGAATTCCTTTAATGCCAATTAAATGTTTTCCACCCTGTAATAAGACCTGGTGTCTAATGGCGTCAAATGCAGCACTAAGATCTAAAAAGACAAGTACAGAGATAAGTCCTTTGTCTAATGCAGTTAGAGGGTCATTTGTAACTTTCTCCAGTGCTCTCTCTGTGCTATGATACACTCTAAATCCCAAATGAAAACAATGATCCCTGATTTTAATATTTTAAGTGAAAAGTCACACAACTGATTGGCAACTGCTCTCTCAAGGATCTTAGATATAATGAGAAGATTAGATACAAGCAATAGTTAGCTAAATTTGTGTTAAAAATGACGGGTGATATAAAGTGGATTTTGGGGCTGTGTTAGTTGTATATACCATAATTTCAGGACTATTCAGCGCACCTGAATATAAGCCGCACCCACTAAATTTAAAAAGAGAGAAAAAAAAGTACATATACAGGCCGCACTTGTCTATAAGCCGCAGGTGTCTAAATTTTTTTGCGGCATGAAGCTCGTTAGCCCGTAAAAATCTATAAATTAGCCGCATCATTGTTTAAGTCGCAAGGTTCAAAGCGTGTGAAAAAAAGTAGCGGCTTATAGTCTGGAAATTACGGTACATATTTTTTTTAAATAATGCAGAAAACACAGATTAGTTGAGATAACATAAATAGTTTTTAGATCAACTGCAGCAGAGTTGCAACAATTTCTATTTTCCAGCTTTCTGAAGTATTACATTTTAGGTTTCAGTGTCAGTCTCTCACAACCAAAGACCAAAGGCTTGTTTCTAGACTCACTTTTTCCCACCAACATTCAACAGGAAGAGACTCTGTTCAGAAGGCAAAGACAAGAGCATCTCTACCAGGAGCTCACACTGCTGTGCAGCCACCAGACATGGCATGATTACGGACATGCCTCCATCTGTGTTAACCAAACAGTTGACTCCCACCTTTTCATTGAACACAACTAGCTCATATCAGCTTCCTTCAGAATTGTAAGAAATCAATAACTGAAGTTGAAGTTGAAGAGAGAAACTGTGAAGGAGCAGCTGCAGTAAAAGAGTGAATTAAAACACTTCAATCATCAGATTGAACTGAAAAGAAATACTCAGTTCATTATGGTTCAGCTCACTGCACTTTAGAAATGAAACAGTAAGATACATTTCTTCCTCACAAGGGCCCACATGTGAGTAGCCTATGTTTAATTTCAAGTGTATAAAACATGACAGGATCATCTTACCTAAGCTTTAAAAGGGCTTTTCTACCAACCATTGTAGTTTAGTTATGAAGACAGTACAACAGCCTCTTAAGACTTATGCTGCCACCCCTTTTTAATGAATGTCAATGGAATTCCGTTAATGGTGCAGGTATTTGGCTGTAACTAATGATTATACTTACCTGTCAGATCAATCAATGAATTGTTCAGACTATAAAAAGTCTGAAAGGAGGTAAAATTGGCCATCACAGTTTCCTAGAGCCCAAAAAGATGTCACTAGATTTGGGACTAAAGTCTCAAACCCAAAGATGAGCCATTTAATTTATTTTTCTTGATTAATTTTAAGTCGACAGAGTAACCAATTAATCAAGTGTTTCAGCACAGTTTTGTTTGTTTTTTTCTTGTGTGTGTGATTAGTGTGTTAGTTTGAGTAGATTAACATTTTTAAAAAAATGTATTTTAATGTATGACTCACTCTAAGGATGCTGCTAAATATGTCTGGAGATGAATGTTATGTAATGCAGTGATGCTGAGAAGTTTCTCAAAGGGGATAATAATGTATGTTTTCTCTTAGCTCAAATTATATAAATATTTCATTTGAATCACTCAATTTCTTTCTGCTTCCGTTCTTTATGTTGAGCCAAGGTAATCGACTCCCAGCTCCTAGCTCCACAGTTAATGCATAGACACAAGCGTGGCATTGATCTTCTCATCCAACTCTTGGCAAGAAAGAAAATAAGTGCACTTGCAAAATGTCAAACCATTTCTTTAAAGAAATACAACTCATGTTCAAATGTTTCTCTGAATGAAATTAAAGGCTTGACTAAATACCTTTGAGTGTACTGATCCGTGCTGAAGTTTGCAAGGTCACCAGCTCTTAAAAAACATGTGAGACAGCTGGTCTCTGTCAAATTTCTTAGATTATGTGAGTTGGTTGGCTATAGCTCTGAGTAGCGTGCTGCTACATTAGATCTGCATGTCAGTGGTTTTCAATTATGGCCCTTGAGATGCAAAATCATGCTGGGTTTCTATCCTACTAGGTCTATAATTATATTTGTCTGGATTCCTAAGTCTAAAATCACACCATTATTAGATGGCTGAAATTAAAGGCAGCAGTTGGGATCCACAGCTTTATATCTTAACACCACACCACTACAAATTTCCATGTCATTACTTCAGAATTTTAGTTTCTTCAGTCTTACAAGGGTAAATTTTAAATGGCAGGTCACTGATTTTCTATAAAGTTTATTCAAGACAAAAGTGAATCACTAATTTCATTACCATTGGTTGCACCTTTTAAAAGCACTTCTAACTCACATCTGAAAATGTCTTGAGTCACGACATCAGTTGTTAAGACAACTCAAACTGCAGGAAAAAAATCAATAGCAGCTCATAACAAAGCTTATTGGAGTTCTGCAAGGAGAAATTACACAGCATATAAGCGGCAGCTGGATGTTTCTCATCCAACATTTTGTGCTGCGAGTACAGACAAGAGTTAAGGACAGTTCCAATAACTCATTGTCCCAAGAGGAGAGGTGATGACTAAGCTATCCTTACAGCGATGTATCAGTTTTTTTGTACAAGCTTACAAGTAATAGAATGCATCACATTTTTTCCCAAACGTTTCTGCAATTTATTCTGTCATTTAATAATATATGTTTACCTACTGATAGTAACAGCATGTTCTGAACACAATAAAACTAGGCACAGATGACGATTAGAAAATACAATGGGAGGTTATTACAGTAACATAATTCTTTTGAATTCATCATGAATGTTGATGGTGTTATACAATAAGAGAGGTGGGTAAAAATATCTCAACGAATCATTTACTAAATGGTTGGATGAGTCAGTCATTATGTTATGTATCTAAATGGTAAAATGCTCCTGTGAATGTCACCTGGTCAGAAACAAAATCAAAACTTTGGCCAGCATTTCTCATGCACTTGGGAAGCAAACACAGTATAGGGTATATAATACTTGCAATCAACTGGAATTGGCCAGAATTGTGAACAGCAGATGTTTATGTAAAGACAGCATCAAACACTGTATGATGAAGATAGGGAAACAGTATAAAATTAGAAACCCTAATAAAAAATGTAAAACTATGTTAAAATATTTTAATTTTTTTTTATCAGTTTAAAAATACAAGCTGGGGCTGTGGGGCAAATCTCTCTCTTAACTAGACTAAATGATGCATTATTTTGACATAAATTGTGAACATGCTTATCAGTTATTCAATGGTATAAGCAGAGGTCAGTCAAGCAGATAAGGTCACATTATCATAATAAGTCAACAAGCTTTCATCCTCTCCATTGAAGTTTCACCAATACACAACAATGAAAGTCAGAAATAATTTCAGGGTACGATCTCAAATAAGGATGTGTAATGTAATTTTGCAAAGATATGGCTATATTTGGTATGATACAAATGTTGTGGTTCTGTGAATTCTGGATCACTACCTGAATTCACCTGGATATCCTAGCACATGCCCATGCAGACTAAATATCAAAATTACTCTCAGTAAAATCACCTGTGATCTTGATGATGTACATGCCACAAGCCCATCTATAAAAGATTATGCTAATGAGGCTGCAGGGTAATGGGACACTGAGCCGTAAACCTCTACTGATCTGTGCCACTGGGCTCCATCCACACCAGTCACTCTGATCCCAAGAGTCCAAAGTGACTGAGGATCCACTGGAACCAGTGAGGAATGAGCTATGAATGTGATACACCCAGCTGTATACTGAGACAAAGCACAGTACCACATCAGGGACACTTATGCTTTGTGTCAATGACTGCATGTGCCCTGTCCACAACAGTTATTTACATACTGTATTTGGGAGTTCACATTCCTCTTGCCTGCAGCAGTGCCTTGAGATAACTTCTGTTGTGAATTGGCAGTATATAAATAAAAATCGACTTGACTGTACAGTTGCCATATACCAAGTGAATATATAGGGGGTGAGCAAAAACCCCAGGGGGAGTACTTTGAACCACACTGGCTGATAACAGCTCATTGCACATATATCAGTATCAACAAATATATCAGGTAATAAACAACAACAATAAATGTCTGTACAAAAATGCCAAAGATATATTTAAGGTGGTTTTCGAAACAGTGTTTCCCGTGTAGTCCATTAAAGAGCCCTGACAAATTTTTCTTGTATTTTTCACCTGTAGATTTTCTGCAGAATACATATCTTGGTCACAAATCTTCAAAAGTATTAAAGGTTATTCACATACCTGCATAACATTTATGATATCACATAGACATAGACAACACTGAGCTGCAATTTAGAATGAAGCTGCTTGATAAAGAACATACAACTCCTGAAGGCCAAGGCCTTTTTAGGGTGCTTGAATACGGTTATGTTCACCCTGTAGAAACTTGGCAGTCTATAAAGGATTAACTTAAGGATAGGCCAAGGGGCTGTTTTAGGCTCTTTCCATTAGCTCAGGTGCTACTTGTTGGAGTGGTTGTCCTCCAGCGGTTACAGTTTAATCCCTAAACTTCCATAGGAGTCCATAGGTGGCACTGGCTTTAGTAGAATGACCAAACATGTGACCTGAGACCAACTGAAACTGTGCTAGCCATATGTGGTGCAGGGCCAAAGTCAGTGTTGATGTCCTGGAGATTTAACTTTAGCTAACACCTTCCTCCTCCTGAGGCTAAAGAAGTAGCAACCAAGCTAAAGATTCCTGATGATATCAAAACGTCTCACAAGGCAGCAGAATAGAGACTTCTATTCTGCTGGTGACTCAGTCCTGCCTCTGTCTTGGACATTTTTTCAGGTGTGCCTCTAGGCATGGGTCGGTATGATATTCTCATGGTATGATAACCTTAAGCAAAAATATCATTTTATGTTACAGCTCTAAAATGAGCTAGAAACAACTTTTTTTATATTCAACAAAATCAATTTTATTTTTAAACAATGCAGAATGTGTGGAACATTAGTAAACATGTATGTTAAGTTAACATAATTAAATATTTTTTTCTAAATAAATAAATGCAGTCCAATCACAGCACTCTCTTTTTCTCGTTTGACTTTTTCAAACCGCTGTATACCTTGAAACCTGGCCCATGCCTATCTGCCTCATGTTGCTTCTGGGTCCTGGGTAGGATTGCTGCAGTGACTCTAGATGGAAGCAGCTTGTCAGCACACAGACATGCTCCACTCCCACCCTGTCTGAGGTGATCAAAACCAAGTCAACACTATCTTCTAAAATGAAAAGTGACCCAGTCACAACTACCTTGAAATCCCTGTCAAAACTCACTGCAATCAAATTGCATGAAGCTTCAAAACCTTCCTGCAATGTGAAACACATGCACTATCAAAGCCAAAAATAAATAAATAAATAAAAATGCAATTAAAAACATGAAATATTACTGGTGGGGTGAAATACATAGCCCATGAACATTTAAGTGCTTCAACTTCCCAATACAAACACAAACAAGCCAATACTTAAGGTGCTATGACTGATACTACTATGATATTAAATCACACAAGAAACAAAGAAGAAAAAACTTCTCTGCTATGATGCCATGTCATGAATACAATGTTGAAAATGACCCAGAATGTCATATCCAGGTGTTGTGTATTAATGATAGCTAATGTAATCTCTTAAACATGATAAATACAGGATTTGTATAGGCCTATTTAGTGTACAAATTAGATAGGAGAGCAGCACTTTCCCCAGGGGTAATTTCAGCTTGGTTCAATTACCAGTTACAGTAACCAACCACAATTAAAAGTATCACGTAGAAAAACGTGTGGGAAAATTCCAACTGGTATCTGCTGCAGTGTAGAGTGTTAGCTAATGTTGGTTTACAGATAAAGACATTGTAAACAGTTTATAGATTAAATCTGAAAACCTTCCATTAGGGTGAGGACAGGTGCAGCTATGAAGAAACTCAATAAGCACTCGGTTTCCATAACAACCACATCTTGCCAGCGTTCATTTGATAGGCCATGTGAACAGATCCCGAATGTGAAAGCCACAGTTTGAGACTACTTTTTTGAGTTTGAACAAGGTGAAATGGATTGCACTGCCTTTTCTCTGGTGGTCATAAGTTCTTTGAAGACTGCCTCTGGCTGACCCATGCTAGTTTTGATATCAGCATTTGGCTAGTTAGCTGCTTATTAGTTATTCCAAAAATAAAACAAGAACCTGATATAAATTCTGAAACAGTGATAACATCACAATCCCTCTGACTCTAATTAAAATCATAATTTCAGTAGATCAAATCTAATAACCTAATACTGCTAACCTGCATGTTTTTCTTTTTAAAATTGATTTACTATTTGTCTATGTTAAATATAGTTTTCACAAGGCACAGTGATATACTTTATTTCACTAGTTTTTGACTCTATTATATGTTTTACTGAAGCAGTTTAGAGAGAAGCCAAAGAAAAATCATTGACTCTGCCGGGACTGACCCATACTGCCGGGAGTCATCTTAGATTGAGAGAAGGAAAAGGAGGTACAGTGGTTAAAACAGATTAAATGTGCATTTGAGTATAGATGGAAGCTACTGCTCAAGACTTGTAACCTTCCTTTCTTCCATTCTCTCAATAACCTCCACAGCCACCAGTGGTTAAAAGGTTGGCCTGGCTACAGCTCTGGCAGTCAAAAGATACAGATTTATGGATAAACTTATCTGTGGCAATTTACATTCAGTTTAATGTCTAGTTTCAAGACAGGAAGGAGTGTGATGTTAAGCAAAGTGAAAAATACCCACACTTTGCTGACTTAATATTCAAAATCAGGATTCAACACCTAGCATAACGCACCACTTGTCGCATTCGGAAGGTACTGAGCAGAAACTGACAAAGCACATATACAAGAGCCAAACACAAAGCTGGATGGTACTGTTAAGAAAATAAGGACATGACCTTGGATGCAGAGAAGGAAAACCTTGTAAGATCAAAGACTTCTTGCACTATTTAATTATTTTCTGTCTTTTTGAGTTTCAGTGAGGGAAACAGTCATGCTCATGTACATTCACGTTTGCCTTTCCACTGTGAAAACATCTGAGGTTTTTAACACTAGCCAACCTTTGACGTACTTTAGTGTTAAGTGAGAAACAGCTGTGTGGATATTGATAAATTATGAAGGTATTTCAGGAATTTACTTTAAGAAATGAGATTGGCAGTTTTCTGGCAACCATAGTAATATCAATATTATTGTGACTTGTAGCAATAAAAAAGGTTATGAAATCTTTACAGTTTGAAAAATTGCCCCCATTAAAAATACACTCTAAATTCCAAGCAATTAGAATCAAATCACTATTAATAACACTGATACACAGAGTAATAAATACATCAAAAGCTTTTCTGATACTGAACTATTATCTTTTTATAGTCAGCCATGGACTTGTTTAGATTATCATTTTACTATTTATGGAGCATAAGTTTAATGGTTCTAAAATGTTTTGCCAGGGAATAAATTCAGTGATGACATCTACATAGCTGGCTGGCAAGTATTCAGAGATTGCTGAGGTGATTTTTTTTTTTTTTTTTTAATCTGTTGAGGATAAAGAATGAAGGACTTCCTTTTCAGGTAACTGATAAAAGGAGAACCCCTAGCATGGTGTACTTTAGCTGGAGCTGAAGATGAAGTTTCAGTTTTTCAATTTGTACAATTTCATACAGGTTAATCTTAATAGAATCTTCAGTGTGTGTGTGTGTGTGTGTGTGTGTGTGTGTTTGAAAGAGCCAAGACAGAGAGAATCACAGGGGAAGACAAAGAGAAAAGAAGCTTCTTCTCATCAATCTAGCAGACAGTCATCAATGTTCATTTGTATGGCCCTCCTGTGGCAGATGGTCTGAGTTTAGCTATAAAGCAAACACAGGTGAATTTGCTGTTTTTGCGAAGGTCAGCTGTATAGTTATCTATTATTTTTGCAGAGTTATCAAAAATGAAAACCCTGCACTTTGTACTGAGAGACAATAGGCAAAAACATCATTGAGAGATTAAAAATGTCAAAGCTTGAGATGATAATAACCAGATCCATGATAATATTCACACTGACTTCTCCACATCACACGCAAAGGGAGTCTAACTAAGGGCAGTTTCCCGTTTAGCCTTCCTCTAAGTGGGTGTCCAACTCGTGGTGTAAAGGCATAAGCTGCATATTTAGTTGCTAGGTTGCAGAGTCATAAATGTGTATGGTACTAGACACAGAAGGGAGAACCAGCTAGGGAGAAGAAGCACCTTAAGAAGCAGCAAAGATCCATTTAAGCAGTGTTTTCCTGTGTCCACGCACTGACACTTTCCACCCTTGGTGTAACTGTTGTAAAGAAGCCAATTGTCTGGACTGTGCTTTTTTGGTCCTATGGCGTGCCTTACCTCAACTATCCTGATAGAATTCTTAAAGGGAAAATTCACTACTGAAAAAGCTGCCTTTTCTTAAAACTAGGTCACCTTTGTAGTAGACAGGTGCAATTATTTTCAAATTTGGTGCCTTATATCCAGGGAAACCTGAGAAAAAGGCTGTATATTTCCTTAATACTCTAAGACAGAGACTCCTGCAACAAGCAGAATGCAAAGACTGTTGCAGTAATTTTCTAATGTGCACTTAACAGTTTCCACATGAATCTGCACATGTGTATAATAATGCATGCAATATCATGACTGCTCAGGGAATGGTGCAAGCTGAGTCAAGGGCAACGTGACAAACACACTTGTCTGTAGCTAGCTATACTTAGCCACCTGCCAAAGATCCCAGGATTACCCACGATGCACATGTGCAAAAGTCCAAAAATGCTGCTCTCGCCTCTGCTTGACAAGCCTTTGTCAACAAGACACTGTCACAGCCATGAAAATGACAGAAATTATAGATGCAGCGGCCGTTAGTCAACCTAGCTTCCAGACTATAGCCTAATGCAACCACATAAGGGCAGTAAATAAGAGGATGAATGCAGACAGGCAATATCAGATTCTTTGTTGTATGTTCACAGCTATCACTTCCACTTCGGTATTGCTCTAGTTAATGTCTATGGCTTTAACTTTCTTCTAAATATGTTGGCATTTTAATTTTAGTGTCAGTTTTGCTGTCCATAGAGGCTCAAAACTTTGCGTCGTGTTCCTTCATTGTCAGTGGGATCAGTGACTCATCGCTCATCCATATGCTGTTGTGTCTGATTCCAACGCTCTATATATTTTGCAATTACATCATGAAATTACCTTTCCTTCAAATATACTGGTATTTTAATGTCAGTCTGCCCACATTGCTAGCCAGAGAACAGAATGGAAAAGGGCCTGATTTAGTTCCTGAGTTTGGACATACCCTACAGCTGTCCTTGGAGGCAGGCCTATGGAGCATGAGGAATAGCTTGTAGTCTAAACAGGTTGCAACAATCCTCCAGATGATGCCATCTTTTTGCAGCCAGATGCAGAGAGATATTTTAATATCTATATATATATATATAACGTTTCTCCTTTATAAGAATGTTCAGTCTGGTTTTCACCTGCCATTAAGTAGAGATACCATGACAGAAACCATGAGACACATTAAACATATACTGCTCACATACTGCGTAATACAAGTAGTTTTGGCAGCACTAAGAAATTTGCCAACTTGAGACATTTATGAATATAACCTATGTCTGCAATCAACAATCAAGATGCCTGCAGGCAGGAACCACACTGTTCCCCCATACCAGCACCACATCTCAGCCCCCTACTGCATGTCAGCATCACAGCTTTGTCAGAGTTGAGCAGAATACCAGGAGAGATCTAACTTTTACATGCTTGCTTCAAAATGTGGATTCAAACCCACTCCTCACCTGTGCCCTCTTTCTTAACAGGGTCTAGTATTTGGTAAGGTAATCATTAAAATAAACATTCTGCCTCCTGAGTTACATTTGTAAGTGGGATGTGGAAATAAATGCTGCACTGTTTTCAGGCTCCATGTGCCCACGTGTGGACAAATCCGTCAGTTTTTGAACACGAGGCCCTATTTGGCAACTGTCAATTCTCACATAAATGACTGCTAAGCTGCCTCTGTATGAATTATGTTTAAATGCAGCAAATCTGTATGTTTCAATTTCAGTGGCAACATTTAGTTCTTACCTCAGAAGTGCGGGGACACTGGTGTTGTATGCTTGGTGTTGAAGCGGCATTTTACCTCTCTCCACAATGGCCATTGCAAAATAAGCAATCTGGTCATGTTCTTCCCCTGAAAGAACACATACATATTTCTCAGTCCACTCATCCTTAAATTCACAATTTTCACAGCCAGCCATTATTTTTTCATTACATTGGCTAGTTTTACTCCCATGCCATTTGATATTTTCAGCCTGGGCTCCAACCTCCCGCAGTGAGCTTACTGTCAGAAGTCGAAGATGACAGGTGACAAGATGCAATAGTGATGAGTCACTTCCAAGTAGTCTGAACAGAAACACTGACATTTTCCAGTTTACCATTTAACCTGGGCTTGAAAACTGAAAACCTCTGGTTTAACATTTTGCACATACTGGATGTTTAAGGTGAACATTATGAGGAACATTTCGTAGGCCTATGAAAGGAAACTAAATTTTGCGTCACCAGTTTTTTACTTTAGTGGGGTATTTTACTAAGATTAGAGATGAACATGAGCGCAGTCCATCCAATTTGCATAAAATGCAGCAAAATAAAATCTGACGCCAGATTATTTTGACGTGTGCTCTGCATGTCTGGAAGTGCTGCAAATTGCAGTGTTTGAAATATTGGATGAAGAGAAGACTCTCAATTTAAAAAATGCATTCATACTGCAATGCAAAAAATGGCTGTATTTGTGGAACTACAGAATTGCCATATATGGACTCCTGTAGATGTGTGAACAAACAAAAAAACAAACAAACAAAAAACAGCCTTGAAATTACTGGCTGTTTGATCCTTTACAAAACATAGTCCAGACATGCTGATGAATAGAAGTTGCCTATGTTCAAAATTTGTAGGAGATCATGTTGATTGTGGTGTCTTGTGAGAATACTTCAATTTCCTGTTTTCGTACTATGCGGACATCTAACACATTGTGGGTCAACTCGTAACAGATTTTTTTTCTGATCAGCTTTCTGGTGATCAAATATGTTAAAACCTTTATGTTTCCTTTGCTGCCTTTGTTGTTTTCTCAGCAGACCCACTGATGTCATTGCTATTATCTGATTTTTCTGTCACCTCTATTTCCAGTTTCCCCAGGTTATGTTACTCTTTAATCTGCATGTGCTCCACTGGCACTGAGTGTTAATAAACAAAGCAAGACAAAGCTGCAGTGAGTATAAACACATTTGTATGCGGTACTGTTTCTGGCTGTGTTTCTATTTCAAGCAACTTTGACTTCATTGTTTTCAGTGTTGTTGCAAGAAGAGATATTGTGGAGACCCCAAAGGATGTCAGCTATGCCACGTGAAAGCATAAACATACCATTCTTAGCATATCAACGAGAAATTAAAAAAATGTAATATAATAAGTCTTTGCAAGCAGACCAGCAAGCAGTGTGTGGACACCTTTATAAAGCACCTGTAGGGATAGTGATTTCTGTTTATGCTGCTGGTTGAGTGATACTAGGTTAGAAAAAGTGGCCATTTGTTAGTGCTGTTCAACTTGGGGCCGCCTATTCTTAGCTTAAATGATACTGAATATAACAGTGAGTGAACTCATGACTGTTTACACTCCTGTCATTTTGTGTCTTACAAACACAATACAGCCCATGTTGGTGTCCATTAAGACATTTTATAACTATGCTGTGAACAGTGACCTTTGAAGAGGCACTCACCAAGGACTATGGTTTTTTGTTTCTTTGTTTCTTTTTTTTTCTTTTCTTTTTTTTTTTACTGTTACTGCAGACTCTCCAGACAAACATGGAAATCCACTTTAGAGGTGCAAAGATATGACCTGCCCCTCTCAGGCCCTCTGAAATCCCTCCCCCTCTTTTCTTGCCTGACTATCTGTCTTAGTGTTCACCCGGACCTATCTGTAATGTTTGCATAGATTTCTCTTAGTGAGTCAGTGAGTGTGTGCAGAAACAAGAAGTAAGTAAGTAACAAGTAAATTAGTTAGTAAATTAATAAGAACATAAAAATCACAAAATTATTAAAACAACTAAAATTCTGAAAAGAATTCTCAGGTTAATGTATTGACCAAAATTACTGAGTGAGTGAAATTATTATCTCCTTGCACACTGGTCTCTAAACTTTACTCAGAACAGTGCAAAAAACAGAAAATGGTCAGTGGCCACAATCTACCATTTTCTAATGGATATTTCCAGCATGATAATGCACAATGTCACAAAGTAAACATAGTCTCATATTGGTTTCATGAACAATGACAATGAATTCAGTGTATTTCACTGGCCTCCCCAGTCACCAGATCGGAATTCAACAGAAAACCTTTGGAATGTGGCAGAAAAGGAGATTGGCATCCTGAATGTGCAGCTGACATTTTTTTCAATTATTGATGGTCTTCTTCAGATAAAAGTAAACAAGTGAACATACACTCACATGGCAAAATATTATCCTTTATATAGCTTACTTCTCTAGCCTGGCTGTTGTCTCATATACTATTGATCTGGCAAATTAATTTGGGAATCAGATGTGCACTGGCCATATTCTATTATTTATATTACAAAAAAATGAATATACCAACATTTTAGAGTCCTTCTACTTTGGGTTAATCCAGAAGCAGTATAGTACACCTTCTAAATCAAGTCTTACATGTTAGCTCTGAGAGTAAACTAAACAGGACAGTTCACATTGCTGGGGGCAGGACAGATACTCCCACATTCCCATCGAAGACACCCTTGGATCAGGTGTGAGACTACCACATCCAGGTGTCCTATCAAATAAAGACAATAAGAAAATCTGTCCGGGGTGGGGTGGGGTGGGGGGTTGTCCAGTGAGATACCTAAGTGTGCACTTAAACAATAAACTTGACTGGATGGACAATACGAATGCACCACACAAGAAAGGCCACAGCAGACTCAGGTATTTAGTGCAGTGGGCATGCCTTAAGACCTTTGTTTTATGGAGTGGTCTGTTGGTGCAGCAGTGTCTCATCAGCAGACAGGAAATAGAGGGACAATGGCAAAGCTTCCATGCTTAAGGGAGAACGTGTTCCACACCCTGCAGGAAACTCTGACAGCATTAGGCAGCTCCTTCAGCAACTGGCTGCTCCACCTGCAGTGTTCAAAGAAAAGATACCTGAGGTCTTTTCCTCCTGCTGCTGTCAGACTTTACTACCAGTGCTGCTCTATAGTACCCACCTCACACTCCACAAACAACAAAGGAAGGTAGTATACACAGTTTGTGTATTTCTTTGTAACACATGCAACTTTTTTCTCACCACTTCTTGACATATGTGCAATTATTACACTCCATAGAAATACACCAGTGATGTAAATATTTTTTCTTGATGGAAATATTTTCAAATGGGCTAGAGCTTATCTATATCCTGCTGCTGCTGTAACGATGCTATGATTCATATCCATGCCTACGGGCAATGTGGGGTTTGCCAGTTAACTTCAGGTTAGTTAACCCCTTTTGGAGCATCTTGAGGAAACACAAGGAGGCACAAGGTGAGCATGTGACAGTGACATACCATGGTTATTTTATATGCTACAGCTTTTTGAGTTCACATCACCAAAACTATGTATATACTGTGTATACACACACACACCCTTATCTAAGTTACAATCCTAAACAAACACAATCTGTCTTGACCAATAATACACAATTCATTGTATTGTACTTTTTCATATTGAATAGATCATTTCAACATTAAAAGTGTATGTTGGATAAAGTATGTGAAGCCCTCAGCTAATGACATCACCAGAAGCTGACTGAAGTCAGAAGTTAGAAAACCAGGGATCCAATCAATGAAACCAGATTGGAGGTGTGAGTCAGAGCTACTTATAAAATAAACACTTGAACATTTTGAGTTTGCTGTTCACAAGGATCATCTGCTGATGTGAACTATGCCTCACAAAAAATCAAGAATGATTGATTTTCACAAAGCTGGAAAGGGATACAAATTTTTCTATATATTACTTCTGTGGCTACTCTCCTTAGACTTAAAATAAGCACAAGCAATTAGAGCTGGTAAGAATCTCTGTATATGAGTCTACAATGTGCAAATGCAATGGTGCACAGCTGCATGGAGCAGAGTGTCCATGGCAGTACAACACAGAGAGAGCCACGGCTCTCGAAAAAACTCAAAATTCACTGTGAACATGAAGTCTTCCAAAGAGCAGGTTGAGACTCCTTAAGACTACTGGGAGAATGTTATGTGGACTGATGAAACTAAGGTCAAATTGTTTGGGAAGAACACACAAAACTACATATGGTGAACAAAGAGCACTTCATACAAAACATGAAAACATCCTCTGATGAAACTAAAGCAGTTCTGTAAAGACGAATGGTCAAAATTCCCCCAGAACATTGTGCAGGTCTGATCCAGAGCTACCGGAAATGCTTGTTAGGTGTTATTACTGTCAAAGGAGGTTCACCTAGTTATTAAAACCAAAGATTACAATTTATTCTAAATTCTGCCCGCTCTGCCTATCAAGTCAAATGTTATTTATACAACCCAATATCACAAATCATAAAGTTGCCTCAAGGGGCTTAACAATCTGTACAACATTACGACACCCCTGAATCAGACAACCTTATATGTTTTGTACATTAACCATATCTTAACCACACTTATTAGTCATAACCACAAAATGTACTGAACCTTAACTATACCTTTGCTGCAGTGTACAGGATTAATTCTAATTAATTTTAAAATTTAAAATTTAAAATCTACATCAGCATGTAATACAGTACTGTAAGAGAAACACCCACTCCTAATTAATGGAGAATTCTCTTTTAATCAGTTCTAATGTGCAGTCTGGCCTTGCAGACCATGTGGACATTGTCCCCTTTAATAGGTCAGGTGAGTTATATTATATAGTCATACCGTAGCCATATCAGGTCATCCGTGCTTGACCCAAACAATGCCACTGGACATCCATGATGCAGTTAAGCTTGCATTGATTGCCTGAGTCATGATGGAGTTTCACCTCAGTGGGGGAGTGGGATTCCTGCTGGTTTCATGTGATTGGTGCTCAGTGGAGTCCATTAGTGGTGGTGCTGAGCAGGAACCCTGCAGACCCTATCAAACACACTTCACTCTGCATCAATAGCTCACCAACTAGTTTTTTCATCACTTGTTGAATGTCTAAAACTTGTAGGTGTGTAAATGAACAAGAAGTACTGCTTGGTATGCACCAAAAATATGCTGTTTGTTTCATCCATGCATGTCAAAATTTTAAGATCAAACGCTTCAGCAGTTTTGGCTCTGAAGTTAATTTGTACCCAGATGTTGTCATCAAGTGAATCAGTGGAAATGTGCAAAAAAAAAAATAAAGTGAACACAAAAAAAGCTGATGACAAAATTGTCAAACTCATAAATTAGTCTTGATCTGTAATCTGTGAATTAAGTACAGTTCTGTCATACAAAATATGCTACTCAAAAAGCGATTTGTCTAATTCAAGTAACAATAATGTTGAATACTTTAAGGTATGTCTTAACATCTTAGAAATACCTTGACTAAGAAACTGCAGTATTTCTGCACCATGTTGAAGCCTTCCACATCATTCACAATGACTTTTTTACCACTTCTCCACAAATTTTAATTGGCTGCAACTGTAGATGTCACTTCTTTGAACATACTTTGGGAAAATACTCTTCATCTTTGTCTGCTTTGAAAACATGTCCTCTTTAGATCTTGAAGCAGTACAACCCAAAAAAGGGTTAAAAAAAAAAAAAAACCTACTGCTATATGGAGCAAATACACAACACTGCTAGGTGATAAACAACTGCATAATTATGAATGCTGATGCACAGAGGTTAGACAGATGTTTTCCAGATGCCAGTGATGGTAACTGTTTGTCTGGACTGAAATACTGTGTGAGTTGATAGCACGCTGAGATCACACTCTGTGTAGGAGGAAGCATGAGTGGGTTTCTGATTATAACCAGAGGGAAGACAGCTTGCATAGATGATGCTCATTATTCTAAATATCCCTGTTTTTGTGTGAGTGGATGGTGGATGCTGGATGGTGGATGGTATGCCAGTGAAACAGCAGTTAATTGTCGAGTTGTGAACCCCCATAGGCATACTTCCAGTCAACACTGTGCCCACAACAGTTCAACTGTCACCCCAACCTGGACTGCCTTTTCTATCTCCTCTCAATGTGATTCATTCATGTTTGCCTGACAGCAATGCCTCCTCTTTTTCTGACTCGCAGAACGAGCAGGAATGACAGTGTTGCCTCTGGCTCATGAGTATAAACCATTAATGGCCTCCCATGCCGCAGGGGTAAGTGAATCTGTTGACCAGACTCCCGCCAGCATAAAACTCCAAGTCTGCTCATGTATCAGTGTCTGTGAGGAAACGCACACTCCTAACTACTGTTCCAGTTGTGTGACAGTGGACAAGATAAGCATGCATTGATTTTGCACCCCTTGACATTGGCTGAAAGGAGAATCCTGCACTGATATAATTGTGCTCTCACTTTGGAGCTGCTGAATAGGATATGAGCCAGCAGATGGGAGTAAGCAGTGAATGACTAATATGACATACACTACACAGACTGAACTGACCATGTAAACTGTCTTCATGCTTGTTTGCCAGCGCTTCAAGGCAAATTCATCTCCACACTGAAATGCCATATAGAGGTGAGCTTCAGCTTATAGGATTCACTGCAGACTGAACTGTGATTTCAGCAAAATGGACAAGAGTTTCCTACACATTTACATCACTCAGCTGGTGCTTCTGCAAAATTCAACTCTTCCTTCCCGCATAACAAATTTGAGGATTTCCTTAATATTTTTTGATAGTTTTCATAAATCATACATGCACACACCACGCCAACAAGCCTGCTATAATCACTGTTGTTAATCTGGATAAACATATTTCTATATACACTTTTGAGAGGTACTTAACATTCAATTCATTTACTTCTATTTCTGAGGGGATAAAAATCCCAGCAGTGGAGCAGATCACACATGTGCCAATTTCATGGAATACATTAATTTATTCATAGACCTGCTATAGTGGTTTATGTTCTGTTTTTATGCTTGCCAGCAAATAGACACGCACGCACATACAGTACATGTGATGATTTGTCTCAAAGAGACTGTAATATTTTCACCACATCTGAAAAGCAGCCCGTGGGAGCAACTTTATAGCCAAGCTTATCAACCATAACTTAGTCCCTGAAGGATTTCACAGAGGGTTTTTTTAGCAGTTTATGGCAGAAATTGCGATGCAGTTTGTAGCAATTTAGCCATAATTGTTGTTTTTCGTTTCAGCAAAAACATGGAACAAATTGTGTGAACCTACAGAAATATGACAAAGACCAGATTTTTGTTGTCAGCAGTTGCAGCCAGTCAATGTACATTTTAAAAAATCAACTACAAATATTGGCTTCACCACTCTGTTTTTTATGAAAAAGACAACTTTTTTTTTTTAAACATACATGTGCAGAATGTCAACATTAGCAGAAAAACACTCTTTCACCATGTATCCTTTGTGTCTGTCTCCCTTTATGTTTCACTAAGGCAGTGAGCTACAGGGGTGGCTGATTCAGTTAATAAGGACCACGCAGATTAGCAATAGGTTACCATTGGTGTAAGCAGAGAAACAAAAGGGGGCTTGAGGTTTCATTGGATGATGTCAACCAAAATAGTGTTGCAGTTTTCACAAAAAGAGGGGCTAGGAGGATTTGCATTAATATGAGTCCTGCTGGGACTGTTGACTGTTGTTCAGTCAAAGTCACATTGGAAGTTTGTCTTTACTTTTGTCTTTGTGATTTTCTTAGCCAAATTAATTAATGGATTAAATATATTTTTTCCATGTAATGTCAATGGCTTTGGATGTCCCTTCTTTTTCTGGGCTAAATCCTCATAAAACTAAGTTTTTTTCTCTACAAAAAAAAGACACTGAACACACATGGGGATGCACTTCCCATTTTTGATTGATTTTTGATCTTTATATGGAATTACCAACCAGTGACACAGGAATTAGACATACTGGATGCACATCTGCACCAATACTGATCTTACTAAACAGACCAACTAATGAGAATGGTAAATGGACTGCATTTGTATAGCACTTTTCTGGTCATATCAACCACCCAAAGCACTTTACAGTCACTCATTCATACAGCGCTTGTGTGTAGCTTCAATAAAATTCATTTTCAGTTGTTGTAACATCATGTATCACAACATTAAGTATTAGATATGATATAATGTATAAACTGCAAATGGCCAGAGAATGTTTAATGTCAAACTCATGCTGCTATTACTGATAATCAGGACATTTCTCTTGTCATGTAATATACTAATATATAATATACAAGATTATTAACCTTTTATTTGAAATTATTTTTGTGTTAGTTCTTTGTAAAACAGTTTGTCATCAGTGATGATGATCATGATGCTATGAATATGACTGTCTGCAATAAGTAAACACTGTATGTCATTACTGATCTCTGGTGCTCTAAGTAGGTTGATATGAAGACATGAATGCTGATGGTATTGAAATGATAGCCTCTGGATCTGAATCCATTACAAAAACTGGAGGCCTGTCTTCTAATTAAATGTTTTAGTTGAGCTGCTTCCACTGCTATATCTCCAAATATATGGCTGACGTTTTTACCAGGCCACTTAGGAATATTTGTGCCCCCGGCAGCTTGGCTTTTCAGCAGTGATGCTGCTTCGACTCCAACATTTAACTGAGCATACTGCTCCTTGGCAGCGTCTAAGCTGCTGCTAAGCTATGAAATAATGTTTTACATTAACTTTGTTAGCCTTGTTGTTTATAATGAAAATAATTTATATTGCAGGATCTCAGGAGCACACTAACCTCCTGAAATTATATGTCTTGATCAAATGCTGTCAGTAAACAGCCATAGACCTATCAGACCATCATTTAATGATGCCACATTTCTCTCAGGAAATGACTGGTTTCACGCTGTAAGGAAAAACTACTGTTTTTTGTTTTGTTTTGTTTTGTTGTTTCTGGTGACAATAGATTCAGTCTAATCTGCTCTAATAATGAATTATAAAAAACAAATTTCAAACTCTGTAAGAAATGAACCTGAACAACTTTTTGTACACAGCTGGGGAAAAAAGGGAGAATTACATCATCATATACCCAGTTTCTTGAAAAATCTTATCTTGCATTAAGTGCTGCTTTGCTCCGTGTTGATAAGAACAAGCTTAACTGTCCTTTCTGCTTCTCAGTGCGGAGCCCAAGTATGTCTGAGATGAACACACAAAAGGTTTTTTATAATTTTGATATTCTGGAGATTGTTATCTTCCGTTCAGCATATTATACTACCTGAATAACAGCCTATAGCTGTTTAACAAAATTAGATATTTAAATCACTTTCTCATATCAGAGATATTCTGGGCTTTTGCAGCCTCTAATTCAGATTATGCATGCTTTGTGGTACTTCAGCTCTACAAAACCTACAAAACTATAAAAACATATTGAAAGTGTAAGTTGACCCTAAACATTACAAAAACACATTTGTTTTTTCTCCTATTATTATTCATAGGCAACTCTTTATTCCTGTGTAAACATGACAAACACATTATTCTTACTGAATAAACTTCTAGACATGATTTAATTAACACAGTGTGTCCAATGATATAAAATGACATTAGTGCATGACATCCCTAGAACTTAATCATTTGCTCCATTTGGTGTTATGCAAATTTTCTTTGAACTGACAGGTGCAATTAAGACAAAGTTATTGTAAGAGGCAGTAAATGGAGCTGCCTTGTTCGTGAACTAAGGCACATACGTGTCAGACCAGTTCCTCAGAAAGAAAGTATGTGAACTCAGCTGTGACAAGTTTTATTATTAACTTCCTTACTACACCTTATATAGTTTAATTCTGGCATCATCTTAGAATATTCTTAAATTAAACAGTGTGTGTCAGATACTGCATGTCAGAGACCTCTAGAAAAGCTGAATAACTTTTTAACTAATTACTCCTCTATAACTCTGTTTTTCTATTCTTCATACCCCCTGTAACAAAGCTTGGTTCAACACTTCATTGAAGCTAACTCATGCTCAGCTTGTTTCTTCAATCCACAATGCCAGTATTTTAGGACAGCACCATTAACCTTTTATCCAGCCACTGTTCACTCACAAAATAAAGACAATGCACTATGTAGAATTTCTATGGACTGCAAACGTACATAAAAATAAACATGCAATGCACAGTATCCATCAATAGATTAGATTTGTGCCCTTTCCATCATCATTTTGGTCACTTTCAAAAAGAAATAATCTAGCTACATGTATACAACTGAAACCTTCAAAATATGTTTTTAAGGTATCAATTACATCCCATGGTTGGCAACAAAAAAGTGAGTCTTATCAGATATGATAAGATGATATGCTGCAGATGATGGTGATGGGTAATGAATAAAAACCCTGATCTGTAAAGTATTTATAGCCATGCTAGAGGCGTGGCTCTGGGGATGGCAATTTTGGCATGTTGATCGTTCTGTAAGTATATCACTTTGGACCAGAGTAAAAATTTCTCTACTGCTATAGGATGAATTGCCATGAAATTTTGTACAGGAGTTCGTGGACCCCAGAGGATAAATCCTAATGACCTTGCTGATCCCCTGACTTGTCTTCTAGTGTCCCCATGAGGATGACATTTGTGCTTTTGAGTGAAATATCTTGACAACTATCAGATGGACTACGCTACATATATTCATCATTACCACAATGATGTTAACATTCAGCTCACAGCACTTACGTGCTAACTGAAGCTGAGGTGTGAGATGTCAGTGGGTGGTTATCAACATACCACAGGATGTGAGGCCTAGGTTGTTAGCTCTGATTGTAAATTACAGGTTATACAAGTAAAAAAATATTATTAGAAATCCATTTCGGATTCATACAGTAGTTGCATACATGCATAACCAACATTTTCAGAGGTCAAACTAAACTAGTCTGGCATGAAAGCTGGACTGATTGTTCAAAGAGCCTGTATTCAAGAGTTCAAAAGCAGACTGGACAGAAATGGTAAAAATGAACATTAACAGTAGCCCTCAGTGTAACTGTTGCCTGCATAAAGTATTCTACCAGGTAGAGAAAGGCTGCACAGTCTTTAATGGAATAGAATTTATATATATGTATTCCCTGTCTTTGTGATGGTGACCAGCAACATACCTAAAATCAAAACTCTCCTGATGTTTTAAAACTCAACTATAACAAAATCAAAAGTGTATCTTCAAGGACAAATGTCAACTTGCAGGTTTAAAAATGATGGGAAAGGTGTGCTGGATCCCCCCCAAAATTTATGATCAAATTTAAATGGAATTCTAAATATGTTCCCAAATGCCTAATGGATCATAGAAAGAAAGTGGCATTTTACTACAAGAGAACAAGCTTGGATTTTTAGCTTATAATATGCAAATGCATTCAAGGAGACAAGACAGAACAGGCATTTCTCATTTTCTGGGATCTTTTTAAGTTAATATCTGGAAAACTACACTACAGGAGAGGTGATAACTGCATTCATAGCTGGGTATTCTCTGCAGTGGTTGAGATCTGCTCAGAGAGCAAGTGGGCTGACACGCTTGCTGCTGGTTTGGCTGAGAGTGACTCATATGTAAACACTTCCCGGGAGGAACCCTGGGTATAAACTTTTAGAGGGCTCATCCTTTTGACTCTTGAATAACATTTTATAAAGAAACAATATTAGTCATTGCCCTTGAGTTGAGCAGAAATTATATGAAAAAAGCCCAAGATACTTTCTAGTGAACAATTATGCACTATGCATTTTAGTTTATTCCATTTCATGGAAATTCACAGTTTGTAATGCTTGAATGCTTCTCTTCATATCCTAATTTGTAGACCCATCACTTGACAGAAAAAACAGATGTACACTTTTTGCTTTCCTTGCCCATCTACAGCCTAAACCAACCCAACTTAATTAAAGTATGCATATTTGAAAACAACACTTTTCTGCTCATTAACTGCTCTTTGTTACCTGTAGCTTGTATTTTGGAAACACTAATCTGTACATTCATACAGCACGAGACAGCAATGAATTAAACAGAAATATCAAAGGTTGAGAAGTATACTGAATCAATTATCTGTACATCATAACGCATGCCTTTAAATGTAAATTGAATCTTATGTGCAAAGTTTGGCACCAAGCTCATATCCTGATGTTGGCTTACCATCTGGAAATGTAATTTGAAGGACTGCTAGCCCCTCATAATGTATAATGATAGTGTTTGCTTCTGTCATTCAAGTATCTTTCTGCTATCTGTTCACATAATAAGAACTCTGGATCTTAACAGTGACTTATTCATGCATTTATGAAAGACCTGTGCACTTTTTCTGAAAACCCAAGATTACAATTCAATGCCAGTGATTTTTCAATTAGTCAAGGCAGCAGTAACTGCATGAGGCTCTGCTGGCATGCAGGGAACACACACCTGGGCTGAGATGTTATATTCTAGCCTTGTAATAAAAAAGTAACATTCTATAATTGAGGTCAGATCAGCATATGAACTATCAGCATTGTATTATTAAGTGATTAAAGGAGCCATTTTCAAGTTTTGCTACCGCTACATGGTCAACATTATCATTGGCAGTTGTTTGTTTATCAGTATAGAAAAAGTGTGGTGAGTCCAACTTCAATCTTTTACTGTCTGTCTACAGTGGTGCAAAGCAATGCTTTGCTTCCAGTTCTATCACTTCTTTTCTTCTACTTCAGTTAGTATGTTAACCTACTAGCCCTGGCTCAGCCAGCTCATTTCATCACTCAACACTTTCCAGTCTGCCCTGAGGAAGTAACACTGCTCAGAGAGTATATTCTAACCTCTTGTATTGTAAACGCAGCGATGGTTGAGGCTCTCTGAGAAGTGACAATCACTAGATCCGCTGCCTCAGTCCCCCTTGGCCCCTGTCTCCAGCTCCTTTTCATTTGTCCCAAGCCATGTTTTCTCCTCAGACCTGACATTCTGCTTGCCTGCTTATCCACCTGTAACCTCTGTAACTTAACCTTCTTTATGCAATCTATGTCACCAATTCTGGGTTCAGTATCTTGGTTTTTAACATCTTAACATATATATATATATATATATATATATATATATATACACACATCTCAAATATCTTCTCTTCACTGGATTCACTAAGTTTGGTAAGGGGGTAGATGGAAGCAGACTCTATAAAGATCCAAAACTAATTTATGTCAATAAAATAAACTGAATTGCAACCAAAACCATAAAGATTAACTGAAACCAGATGTCCATGGACAATCACTATTCTTTGATTCTCCTTTAAGGTTGTCCCCATAAATCCCTTAAGGTTATGAGTTTATTAAGCTTTAGCTTCTTTACACTAAAAGCTCCTTTAAAGTTATTGGTTACCTAAAGGTGTCTTTGCAATATCTGTTTTATGCACTAGACTCGGATTTCTTTTAGGTTAAACTTAACCTGGGATGTCAGAAAAAGAAAGTACTAATAAAGTCTCATTCTTATTATTTGAATTTCATGCGATTCGCTTCCTACCGCACCTTGGCACAACGTCCACACGCAGCGTCTTGACCAGAGTACATCCACAAGCAGCAACCGCCTCGTATACTGGAACAAACGATGAATTACATTAGCTATAATAAGCATTTGTGAGCTAAACTGTCAAAACAGTGTCTTTTTCGATTTGTTTCTCAATTCCAAGATAAGACATACTGTACATTCACATTTCAAAGGCCATAAATGTCGGCTTTAACACAAGCAGCGGCTATGACTGTAGCGCTTAGCTTAGCTTCTCGGCAATTAAACTGGCAGAAGGGGTGGCTCAAACTCATTACTATCAGCTTCATTCACTGCACACACTATATTCTGACTGCTCTTACTCTGTCATTCCCTTAAGTAAAATAACACACGAGCGAAACTTTAATGCTAACTAGCTAACTCTGGTTACAAACTCACCAGGATAATCCATGTTAATTAAAAGGGAAACGCCCGCTGTTAACTTCCAGCTACTTGGCAACTTCGTAGTTTTCTCCCTCTGACGATAAAGACAGCTCCAGTCAGTTCCACTTCCGACTCATGGAAATTTTACTCTAGAAATTAGTTTACTTCCGTGTGTGTTGTTACACACCTGTCTCAGCTGCATGTTCTGCAGTACCCACATGGAGCTGAGAGGATCTGCGCGCAGGTGAGGCATGCAGGTGATGCATTCATGGAACATCGGTAACTATGAAAACTGTAATCCAGTTTATTCATTTATTACTATCACTATTGAACTATTACTACTATTACTTGAATTTCAAAAAAACATTCAAACCAGAAATCGGCCATGTAATGATCTGTTCAAATTCAATAAAGGTTTAATACAGATAAATCAACTGTGGAGAATTTAATTCTCCAGTGGGGTGCCATTATTTCCATTGCACATTTTACTTTTATCATCACATCAATGACTCCACATCAATTCAAAAACTTTTTTGAGATGATTTGAGTTTTATTTGAATTTGGATGGAAACTCAGCTGTGGATTAGATGGAAGCCAGACAGGATTGTGGCTGGCCAAAGTCAGACAGTAAATAACATGGGCAGGGTTGTGAGCATTTATATTGCAGCATTGGAGTAGGATTCCACAAACTGCAAATTATATATAATTTAAATATACACTGTATTGTCATTACTTTTTATTCCTGTCATTTTACTCAGAGTAGCCTAATAGCACCCTCCTCCACTGTTCCATATTATGTCAAATAAACAAGGGTACAAACAATCAATATTTTTCCTGAATGAGAGAGGTCAATTCCAACCCTCTCTCAAACTGGCTGGGCAAGGGAGAGCTTCCAGACTTCTTGTGTCAAAGTTCAGCCTGATTTAAGCCTGTGCAAAGTGAACAGGGCTACGTGAGTTGTGTTTAAAATAATAAGAATGAATTACTTGCAAGTTCAAATTTGTTGAAACTTAATTTATTCAAAAGATGAGATGAGTCCTCACCAGTCACCTCTATGGAAAAAGAACAAACATAATTGAATAACTTGTATTAAAGTGATTCTTCTTCCATAACTTGAAATTTTAATTGTTTCATTCAAAGTAATCAGAGCTGTTTAGATGTAGTTGAATTAACATAGCACAGAGATTTGTTTTCAGGCCAGTGGATCTTAGAGCTCATTTGTTTTACATAATGATTAATAGTATCATAGATACTAAATCAGAAATGTTTATCACATTTCCAGAATTCTCAGGTAGCCTGACTGTTATTATCAATCATGGATGACATTTACTGTTGCATATTAATGTACTGAAGTTTCATCACTGACTTCCACACAATGATTGATGCAGCAGATTGTACCCATATCCCTCTCACCGCAGCCCTCCAGAACACCATATGAATAGAAGATCTTCCCCCAGACTCACTGTGACACAGAATGGTATAAATGGGCAGTTTTCCCATTGTACCTTAATGACAGGCAGCGATAAGCCTGTTTATGCTTTTACACCAAGTGCACTTTTTCTGCGGCTCTCCTCTCCAGTCCTAGCTGCAGTAAACATTTTTGTGTGTTTTTGTGTTTTTTCTTCTTGAGAGAGCACATAATTTTTTTCCCATATCCACTTTCACAGTCTGCTTAATCTGCTGAAATTGTCTGCAGCATATGTCAACATAATGTCACAATTATTTAGTATATTGTTCGGATTGTACATCCACATTTTTTATATTCTAGTTTTATATTCAATATTATTTGCTGTTTCTCAGCTCAGTCATGTTAACTTTGCCACTAAAAAGACTGAAATTCTAAACCCCAAAGGTAAAAAATGGATAAAAGCAATACATGCTCACATTTTAAAAGGTGGAACCAGGTATTGTTTTTTCTTGATGATGACATCAATAAGTAAATCTTTATCAAAATTTTTTGTAATTAATTTCCTGCAAGCTGATCTCCTGACTAGTCATTCCAATCATCTCAGATATTCTGCTCTGAATCTGTCCACGCTACGTTAAATAGTTTATTCCCACATGTCTGATGTGAATCCTGGGTTCTCCTCCTTGTGGTTGGTCATGCAGCTTAGCCATTGTTTGGTTTTGTGAAGACAGCTATAGAGGATGCTCTGATGTTCAAGTTGCCTTATGAGAAAGGTCCCTGGGCCTTTGGACTGATAAAAAATTCACTTTCAAAGTCCAAACAGGAAACCTGCTGAACAGCTGCACAGATACGAGCCAAGTTTTCCTACAGACAGAAGGTGGTGGAGGCATTTTTTTTTTTTCTTATCTTTATGTTCTTATGGAGGACAGTATACAGACACACAGCACAATGATGCTTTCAACAATCCAGTCTCTAAATTTAGATACTAGCAACATTATTATTATACTTAGAATGAGGGTATACCATCATTCTCTCCAGGAAAATCAAATCAACTCTAACGTGTTTACTTATAAAGCCTTAAAATTGCTTTCACGCTCCATGTCATCATGTGAGTGGATGGAAAGAGCCTGTGATCACAGCACTGGCAGATACTCTCTCGATACTAGTAATCTGGGACTATTGTAAGCAAAATATTACATTTTGAATGTGCTCCAGACTTAAAGTAATGGTTGTAAAGGCATCGGTGTTATGCGTCAGTATGCTCTTTACTGTGGCCCTGAAGACATCTCTACGGTTATGCCTATACTTTATTCTTTGTCTGTAAACTCTTCAGTCACCCTCTGGTTTTCTTTGTGACCTGTCAGCTTGCTATAAAACACAAGTTGACACCTGTTTTATATTTACCTGACATTATGTGACACCAGATGCTGTCAGAATACTCCTCTGTACATGGTGTGATGCTAATCACAAGAGCACAAGCACTTCTGTCACAGAGGAAGCCATTGCTCTCCTGCACACACAGATTTGATGTCTGCTCCAATTACTTTTGCAGTACTTTTTAACTGTGGGAGTTCGTTTTTAAAGGAAACCCAGCTCTCAAAGTCTGTTATTATTTATTTTGATCAGATATTCCTTTAAGGAAATCCAATAAATTGTTTTTATAGCCATGTTTTCAGCTCATTTGAACTCTGAAATAGTATTAAAAGTGCAACAGTTAGGAGGGAGAGTCTCAAAACAACATTTTGTTTTTGTGTGTGCAAGTTTGTGCATGTACACTGTGTGTTTTTGTTATGCATGCTTTTTAAAAAAAAAAAAAAAAACTTTTCCCAGAGGATTTCCTTTACTTGCCAGATCAGCGTTTATTCTCTACCTGCACCTCCTTGTCCTCTATGCACTGCACATCCTTCTGCAGTTGTGTCTCAAGGTAATAAGAAAGGGAAAGAAGCAGGGTGTGAGTGAGGTTGACAGTGGTAGAAGTGCTGGAATACATTATTATGGATTTCTGTGCAGCATACTTGCATACATCTTTTCTCTAGAAATTATGCTGGAGACATGAAAAAAGTTTAATATGAACCAGAAACTCACAGGGTCTGAAGAGCTTAAAGGGTTTAACTCCTGTTTCTGTTAAGAGATGGCTGTCTTGATCAGTCCTCTGCCTTTAAATGACCTCTGGTCGATGACTCTGACCCCTCCACAGCTAGTGCTGAGACCAGTTTTGTTCTGGTGTTCACAGACAGCTTTTGTTTTCATGCTTACAGTGTTCTTTCAGTCTCTTACTCAGGATTCTAGCCGAATCACCATATGACCATCTCTTACCACGTGACTGAGGCTGCTGTTTTTCTGTCTATCTATGTCGTCAGAGAACTTCTTTGCATGTAGCAAATATTTAATTTTAAACTATATTTGCATAAAGCAGCAACAGTCACCCTACCATCTGCAGCGCTGTTTGTGATAACAAACAGTGTAAAGGCACACATTGCCTTTTTAAATTCTAGCTAATATCTCCTTAGCTGGGAACAGACTATTGAAACCTATAAGGGCAAACACATGTGACACATTTCATTTATCTAACAAAGTACAGTGTCTCAACAAATATGAGATAGATTTCCAAGACATTCTGTACAGACATTCATGGTTCCTAGAGGAAGAATCCCAATTACTTTGGAGATCTCCAGACCATTCCTCTAGCACCACTTAGAGGTTTACATATGACATTTGTGGCTTTGAGTAAAATGTCAGCTACCCAGCAACCATTGAATGGATTACCATGAAATTAAAGACCTTCATGTTCCCTTTGGGATGAACTGAAATACCTTTGGTGATCCTCTGATGTTTTATTAAGTGCCATACATGGTAAACATTACATCTGCTCAGCATCCTCATGTTAGCATTGTCAATGTGAGCATGTAAGCTTGCTGACTTTAGCATTAAGCTCAAAGGACTGCTGTGCCTAAGTACAGAGTCAGTAGCTTTTCTTTAATACAACTGTTAGCAAAACAACATTTGTCTTTGGCTTACAAGCAACAGCACAAGCTATTTTCAGCAGTCTGCTGTGCAGGAAATAATTGGTCAGTCCAAGAGTCCTGTCAGAGGGGTGGCACCTCTTCTCATAGAGGTACAGTACATTACCTTACATAACCATTATTGTTACACATAAAAATGTATGTCCTACACTTGTGTTCTAAGATAAATTTGCATCATTATTTTATTTTGTACTGTACTGTACTCTGTACCAGAGCTGCTGCATACCCTGTCTTGCAATCAGGTTTATTTCACAGCAGAAACCAGTTTCTGCAGAATCTCTCCTTCATCTTGAATCTTGAGAAGAAAAAAAGTAATGAAGTAACATCTTATTTTTTTTACTTTTTTTCTTTTTTTTTTTTTTTTTTTTTTTACACCCTGCACTGGTGTTTCTCCCTTCATTTCAGTTTTATTCTTATTTTCTCATCCAGCCTCAGGAAATTTCCTGTCCAGTTTTTGGTGCTTCTGAATGGTATGTTCTACTTCTCTGTAAACCCAAAAAGCATTAAAATAAAATGACCAGACCAAATGAACAGTCCACTACTGTATAATGTTTGATTTAAAACAGTGTAGTTCTTTCAGCCGATCTTCTTTGATGTTTTTTTTTTTTTTTTTAACAGTAGCTGAACAGAATGAATTTGATCGCTTCCTTTATCTTTTTGACACAATCTCTCACATTCTAAAATGGTCGAAATGTGGGAAGAGGACTCCTAATGTTAGATTTTATCAATCTTTATGTTCCGTTACTGTTTGTTGTGTTAATCCTCCTCCTACACATCAGTGAAATTCTCACTGGTTACTTCCAGTCTTTCTGAATTTAAATTCTAAACTGAGCTATACTAGACTATAATTTACATAGACTGAACAGAAAAGACAGCACATTCAAGGGCTGAATCAAGGGCAACTGGGCTGGGTGGCCCTTGGTTCTCCAGGTGGCCTTGAGAAAACCCTTCATGGATAACCATGACCTGGATTACTGAGAATCTCCACAGACATCATTATTCAGTTTTCACGGCAATTATGTTGTATTCATCTGTGAGTAGACATTTAAATTTCTGTTATTAACCTTTTTGTCAGAGCTATAATCAGCATACATGTCACTTTGACAACACCCAATTCACAACACCCAAATACACACAGACTTATATTAAATCAGAGCATACATGTTGTGATAATGATATGTCATTGGTGTCCAACCTTTCATCTGGTGTCTAATAATAGTCTGTGCAGTGGGGCAGGGAGAAAGTATGTAGGTGAGAGTGACAGAGATGTTTTTCTGATAGCGAGCTGTTCTCATCCCGCCTAATGAGACATGAGATCAGCCTGTCATTCTTAATATAACAATGACAAACTGATACAGTCACACACACACTTCAATCTTACACAAACTAGTATTCAAGGAAAGCAGACAAGTACAGTATACAACACATGAAATGTCAACCATCTAGATGTTGTGCAGAGTGTTTGCATTGTAAATATATAGTATATGATTTGGATTTGGATCTAATGATCCAAATCTATATGATCTGGATTCTAAAAATGTGAATAAACTCTAGTCTTAAATGCCATCCTTCTGACCCTCCTTATTTCCCCTTTCACCTGATGGATTAATGCTGCAAAAATTCACTGATTAACACAGTTTACAGTAAACAAAATCTTTGATGTGATGACAGATATTGAATGGATTACCATGAAATTCTGGACACACATTCATGGTCCTAAGGGGATGAATCCAAATGACTTTGGTGATCCCCTGATTAACATCTTTGGTCCAGTGTGAAAGCTGACAAATATTTGATTTGCAAATAAATTTGGCATCAACATTGTCTACAGGTTTGACTTTTAATCACTTAACTTAACTAATGGCGTTCTATTAAGAAATTAGCTTTAGGCTATTTTGTGCTTAGTGTTAGTAATCCAATACCCATCCATCCTTCCATTCATTAACTATACAGCTTGTTCTTTGAGGGTCGCACAGGATGTAATCCGATGTTAGCATGCTAAAACATCATGATGAACACCATAACTGCTAGACATCTGCATGTTAGCATAGTTATCAAGAGCCTGTTAGCATGGTTTGGTAGCATTACGCTCAAGGCACCACTGTGCATAAATACAGTCTCAAAGAGCTGCTACCATGATTGTAGACCCTTAGTCATGTTGACTGATACACATGCTAACAGATATTATTTGTCCTAGGCTACAGTACAAGCCATTTTCAGTTCTGTGCTTATTAGGAAATAATTAGCGAAACCTCCACCTCTACTCATAGCATTAATATTACCTTGCATGTTACCCAAAGAGTGTTAATAAATACATTTCTTCACAAATCTACATTACTATTTTCAGCACAGTTCACAAATTTAGTGATTTCTTTATTCAAGAAAAGAAGAAAAATTGAATTGCCTCTGAACATAATCCATCCACTGATTATATATTCATCAGCAGATACGGGACACAGTTTAGCAATATAGAAATGTAATTTGTTCAAGACTAAAAATAACAAACCTTGAGGATATGATACAACTCACTGATGAAACTTTTGAAACCACAAGTTAAATCAGCCACAAACACACTTAAAAACTAGATGGCAATTAAAACATTTCCCCATTTCCTCCTCAGGTATCCTGTGAGGGTAGCAAAAAAGAAGATTGCAAGCTAGAATTCATGGATGTAAACAATGTGAGTTTTAAAAGAGACTCTTTTTTTGGCTCTACTTTGTCTATTTTCAGAGTCACTCATTATTCAAGACCTAGACAATAAAAAAATATAAAATGCTTTTGAAGGCGCATATGTAAAGTTTATTGACTGGACCAAATAGCTTTGCAAGAAAATGGAAAGGTTTTCCTTCTGTTTTGGAATGAGCAGCTTATTTCACCCCTTTTCTTTTTCTGTGTCTTGATATCATCCTCCTTCACGTCTCTGCTTTTTAATTCTCCCACTGACACAGTGAGTGATGGCAATCCCCCCTCTCTCTCATTTTCTCTCTGCACATGCACATGCACAGTCGTCACTGTCTCTCCCCTCAGCAGGCAGCTGATGACTGTTAGCGAGCAGTGTACTTTATTCACCACATCAATTTAATTCACACTGCAGCTCAAACTCCACAATGGTACTTTCCGGGGGTGGGGGGGGGTGTGGGGGGGCACGTAGGAGGGGATGACTGTGTGTGTGGGGGTGTATGTGCGCTTACATGCATTAATGTTCCTGTATTTGTGAGGATTGAGGACATCTCCTTGAATCCACATCTATCCAGGCTGGTGAAAGCCACTGACAGGCAGCGTGTCGGTGCAGTATCTTTTTTGTTTTGGCAACGCTGTATTTCGGGCTGCTGCTGTGCATCAGCCAAAAGCTGCAGAATGCATCCATGGAAACTCTGTCAAAATCACATTTTCTCTCTGGCAGCTAAAAGAACATGCAGCTTGAAAACATTTTTTTGCCTGACTTAATTTGTATAGTAGTCGTATTTTTTTATGATTCACAGATATTGAGGTGGATAGTGTGTTGACGGTAGACAGAATGTCTTGGTAACGGCATAAGGAGCAAGTTAATGGCTTAGGTGCAGATCTATACTATATGTGGTCATAGGGTGAAAACTCAAAACTACAATTGGCATAGATGGATAAACAGATGGGTGTATGGATGCATAATTGGGCACAGAAAGAGAAAAAAAATATGAAAGTCAGATGTACTTGCAGCGTGTATGTACATCTTTTTAAATATTTCTGTGTTCTTGTGTGAAGTACAGTGTTTGAATAATTGCACAAGCACTAACCTTTCTGGTTAAACTGTTGCTTTGCATACTGTATACTGCTGAGCTGCTCTCTGCCGTCCCTCTGCACCCATGAATATCCTAATGAATACGGCTGTCTGTTCTCTGGAGAAAGCACCCACTGTTTCTCTCCGTCTCAGAGGAGGAGGCAAGGTGCTGCTGCTGGCCCTCTAATATCCACTATTGAATATAGAGCACTATAAAGCTATCTCGGGGGGATTAATGTACTTCAAGAACCAATTAATGGAAGGTACAAGTTTAAACGGAGGCAAGCAAATACCTGAGAGGTAAACAAGACACAAATTTCAGCTCATTTTTGCACTATTCTTTTTGCAGTAATTAAATCATGCATTTTAGGGGAAGGATCAACATAGTTCTTCAGGCTAATAGGCTAATAACAAAGCGAAGTACGAAAATACACATTGTGAGGTGAAAGCCATCATATAAAAAACATGGCTGAGTAAAAAAGATGTAAAGAAGTGCAAGATGAAAGGAAGTAGTGTATTAAATCCCTGCAGTTTGGGAATGAGGTGCTGCTCCAAGTGAAGCATCTCCATGAGGATAAAATGGGGCTTTAGATCAACAGGCGGACTGGAGCTGCATCTTCAGTGATGCAGATGCAAGACTGTTGAGCTGAATAAGGAGGTGAAGCTGAAGCTCTTAATTTACCCATCCATCTGGATTCCAACCTTAAATTATACTCACAAGCCTTGGGTAGTGACCAACAAAGAGAGGCCAAAGATGCAAGTGGCTGAAATCTGGGCTCAGATATCTAAACTAAAAAAAAAAAAAATGCATCATCTAAAAACTCTCCATAAGCACTAATAGGGGTAACAAATTACTTTTTTTGTGGTTGAATAATTGGAGAAATTGGTCTATACACAGTTCTGATCATTTTAGAATGAGCACTCTCTCCAGGCAGGCATTCAAACCCATCAGAGCACAGAGACTTCACTTCTAAAGAGTATGAATGACGTTCAAATGAATTCACTTGATGGTTGTTGTACTGTCTGGATATTGTTAGACCTCTCTTCTGCTTTTGATACAGTTCATTATTACATATCACTCCATCAACTAGAAAGAAGGGGTGGGTATGAAAGAAACTGCTTGAATGGTTGAATGGAGAGTTCTCCGTTTCTGTGCATCATCTACCAGTGCAGTCATTACCTGTGGAGGTGTGTGTGTGTGTGGTGGGGGTGGTGGGGTGGTGGGGTGGCGGTGGGATGGTGTGGGTGGGGGGGTATTCTTAGCCCTTTATTGTTTTCCATTTATATGCTACTTCTGGGTCAAGTCATTCACAGTTGCAACATTTTTTTCACTGTTATGCTGACGATACACAGATATATCAGTATAAGATCCTTCTCCTCTGTTACCTACCTACCTCCCTTACATCCTGCCTGGCAGATATAAAGTCCTGGATGGATAGTGACTTTCTCATGTAAAAAGTAGATAAAAAAGAAATGATGGTCTTAAGCCCTAAAGCACATAGAGAAAACATAAAACAGGCTCCAGTCGCTTTGGATACTTCACTGTGCACAAGAGGCTAGGAGGGGTGATTTTTCATTTTGACTTTAACTTCTCTGCTCACTTCTGTTACAAAGATAGCCATCTGTCAGCTCAGGAACATTGCCAGGATTAGATCTCTTCTTTCCTTTCAGGATGCAAACACCCCCTATTCATGCCTTTGTTTCCCGTCAGTTGGACTATTGTAACTCATTATTCAAATCAATTTAACACCTCCAGGTTTTACAAAATACTGCTGCCAGCCAGGGTACTGACAAGAACTAGAAAATATGACCATATCTCTCTGCTTTGGCATACTCGCACTGGTTACCTGTGGCCTTCAGAATTGACTTTAGACTTCTGTTGCTTATTTCTAAGGCACAGGTAAGCTCTGCCACATTGCTGACCTTCTCTATCTCTACTGTACACTCCAGTTCATAGTCTAAGGTCCGTTGTCCTGTTGTTGACTGTCCCCAGGCCCAGGCCGGAGACACAGTGTATAGGGTGTCTGCAAACAGCTCTTGTCATGTGCATGTGTAGTTCAACCTCTGTGGTATTTCTGTTTCAGGTAATTGAAAATCAGTCAGCACTGTCTGAGAAAATCATCCACAGCAGCAACAATGTCATCATCAACGTCAAAATGGCGACCACTGAGCTCCTTCTTCATCTTAGGTAGAAGTAGAAGTCTGAGGGTGCCACATCAGGTGAACAGGGCAGGTGTTAGACGACTTCAAATCCACATTCAGTGGGTGACTGCATCAACACAGATGTCCATTTTCTCAGACAGTAATACACAAAAGTTATTAAATTCAAATTTTATGCAGAATCACTCAAACAGTTGAATTGCTTGTGCATGTAAAGAGAGCTATTTAATTCATCTCCTTCTACCTTACACCAGTTCATTTTTATAGATTAGCTTTTAATTAGTTTTACGTTGCCTTTTAATTCATTAAGCTTATTTATTATTTTTGTTTGCACATTTTCCTCTTGTAATCTAATCTATTTTTTCTGTTTTTACCTGCTTTTATGTCTGTGAATCATTTTGAAAACTTTTTTTAGGTGCTACAGTAATTGAGGTTATTAAGGTCAAAACACATTGGGACTCTCAGGTAACACCTAGACCAAATTTACTTTGAAAGTGAAGCTTTGTTAGGGGCTTGTTGTTGTTTCAATGACATTTCAGTGACTTATTTTTATGTAAAGTGGGTACACTGAAATATAGTGACTGAAATGGTTTTGAAACAATGGGTACATTATAACCTTGACATCTGAAAAACCCTTTTCAATCAAATCTAGCTCAATTTTTAACCTGTAGAAATGTAGACATCTTTTGGCCTACATATCAACCAGTCAAAACCTCCACAGTGGTGTGCATTTTTCATGTTTTCATTCCCTGCCAAGTCATTCTATGAAACGACATGCTGCCCTCAAGCAGTGATGATTTCCTCATTTGTGAGAAGGAAAGTGTCAAGAGCAGGGAGAGCTTCACAACCTGATACTGGAGCAGCAGAATATCTACAGAAGATCTACTTTGAGATGTCAGAGGCACAGTTTTATACATTAGCTAAGATGCTGGCAGTTCACATCAAAAAGAACCGGACCAATTATTGCAATCCAGTTGATCCTGAGCAGCAACTGGCAATATGATAGACACGTACTCATGGCTACTCTGCACTTTGCCTCAGGAAATTATCATCTTCAAAAAAATGCTCATGTCTGTTTCACAGCTAAATTCATTTATAATCTCTGCTGAACCCTTTGACAGATACAAAAGGTACAGAAAATCAGGACTAGTTCAAAGTGATGGATGCCAGTTTTGGTGTAATAGATGAAATACAGGGATGCATTTATTTTTCACAGTTTAGGACCAAAATAAGAGATTAGAGGCCTTTATTCTAGTCAGGTCCACTTGAGAGGAGACCCCAAGGTAAACCCAGACGATCTTAGAAGGCTTATTTATCAGATTTGTCCTGGGAATGCCTCTCCCCCCAGGAGGAGCTGGAGAATGTGACTTGGAAATGTAAACTGCTGCCATTGTGAGCTGGACCTGGATTAAGTGGTATAATCAATTTAGTAGTTTAACAAGTAGGAAATGATTGCTGATTCATTTCACTGAAATCACTTTAAATGGAATATCTTTGAGTTTTGGAACAATTTTCTCTTTAGTCTGGACTAGATCTATAGTTTAAAGATGGTCAAATAAAGGGACCCTGTGGGTTTTTTAATTGCTAGTAACAAAATGGAGCAATGCTGTTAGGAGTGGGCCCCTGTTTTGTTTTAATCTTGTACAGGTGATGCAATGCAGATGCTTTTTGGCCAATCAATTTTTGGTGTTGGTAACATGGCAAGAAAGGCAGTAATGCGTCTGCAAAGGGTGGTAAGGAAAACTATTGTAAACTAGTAAAAATGTATGTAAACAATGAATGTTTAAAAATACTCTAATTTCTTCCAAGCAAAAGTTTCTTAAGATAGGAATATATAACACCTCATGCAGAACAAACCTCCACAGGGCACCTGTAATTAAAAAAATTAATTGAATAATAAAGAAAAAGTCAGTAGTTGCATGAATGGATGGATACATTTTAATATTGAACTGAGTCAAACTTTTACCATTCTGGAAGCAAACTGGCAGGACTCGCCCTCTGAACTAACAATACATAGATTCAGGGGGAATACATATTATAATATGAGCTGAACTGGGTGCCCACCAGATATTAGAGGCAAAAAGGAAGTTAAAGCAGGGAACTTGGACTAAAAGATGCCAGATAAGCACAGGCCACAGAGCAGAAGTCCCCAAAGGGCCTTGCCACCCAGTCAACCAGAAGAGCTCTCTGTTTTGGCGAAGTGTTAACAGCACTTCTTGAGCATCACAAGGTCTTAGGCTTGATTTAGAATTTTGCACTCAAATGAGTAAATACAAATTTGCTTGCTCAGATCTTTAATTATGTTTCTGTTCATGTCTGTAGGAATCTCAACTGATGCATTTATTCAACAGCTACTTAAGTGGTTTGAGGGAACAAATACTTGATCTTTTCACTGTCGAACCAAGAGGCAGCTGAGATGCCAAGAGCAAACTATTTATTGAGGGTTTTTATCTGACACAGAGGCATTAAGTGGATGTGTATTGGGTTGAAACTTACTCTGGGTTAATCTTCTTTTGGTTGACTGGACCAGTCGGCTACACAATCTGTTTTAACTGGACTAATGTTTAGATGCAACGGCCTGAATGTGTGTGTGTGTATGTGTGTTTGCATGTGTGTTTTCTTGCTCCAAGCTGCCTGGGTGGGAGGTGTGGGGAAGCCTTATTAATCCTGACAGTGTGCCTCAGTTTTCTGTGGTATTATTTGTGCTTGCTTGTTACATGAATGGGCTGATAGTATTAGCTGGGAGCGCGTTTTTTGGTGACGTTAAGCGGTTATGGAAAATGACACTCTAGTCTAATTTTACGGCTTTTATGGAACGAGCACAAGAGATTTCTTTGTGTGAGCAGTTTACTAAAGATGGATGTGATTCTAAAGCACAGCATGATTTCATTTTTTTTTTTTTTTTTTGCTGGAGTCACTGCACTGAAATCAACAGGAACTCGTGTAAAAATTGGCAGGAGTCTAAAATATAATTAATTTGGGCAAACAAAATGATGCTCTGCAGAAGGGGATGAAACTGATACGATAAAATAAAAAGTTGCCAAATAAAACCTTTTTTTTTTTTACTTGTAACCTATCCACCTTGAAAATTGAGTACTCAAGCTATAGTAGGTATTGGTCACCAGAGAACAACTGCAGCTCTCATAATTACAACTACATGTGTAAAAGCTGAAGTTTCCTGTGTATCCATGACAGATTTAGTTACACAGAGGCACAACAGAAACAGCTTGCAGAATTTGCATAGTGCACAGTCTATGGCGGGGAGGAGGCAGATTAAAATGCAAGCATCATATTTGTTTGCAGGAGGAATGCATTTTTTACACTGTTGCATGTTTTCACCCTCATTTAACATGAGTAATTATAGCACAGGATGAAGTCACAAACAATTTGTCTACAAGATACTTCATCTTCAGATTCAATTAGCATTACCCAAAGCCTGTGAGCTTGTTTCCACACTTGCCTCGCTGCATTATGCATGACGATTAGCTGTTTGTATAAATGAAACGTGAAAGCATAATGCTGTACTCTTATGCCAAACTTGTAGGGGAATTGAGATTTGGAATTATTAAGAAGAATGAGAATGAGTGATAATGAAGCTGATGGAATCAGCCCATTAGAAGAAAGTAACCTCAGCAGATCATGAAGCTTAATTCAGGAACAAAAGACGATATGATGAAGTGGAGCTTTAAAACAAATGGAACTACACAAAAATGTAAATAAAGAATAAATAGAAATACATACACCAGAACCTTTCTTAGTATGGAAATGTAGTTGTGAAAGATTTTGAAGAGTCATACATTGCTGAAATAAACTAACACTTGACACATTTTGAGTTCTTTTGATGCAAAAATCCAACATACTAACATCTGTGTGTCAATATGACAACCCTAAGAATAACTTTGGAAATCAAACAATAGCTGAAAAGCCAGGATATAAATCAGCTACATTAAAAGCACTGATAGATGTAGTGGATAATATTGATAATTTGATTATAATACAATGTCCTGGTATTCATCTGGATGTTATTTTGACATGTACCACTCACCTAAACACTGCTGCAGACCAAGCACACTCTTTGGCAACAGCACTTCTAGAAATGCCTCTAAGAACACTACAAAGAGTCCAAGGTGTCCTTTTCAAAGATCCCAATCAGATCAAGCATCTGTGGAATGCACCTGCACAAGCCAGATTCAATTAGACCCCACTCCACCACCCCCAGAACCTAAAGGATCCACTGCTAATCAAACTGGGACTCATACTCAAACACTGTAATAATACATTAAGCAATTATTTCAACACTAACATTGTAACAAATTGTGTATTGACAATAATGAAAACATGGTGGTTTGTCATATTATAATTCAAAATCAGCTTGAGAAGTGGAACTTTCTTTTAAAACTGTAAAGTAGCTGAAAATTAACATGGCCCGCTAATTTTATCCATGAATAATCAGTACAAGAGTATCTTCCTCTCATCCGTGACCCTGTGGGCTGACTGTTGATGAGTCTCACCGCCTGTGGATAAAAGCTCTTCCTAAAGCAGGTGGTGTGAGACTTGATAGTGTGCTAACAACCATCAGATGGTAACAATGTAGTAAATAAATCATGGGTTGGATGAGTATTATCTTTGATATTAATACTGTATGCTGTCCTCCTGCAGCGAGAGCATCATATCTCTCTATCACTGTGGAAACCAGGACAACATTTTTTTTTTTCTCCAAAGCTGCTTCAGATTTTTTCACAGTTGAGACACCAGACAGCATTATTAGGCACTTCATGGCACTGCTTTAAATTGTGCACTGACTGAAGCTGAACTACATTTTTGTTGGCATATAATTTTTAAAGACATTCGAGGAAGAGGAACCTTTGTTGAATCTGCTGTTTCCAGGCCAAGTGAAGGAATAAGAAATCTGACATCTTAAAAAATTTTAAAGTGTGGACAGGCTCAACAGCACCATTGATACACAGTTAAGTGAAGGTAAACTAAAAGTTCCTAAAATCAATGTTTGGAGAGATGGGCTATTCTCATCACATCACAGGTACAGCTCCCACACCTCCATCCTATGGGCCTCCTTGTTGTTATCATGGATCAAGCGAATCACTGTGGGTTGCTAGGATGTTGGCCACACAATCTGTGCCAGGCTTTTTCTACATGCTGTTTTATCCTACCTTCCTTCCCATGTCTTTTTGTAGCTGCCTCCTGAACCACGACTTGTTGTGCACCAGCTGCAACAGATTAGCAGAACATTTAACAATGTCTTTGCATATATTAAAAGACCAAAAATCAACCGCTAAATGAAGGATAGCGGACTCTCTCTTTCAAAGTAACCCCATGTTGGCACACCGGTCCACTTTTTTCACTGTCATGCTTTCCCTGCTACTTGTGGCAGTGCACCAACTTCACCTCCTCACCCTGCATAGTGATCATTCTGTCCGCCTCCACAACATTGTGTGAGATGTACTGCAGAAGAGCAAGAAGACACACCACCAAATGGTACTTTAACACTTTGCATTCATACTGTGTCAACACTGGTGTTACAGCACGTTCAGAAATCCCTGAACGGTTCTAATTAACCTTGTGAACTTAAGGCTATCTTTCACTCCCATTATATTTGCATAGTCAATGTGTGTTGCAGCCAAAAATGCAACATATTCCTATTTTCTAGACAGCTTTAGCTATTCAGAAATGGCGTCATTTGGCATGTCAGTGGTATTTCTGATGTTCCTGATATACTGTATGAAGAGTATAAAGGGCAAAAAACAGCTGCCTGTGTGTGTTGTGCCATGCACTGCACAGGGGAAATAGTAGTATAGATGTGCCAGTCTGCAAGCAAATATCATAAAATTGCTGCCTCTCTGCAGCATTGACAGGTGTCATGCAGCATGCCTTACCACCACCGGTGTTTTTATCACCCAAGCATTTTAAGCTCTTTTAGGCACAAATGTATTCCGAGAAATAGATCGATCCATTCATTCCAATGAAAGTTGCTCACCCCATGCAAATGCCCACATAAACACATGGCATAGTGTAATTATCAAAAAGACTCCTGTGTTCCGCTGAGTAATATTGGGATATCATTGAGAGCAACCACTGAATGCCTTATTTGGGAAGAAAATCTGTGTCATGCCTCGGCTCTCCAGTGGGAAGGGCATTGCTCTAAGTGTCTAAAATTGCTGTGGGTAGGTTTACATTATAGTCAAAAGACGGCCGGAGCAGCTACTCTGAGTGTCTAATATTGCTGTGGGTGGGTTGACATCAGAGTCAACAGAAAACCCTGTGTGTCAGTATACAGATGCCAAAGGATTCGTTGCACATTTCTATAAGATGCCAACAGATTTAACAAAGTGTCACTATTTGACAACCTGACAATGAGAAGGCTTTCTCCTTAACAGTTACATGAGAATCATCACACTCATGTCATGAACTGAGGTGTGAATTGGCTTGAGTCTGCCTGGGAACAGATGTAACTACAAGTTACTCCCACTGCAGTCCTGACATCCCTTCCCAATCTTCCTTGCTTTAACAAAGCCTCCCAGCTCCCACCACACCCGGGTGGCAGTGACAAGGTGGGAACAGGCCAGGGTGATGATCTTTGAAAGCTTGAGACAGGGGGCAGCACTGTGGCTTTGACCCCCGGAGTGATGGACATGATGGACTTGATAATCCGCCTGACTATGGGAACAGATCCTTTTCCTTCCTCTTTTCTTCATTTTACTGCAGCAGTGTGCTGTTAGTCTTCTTTCACTGGCCGTTCTGTCAGTGCTTTAGCTTTTTCCTCCTCAGCTATCTTTGCACAGCTGGAGCCTTGTCACTGTCTGTGGTCCTGGAAGCTCACTTTTTCCTCTAATTGTCCTTTGTGATCTGGGGTTTGTTGCTTAGGAATCCAATCCAAAACACAAAGATTTTTCATTTACACTTGAGAAAATGGAACCAGGAAATGAGACAGGGCTCTTTGTCCTAATACTGTTATCCATCAATTTTTTTGTCAATCCATTAATGATTGATGCATTATTTCAGCACTATAAAGGATTCATATCATTTTTTTGCTAAGAGCTGATAAAAAATATTTGTTAATATAATATATTCATATACATGTATATCCATCTAACAAACATGCCACTATCTGATGCTACTGAGCAATCAGCTGACACACCTGGTGTGTATCAGCTGCTGTTTCCCCAACACCTCTACCTCCTCCTGATGGTGACTTTAAAATAAATCTGACAGCTTGCCGTCAGACCACTATGTTGTCACATGCAGCAGTGATGTTCAATCAACATCCACAGAGGACAAAGAGTGTGCAGGTTTTCCTGCCAGCCACTCAGCAGATCACCTGCTGATGTCAGTGTCTGAGGAACTCTCACTAATGGAGTGACATGCAGCCTGAACATTTCACCTATAGCATTTCATGTACTGGATGATTGTAGAGGAAGATGAAGTATATTAACAATTTGTTGCACCGCTTGATCTTGTACAATGATGATTTAAGCAATTCACGGTTCACGAAAGCTGTTACATTTTTTGCCAATTTTCAAGCACTTCTTTCCCAGGAAAAATAAATCCTCCACAGAGAAAGAGATATGTTTTATAGATTATTACTTAAACAGAAACAGCAAGAGCCCCTCCTCTTATTTTCACCGCTCTGATTCCCTGTGTCTGCTTGCATCAAACCCTCAAGTGTGATCATAGAGTCTGATGTATTCCCCTGTAGCAAAGACCCTGTGAAGCATATAACTCTGCATTCACAATATTCCCGCTGGGTCCTGACCAAGGCAGGGAGCTCATCGATCTTTTTTTGCCAGTGATCTCACTTTCCCCATCCAGATAGATGAGGGGAAAGGTTTAAATCTCCCTTCGTTTTCTCTCTCTCCCCCCTTCACCCCACTCTCCTCTCTCTCCATCAAGCACGCAGCTCAGTCAGTAGATTCTTCGGCCCTGGGACGGCTGCCAACAGTAGTGCGATCAGGTACTGCCAAGAATAAGGCTAAGGACAGACTGGTAAACTTGGTGGAATGTCCATTATTCAAGTAAGTCCCCCATTAGTTTGTGCATTAGTTGCTGCTGCTGCTCTGTAAAACTATGTGGGAGTTCACCCCTTCGTTAGATGGAAAAAAAAGTTTTAGTAAACAGATTGCAAGATGGCTAAAACTGAGGATATACTCATTCAGCCCAAGGTTGGATGACACCTAATCCATCACATCGATGAAGCCAAGTTTCACAAACTGTCATAGAGCAGCTATCTGTCATTGTGGCTGTCATTGTGAATTTGGCAAGTGATGTGAATAGTTAGATAATAGTTAAGATGTTGCATTTAAATGTACTACAGAGGTATATGGAAGCCCATTTCTACCAGTGAAAGAAAAACATAAATACACACTAAATTTATAATAACACACTTCTTATTCATTCTTTTGAAGCAAGCTTTGCAAAGCTTTCAGACTGTCTGACCAGCATGCCTAGAGAAGCAGGTAGAGGTTGTACAGGAAGAACGAGGTCTGCAAATGGTCAGGGATTTCAGGTAGAAGATTGTAATCCCTTTAGAAGATAGTGATCTCAAGTGCTGGTCAGCGGTCAGAGTCACAGCATATTGTGTTTGTTGTGGTGTTGCCTGTGCCACTGGAGGATTCAACAGAGGCAGCTTATGTTTTCTAAGGTTACAGCTCAGAGGCAGGAAAAAGGGGCTGTAAAGATAGGGTGTGCCCTGCGGATCTCATGGTGTGACCCTTACTAATCAATGGACTATTAAGAACTATAAAAAACTAAAACTACCTCATGTAAGTACATGTGAACAAAAAATCAAGGGCCATTTTTTCAGCAGCATCTGAGAGAAATTGTGACATATGTAAGCGCCTGGTTTGATCGAGCCTCTTACACACAGCACTTGTTGACAGAGCTAAGCAAAGTGAATAATCTTCAGTGTTCCCACTGTGCCAGCTCAACAATCCTTTATTTACTCTCAATTTGATGGTAGATTCAGTTAGTCTGAGTAATATGACAAGATGGATAAATGGAAGGCTGTTGTAGTCAGAGCATTGTTGAGTCCTGCAGTCCCTAAACAGGAAAATGCTTTAAAGTGACAGGGGTTTTGGAAAAAGAATTCAATGTTACTGTCAGTGGCAGTTTATCAAACCCAGTTACCGCTATAGTCAAGTAAACTGAACATGCTGTCTAATCCTGCTGGTGCTGCAGCTGCATTAGACTGAACCTTAAATGTTAGAGTAAGTCATTATTAATAGTTATCGGAAGATCACAGAGATGAAGTGACTTGCTTTATACACATATTGATACACAGTGTAGTTCCTGTGCACTAACCTCTGCCATACACTATGAATTTCACTTTCATACATTAAAAAGAGCAGTAACTCCAATATCTGACAGACTGTACATGGCCAGCATAAATTAAGCTTTGGATCACAGCTGTGATTTTCTCTTATCCATCCTGTTTTCTCTCCAAAGCAAAGCTGCATTGATAAGTAGTGACAAAAAACAGTAAACTGAGGCTGAGTTTGAATTCAGTGCTGTAAAGGAAAACAAGTTTAAAACAACACTGGTTTTATTAACCATTAGAATCAACGGCTATAAAAACAGATCCCAAATTGTAGTAGATTGTAGCATCATCCTTATAAGTGACTGAACTAAAATTTTAAACAGTTAATCATCAGTTAAATTTAATAAATTGATAATCAAAACATTAAAGTCATTAATTGCAGCCCTGAATTTAATACAATGATGTAATAGATAAGACTTTGAGATCTGTTTTGTACTTTGACCCCCCCCCAGCTGTGACAGTAGCTGCTGCGCCAATTATGAGAAACAGAAGTCTGTGCCTCTCACACTAAGGTGCTGGTAGTATTAGCTTTAGCAAGTCAGATAGCTGATGCTGTATGAATGAGATTTATTCCTCTGCAGCGGCAGTAAACACCACACATGGGCCCACAAATAACTCTGCTGTATTCCATGTCACACAAAGAAGAAATGATTCTAGCAGAATTTAAGAGTGCAGTCACTTCTGCTTTATTCATTTACTCACAAACAATAGCCACAAGTTAATAATAATATCAGCTGAACCAGTGCTGCCCTGCCATTTCATTATCTTGCTATTATATAATTACCCAACATGAACAAGATTCACTATAATTCCTTGGCCTTCATCCCTTATTTGTGAGCTTTGGCTCTCAGTCTGCATGGATAAACTCATCTTCCATCTCTGTGGTTGTGTCAAAGTCACTTGACCTCAACTCTCACTTGACACAAATTTTCTCTTACAAAACACAGTTGCACTTAACCTCCTTTTTGGTGGTTTTAGTCCACCTGTTTTTCCGCTGCCGATGTTTCGAGGGATAAGCAACTCTGAGGCTCAAACCCCATTTGGGCAGTTATCCATGAAAGATGACATTTTCATATTTGCTGAAGTCATAGCGCCCCCAGAGAATGACTCCTGAGTGGCGAAGGTATTTATTTTCGGTTCTGATGTGATAAAACACTGAAGCACAGCAACAGCTGTCTGACATCTGCTGTCAAGGCCTTACTGCTCCTCAAAGAAATGGACATATTCAAAGCTATTTATTGTACTTGTCTGAGTGAGACAATTTAAGCCCTGCTCATTCTGGGGGAGAGACGAACCAAAGCTGATGGACTGCTGACTTTCGGTTGCTCTGCTGATTGTATACTCGGTTGTTTGTACAGTTGTTCTACAGAAAGCAAACCAATCTGTAAAGACATTTACAAAGCTGAATAATACCTCAAAGAACCTTCCTGGCTTGTTGGAGAAACAAAGCTTTGAGTGGTGCAGTGTGAGCTGTTTGTAAAAGTAAGTCTGCTTTTATCTGGGGCAGCTTTCCCCTCTCTGTCCACCAGCACATGAAAAATACTGCAGAGATCTTGGAAAACATCCAAGGGTGAACTTAACATGGGCATAAAAATGTGACTTACAAAAAACAACCAATTGATTTTTGTTTTGCTGTACCTTCGTATTAAACTCATCCCACACAGGACCCTGTTATGCTTCATACACGACAATGCACTGTGTAATAGATCAGAGAATACTGAATGAATTTAGACAATATTGAACAAGCAGTCATGCGTGAAGCACTGTATAAAGTTCTTGTCAAGACACAGCCATAACTCTGTGTCAATGACAGTGCAAGTGACAATGAAATATTTAATACCATTTAATGTTGAACAGAGTCCTGGGAGGGTTGAAAGATGATGAGACTTCAATTGTAGCTCTCACAAGATGCCTTTTGTGCTTCGGAAAATTCCCAGTGCAGGGTAGATGAAAGGATGGTAACATAAACAGTGCATGTTTCCAAGGATGGCTCAGTATATAGGAAAACAGCTCTAATCTCAGATCTCAGCGTTAGATGCTGTCAAGACTGGGGAAAGAAAAAAAAACAGGCACAGGGAGAAGTGTGGATGAGCATCGCCTCTTCCATTTGATGCTGGATATAGCACTGTCTAGTTGCTGAAAGTTTTTTGGCAGTTGTTATGGTTACCATCTAATCATAATATGGCTAGAAACTGGATTTTCTTTGGAACGTGAAAAGTCCCTCAAAGCAGGTTCGTCATACTCAGGGACAGCTGACATAAATGGGCTAATAGGGCCCTGTCTTTAACAATAAAGATCTTGGTTGAACCAAGAGCAGCAACAGCAGCAAAGAGTCACAAGAAAATACAGGATCTGTCTGAATAACAGATTTTTACAGCCCAAACACAGCAGCATTAGCTTCCATTTATCTTCATTGTGTTAAGTGAGTTTCACATGTTCACATCTCCATTTGCTGATCATTTGGGGTAAAGTCAGCAAGCCCACAAAATTCAAGATTCAATTTAATATCATCATGTCTTAGAAGACTGAAGACAGAAAATTATAGATGTAGTCCCTTTATACTACTCACAAAACACAAAAGTTATATAAAGGAATGAATAAATAATCATGTCATAAAAATCCAAAACTGCTTTTGTGGTGGAATGTGGAGGATGAGTTCAGTAGTCTCACAGCCTGAGGAAAGAAACTGCTCAGAAGTCTGGTGCTACAGCAGTGGATCTTCAGACAGTACGAACAGTGAGGTGCTACTTGTGTGAGAGTGGAGAGAGAGAGAAGTGAGTGTTATTGCCTGATATTTAGCCGAAAAAAATAACTTATTTGTTCTACACGTGCAAACTGTGGTTACTTCCTGACAATACCCAAACACTAACCATAACCATCACACATGAGTGGAACAAATCAGATTTCCAGTAAAGATCAGGCAGCCACAGTGAGTGGATAGTGTTAGATAGGACTGGATGGAAAGATAAAATCACCTGTCAACTTGTTGAGGGTCACCGCATCACTAAACAGAGACACAATGAGCTGGTCAAGAAAAACAACAATCAGCAGAGTCAGAGAGGTGTTTAAGTTCATGTAAATATCTAATGTTTTCTCTGAACTACTGCAGGACAGGCTGGACTGAACACACTGATTATGTGTATATTGAGTGGGACTTCAACCAAAAATACCTGGACTTCATTGACATGGTGATTAACTGGTTTGCCTCTGAGAAAGATTGTTTACATCAACTTCTCTCAATTAGGCCCAAACTTTTAAAGCTCTGACCATTATTTTTTGTGTAGTTACCCAATTGTTTTACCCAGGACTATTGGCAGTCGTTACAGTCAAAGCATATCTTGTTGTGTATCCCTAGATGGACCCTTTTCTGACTGTCGGCTAAATGATAGAGCATTTTGTTCTATCATTTCATCATTCCTGCATATTTTGTTTTGGTTAAAAATAACATTTGCTAATGTGCACAGAGAAAATAGTCAAATGGTGTGTGTGTATGTGTGTGTGAGAGAGAGAGAGAGAGAGAGAGAGAGAGAGAGAGAGAGAGAGAGAGAGAGAGAGCAGAAACAGATTGCTTTTGCATCAGGCCATTCTTGTGCATACTTCTCTATGGTGAGGTTGTAGAGAATTTGCCATAACAAGGTATAAAGTGTCATTGCTGTAACTTGGTATGTCTGATGTAATGCTGCTGTTACTGCAGTATGAACTATTTATGGGTATAATGCATTTGTTACTCCACCCACCTAATATCTCCACCAGTTGTCACTGGTCATACTAATGGGGTTCGATAGCTCTCTGTGGACAAGTTTGAACTAACCTCGTGAAAATGTGAAACTGCACTCACTGCATGTCAACAGTGAAGGCAATTACCACCTGAAAGCAGCTCGCATTAATCAATATTTTTTATGTCAAGATTGAGTCAAATGACTCTAAGTGATGTTAAGAAAGATCTGTAGTCCAGAAATCATAGAGAATTATCACTCAATTTTGCATATCTATGTAGTTCATAAGGTTAATTTAGCTAATTGCTTTGGTTTTACAAGATATTTACTACATGGTTCAATCTCATTGCATTTTTTTGTTTTTGTTTTTTTCCCTCTTTTTTTTTACAGAAGCAGGCAGCTATTTTCAGAAAACAAGCTGTGAAAACACCCACCTAAATGGAGAAGCTAACAGCTGAGACAGATATTTTTTCTCAGGAGTTGATGTTAGCAATTGGTTGCTTAATGTTGTTATTCACAAAAATAATAATTAAGTGTGAAATATAGTGGTATCTATGTGTCCTTTAGCTTATTATGATGTTCATTTCAAAAACATATTGGTTTCTGGTTTATTTTGAAGGAAAAGGAGGATTTTTACACATGCTGATATCATATAGTGTCCAGATTGAGGGCATTCTGTGCACTCTCAGCTGGATTTTAATACAGTACATGCTAACATTACTTTTTTTCCTGTGCTAATTTTACTTGTGTGTGGGTTTCTGTGTTGCTGGTTGATGCTTTGGGGTTCAGTTCTTGCCCACTAACACTGACCTGTGGGCAACCTTGTGACTAGTGTTCAACCAGCTCTAAAGTGCTGCATACAAATTAATCTTTAAACATTATTTTTGACTGGTTTCCAGTAAGTTGCTTCATCTCTAAATACTGAAAATGTCCACAATGTTTTCATATGACAACTTGACAGAGCTTTGATAAACTTATTAAATATTTGTAATGTAGCCACATATCACCATCATCATAGAGGTTTTACTTGCCAAACGTAGAATATTAAGTTACCACTACTAATGGTTTGGCAACCGTATGAATGAGACATGACATTTGTGTCGCTCCATTGTATTACAGTGCTACACTGTTCATGCAGGATCCCCAGGGCCAGGTGCAATAGAATCAAACATTCCTCTTTTTGTATGTGCAATGAAATCACTTACTTTGCTCTCCAGCAACTTATTACCAAAAAGACAGGCCCATAACGGCCCCATTACTTTGTTTGTTTTCATTTTTTAACTTCTTATTTCCCATTTTATAACGGATAATAACTAATACTTCTCTTTAACCTGTGATAGTTCTCTTTAAATCATCTTTACTTGAACGTGATACGTCTGCGTTGTTGTGTCTGTTTCTGCCATGCAGCAAGTCAAATCTCCCATGTGGAACATAAAAGACTGAAGTGAGCTTTTTGATTGCACCACCACTAAAAATAATCCATTCATAGTCAAATTTCCACTTCACCGACCTGGTGACTCAGTAGGGTTTGAAAATATATTTTTCATTTCATTTCATATCATTTCAGCCACAGGGGTGGGGAGGGTTTGATCACATCAAAATGGATAATGGTGACATTTCAGTCCAAAATAAATAGCTGCCACAATCAGTGGATTGGCTTGCAGAGATACATTTGAACAGCACTTTCATATACAATATAGTGAACTTTGATATGCCAATTTGTGACAATGACCAAATGCAAAACAACTTGACAGTGCTGACCTTTGAGGGAACAGAGAGAAGTAGCTGTGTTGTACAACCCAAGACCAGTGACCTTCACTACACCACTTACTGGAGTGCCTGGGCCATAAAGCACATTTAGTCCTGTGTCATTGCTGCTTTTTTACCTCCACACTCGGGAGGCAGTTTTTGGATCTCACGATTGTCTGCACTTTACTGGCAAAACACTGCAGTTTAGCACCAATTAAAAAAGTAACTTGGTGAATGTGGTGCTTCAAACAAATCAGTGAGGAATGTACTGATTGAATCCACAAACCAGTTGTTTGTTTTAAAGAAGGCTTCAACTCCAAACAGAACTTCAGTGAAGAAATTATTTTGTCTGCCGTACTTTTGCCCTGAATGAGCACAGGATCTCACAGCTGCTCAAAAAGTAATTAAGCTTGAGTGCATTGTCTTGTTGTGCCTCTGGTAAATTGATGCTCTTAATCATTCATTTGGAACAAATGTGGTCCCTTGTTTGTTTCTCTCAACTATCATCAGCAACAACATTCACATGTTGACAGAATATACAACTTTAAGCCTGGTACTTTACTTATATGTATATGCGTCTAATTCCCCAACACAGAATTATTTATTCATCTTTTGCTCTCCCTTTCCCAAAGACATCCTCAAAGTCATCACCACAATCAAGTAGTGAATGGGAAATTACAGTCAAAGAAGTCATTATTGTTGTGTAGCTCAAAGCTGTGTTGCTTGTGCATTTGTGTACATTGTGCATTTTAAGTGATGCCAGTACTATGGAGTAAAAACCTAGACAACAAAACACACTCACCCTGTGACTGCCTCTTCATTAACATGAGTCTCAATCTTGATTTATAATTTTCCTAAGCGGTGGATGGGCCCTCAGAATTCAGTGATTCAATGCACAGAGTGCAACTTGAGCACGAACTGGAATGATCTGCCTGACATACAACCCAAGAGATTGCTAATTAGGAGCGCAAATGTGTTTTTTTCAATAGCTCTTGAAAAAAATCTCCTGTCCTTGAGTGTGTACATGAAACACTTAGTTCTAGCAGAAATTAATTGCACTGTTTATAATTCAATGGGAATAATATAGTTCTGTTCACTTTTGCTGTGAAATTAGGTGTGCTTGGTGACATGTTTGGAGCAGTTCAGTCTGCAGCAGATACTCTATGTCAGCACTCTTGTTTTTGATTTTTTCCTATCGCACTGTACCAGCACATTTCCTTAACACAGCGACACAAGAACAGTCTGAAAATTCTAGTGGTATGTCTGCTGCAGATACAAATAGCAGTAAAAAAAAAAGAAGATTAAATAATATTTCTTTCTTCCCTCCAGCTTCTCCTTTTTAATTTTTTGTTTGCAAGGCCAACCATTTACATTAATCATTTTATTTTAAATCACCTGCACTCACCTGCAGTGACCTTTCAGGCACAGGTTAAAAAAAAGAGTGTACTGACCCTGAAATCTAATACTTATTAATCCCATATCTGTCATAATGTCTGTCATAAACATCATTTTCATCAGTTTAGCCCATCACTTTATGCATACACACACAAACCTGTACACATACAAAGAAAAGCATAATTCTTGCAGCTACAAAAAATGCTTTTCTGAGCAATAATGCACATTATGAATAGGCTGCCGGCTGTCAGCTCTGATTGGCCAAAGAGCAGGCAGCAGCCCCCAGGACTCCTTTGTTCTCAGATGTTAGTGCTGTATAAACATTAGGCTTGCTAACCTGCACTTCAGAGGGTGCCACCAGCTTTTTAAAGACAAAAAAGAAAAGGAAAAAGACAGAGCTTCTTGGCATGCAGCAATCATATCTATACAAGAAGCACAGAGCAGGCATACACACAAACAGAGAGGCAGAGATACAAAACAACATTTGAGATGACGTGCAAGGGAATACAATGAAAATGCACATGCATTACATGAGCTCTCAGTGCACACTTGTTTTTCTGTTTAAAGGAGAAACTAACAGGGGACAGAGGAACTCCCGCTAGCCTGGGGGGGTAGTGGGCACAGCTTAACACAGCGGATTTCTTGGCCGAGGAAGCCTGCCTCCTGCCAAAACAGCGATGTATTTCAAGCAAAGGGACGCCGCAGAAAGCATTTCATGTTTTGATCTCTCTTTCTTTTTTTGTAATCCGCTTGTGTGCAAAAAGCCAACTCTGTGACTCACGTCATAATGAACCTGTCAGTGTTAGCATGAATGTAAACAGCAGCATAGTTTTATCTCCTCACTTACTCATCACCACATCATATACATTTGAAAGCTTATCTTAGAATATATAAGCATAAGAAGAACCATATGACGACCTCCATCAGTCAGCATGTTTGTTTTTTTGTTTTTTTTTTGAACATTTGCAAACTGATTCAGTTACAACATAGTTCAGTAGTTAAACACTATTTTTATATTAACAATGGATCAATTGACTGTGCAATATGAAAGGTGTGGTATCAAAGTGATGAACCCCAAGAGAATTTTCTGCTGACTCTGCAGTTCCCCTCAACTTTACTTCAACTTCACTGTCTTGATTCACTCTCACCACCACTAGTTTCCAGCAGAAAAAAAAAGTTCTGATAATTCTACTTACACAGCCAGCCCAGCACCACACAGTCAGATAGGTTAATGACCAAGTGGAGTCTGGCATTGATTTTCATATATGTGCAAGATGTTGGTGGCGTTTGATTCCTCTTTAAAGCTACTGTTGGTGTACCAAATGTATTTGTTTTTGTTTGGATACCATGTGTTAAGAGTGGCAATTAAATAGGTTCACCTGCCAGGTTAGATTAAAGCTATAAGCAAAAAGAGAGCCTGTGTTTTCTTTGATTTTAGAAAAGTTCAAAGACATTAAAAAACTCTTTAAAGCTGCTTGCTGAGCTCGTTGCTCTTCTGAAATACCACACAGTGAGGGAGCGAAAAAACACATTTTTGCCATGTATTTATATAATGAATGGAGCCCTGCTGTGTACTGGTAAAGTGTCTAGAGTGTTTCCCTGTCCTATGAATTTTTCACACTGGGGTTTGACACCAAGTTACTTTGTCAGGACCTTTACATTTACAAGTGAAAGGAAATACAAGTCTTTTAATTGCAGTTAATTATGTGGGGGTTAATTACTGAACCACCACCACCACTACTACTATGGCATTTGCTTTGCCCCACTGTCAGGGGGCAGCATGAAGTAAGATGAAGCTATTTTGGTTGAAATTGCTTAAAAATCTCAGAACCGCGTCTGTCTGGCATGACGTTACTCTGCTGCTAGTTTGGTGGCTTTTTTTTTTCATACAACATGAGCAAACAAAATATTTGGATCAAACGAGCAGCGACAATGGAACAATGCTTTGAGTGTGAATAATGCTGAAATAATTAAACACTCTTTCACTTGTTAATTGGTACTACAAATGTGGCTAAAGCAGGAGCGTCAGTAGAGCAGTCTATATTTATCAGTAAATCAAAATATGTTATTTTTATAATATCTGCTGCTTTTTACTGTATGAAAAGCTCCACTCATCAAACCCTGGCAGCCGTCTGAGGGCAGCAGGACACATAAGTTAACAAATCTACTGTGTCAGATTTGAGAAGTGCCAGAGTGCAGCGCCATCACACACAGCTGTCCACCAACATTTTAACTTCATTAAATCACGTGACAGCAGGCTGCAACAGAATAACAAAACACTCCCAGGTTATACTGTAAGTGTGTATGCTGCCTGTCAGTGTGGGAGATGCAGATTACCAATGCTCATCTATCCTGTGCTCTCATCTTAGGTTTTTTTTTCCTTTCCTTTTGTTGTGAAAATGGTGTTTAATGTTTTAGTCTTGAAACTCAACTCAGTTCAAATGCACAAAATGATGTGACTGTTCCAGAGGTGAAATATTATGGCAGCAGAATTGACTGAAGTAGCAGCAGACTGATGCAGTCATATAGGTCTAAACAGCTTCACCAGACAATTAAAAGAAAAATTGCATGTATATATATATCTCTATTGTCAACGTGGTAATTAACAGCAACAAGCAACAATCTGTTTTCGGCTGCAGGTTTGTGGAGCTGTGTGTTCACATCTCTGCACAGTCCAGGCAACTACATGATTAAAAGCATCTCTCTATGTTTGAAGTCATGCCTTTTGCCTTTAACTTGTTAGCGACAGCAGAGAAAGTACAGCAGGTTAAGGGAGATGTTAAGGTTACTTAATGTCATATCTGGAGCAACAATATTGATAGATGTCATGTAGTTTGTTGTGGACAACCTTGACTCGCTGCTCTCACAAAACAAAAACCACATAAAACCCTGTAAGCTGATGACCTCAACTGATGGTATGGCCGAGTTTGTCCATTTCAGGGCCACCTGCATCTATGGCAACACAGTCAACACATCAACAGCATCTTCTACTTGCTCAATATATATATTTTTTGATGGCAATTAGTTCCTGCATCTATTTTTTTTTACCAGAAGACTATGAACAAAACGTGTGTGTTGGGCCTTAACTACTCCAAAAATATCATCATTTCCAACAGACTGTGCTTAAATTCAGTTCATGGAAATTAATTAGTTTTTTTCATACTGAGATGTGAAAAAAAGAAAAGACGTTTTGGCATCTGCCTTCCTTGGTGGCTGTGTGGTAAATGAAACCGCAGTAGCATTGTCCTTTCTATCTGTTACATGTTCACTGCCAAAAGAGTGAGCGGTTAATAGGTGTTAATCAATGGTCACTGTTGCGGATTGGAAATACCTGTCATGTTGCGTTTGTGAAAGCAGTGACACAAAAATAGCTGTGGAGGGAACGCTGCTGTGTGGTTTGTTCCACTGTGCTGCTTCTTCAAGGAAGGCAGATACTGAAATGCTGGGCTGTCCATGCTTTTTCATTTCTGACACATTTTAACATGACCAATATAAAAAAAATCATGGAAATTACTGCATGAAAGATTTTATAGACAGAATCTGAGTTGAGGCTGCATTGCCTTCTCCTCAACTTGACTTGTTCACCTTTACCTTTCAGTGGATTAGCAGTGGTTCATAGAAATAGCTATGGATTTTTTGCCTCTTCACCTTTTTACAGACATCTAATTTTTTTGGTTAGTGGCACGACCCTGTCTCAACCCTGTCTGTGCACAGACTGCCAAAATTAAATGATGTTTTTGTAGCTCTATACTACACCCACTCACTGAAATGGCAACAGTTTGACATGAAGCTCGCTTTCTAATGGCTATTCTGTATATCCATACGTCCTGACATTCTGCTATCGTTAAGTATTCTCCCACTTCAGGTATCCCAGCTCTATGTTTCAAATCAGGCAGAAGACTTAAACACAAGTGGCCATCGTTCATGCTCCAGTTTTGTGTTAACACAAAGGCCAGTACAAGGCTAAACAAATGATTCAAACTTTGACTTTAAACACACATATTCAAATTCCACAAAGAGAGCATCCAAGGAAGCACTGATTTCTTATTTATTTGACTATAAAATGTTACAACTCAAGGATAGTTAGTTCTTCCTGGGGTCTGTACCAAACAAACAAGTTCCCTTACATCTTAAGAATATGAATTGAAGGCCAGCACATCTTTATAGTACCACAATGCTTCACTTATAATTGATTGTGGTGGCATATTTTATCAAAAAAAACTGAGGCTCCTGTGATTTGGATGCTGCACTTGGCCATAATGCAATTTGAATAATACTTGGATTAATTGTTCATCCATGCTAGAAACAAATACATTGTTTTATCTCCTCTGTGGTACAAAATGTTTTCTTCCTGATTACTGATGCTGCTGTTGACTGCTCTGTCTTTGTCCTCTTGGACTGATGTGCAGTACAGACATTTATAACATACTGATAAATTACCTCAACTACTGGTTCTGCATCAAGAACACGTACAGCATCTTTACTCCCTTTTTGCCTGTAGGAATTTTTATTAGAGTTTCAAAACTCCTTTTCCTCAACCTGTATGCAGCGCAGTCCTCTATGAAACATGAAAGGGAAAAGGTTGCGAGGATAAGGAAAGTTGGAGAAAATTTCTGGTAGAGCTACAGAGGAAGAATCTCTCCCTGGACAGACAGACACAGCAACTCCTCCAGATTAAATGATGATGCCATTTGTACACGTAGATGCATTTTCTAAGCCAACATCCTTATGGGCAAGATAAAATACTGATAAAAACTCTTAGAAATCACTGTTGAAAATGAAATCTCTATGGTTTAAGTTTTGTTGTTGTTTAGGAACAAAAACAGTTCCTATTCTCTAATTCCTAAAATAGTTTGCATTAAAATTACTTTTTTGTCATCATGGTCATATGTTTAATGTTAGGGGCTGTGGTTATGGTCAAAGAAACTAATGTTAACTGGAAACAGGAAAAAAACAGCAATCTCCTGTTGAGTTCAGCTCTTTCAGTTAAAATCAGAATCAAACATCCCCTAACTTCCTTCTTTATTCTTGACACTCAAAAGTCACAACTATGGATGCAGGAGGTCTTTATTATTTCAATGGCAATGTATGTCTTTATGGTGATTATATGCCTGCTGCGACAGTCCTCATAGGAAAAGCAGCACAGTTAGTGCTGTATTACTGCGGAGAAAAGACACCAAATTGAAGTCTGTAAGTAACCTCAGACATAATCCTAACCCATGTCTTGGCAACAGTTCCATTCATTTAATTCAATTCATTTAATGTGCTTGTTGCTATGGTTTGATCTAATCAAATACTGTGTGTGCTGAGCAGATAGAGGGTATTTCTTCAGAACTCCTACTAAGTAGTATGTAAATGTATGTAAATGTGTGTATGTAAATGTTAATTTGCCTACATGTCACAATACTTTACTAAAATTAAGATCACAACTCTGAGAAAAATAAAGTAATAAAATATTTGTAATAGAAATTAAGTATTCTTGCATAATATTAAAAGCTAACTGTAGAGCATACTGTATACCTGCTGCAATGTGCAGTCTGCTATGAAAGACCAGCTAGCAACACTAAAAAGGAGCTAATTTCTTTGATAATTTGCATGGTTCTATACACAAAATAAAATATAACATCGCTTGTTTTTAAAACTGACACCAATTACAGAAACTGTCTCAAAGCCTGCTTCAAGGACTCCTGAAAAGCATCCTGAATACTCACACCTTTCTGTGGAGAGGTGATATATGAGGAACTTTTTACTACATCTGCTATCTTTTTCAGAGATTTAGTTTTAATTATGTTTTCACAGCACACTCTTAAGGTATTTCAGGTTATTTTAGTGTATTTAAAGGCTTTAAATGTGCCAGTTCATTTTGCAAGGTCTGTGGTAACCTCTGTGAAGTTGCCGTCAGTAAAACATACATACCTGTTAAAGCTATTGTACATACAAGGCTGACAATCCCATGTTTCCCTGAGCTGTGTAATGTTCAATTTTTGCCAGGATCAAGCACAGCAAACTTCTCTACAGCCCTGTATACCTGAGAGGAAAAAAAAACAAAAAACAAACAGCAGAGTCAGCAGATCCTGAAGTGGGTGACAGCGAGATAAGCCCTAGGCTGTGCTTTCACTGTCATTAGCAAAAACATGTACACTCATTCATGGACTAATGATATGCTGCAAGATACATCTCTGCTCGTGCTTTCACTGGACTGAGCAGAGCAGGAAATACCTTTCACATGTTTCCCTAAATGAATAGTTTGATGTCAAAACAGGTGTCGTGACTATCAGTAAAAGCCTGCATCTCCAGTCACAACATCATCATCATATCTTTCAGGGGTAGAGAACGGGACTCTGGAGGGCATTTCAAAGACATCAATCTATTTCCACCGCTGAAAGGCCGGGGCGGGGTTGGAGCTGAGTTCTGAATCCCCCGGAGGGAAGCACACAATCATCTCGATGAGTGATTTCACTCCCACCTTCACAAACTACACATGGCCCTATGCAAATGAGACAAGGATTACATAAATGTTTCTAAATTCGATGGCACATTCCTTAGAAAAACAATTTTACAGTATCGCCCCACACAACACAGAGCCTGACAGCTTGCAATAATAAGCTGCAGGAGAATGCCTGAGCTGTTGTTTTAGCCTGTGCCTATCTGAGGGCACGCTGATTTAATTTTGGTGCATCCATCTGCGCATTAATGGGAAAGAATGATGCAAACAAAAGACAATCAAATAAGGTGAGGGTAATCGCGGACTTTATGATAACATGTTTTTGTAAATGTGTTTCTAGAAAAGTATGAAATACAATTAAAGTGCAATTAAAATGTATAACCTGAGATAGGAAAGAAAGAGGAAACAAAACAAAAGCAACATATTTCTTTCTCTACTCTACAGACTGTAATTAGAAATCCTTGCTTTTCTATTCTGTTTGATCCAGTCTGCAGTAGGTACTGTAGTTTGTCAAGTCCTGCACTATATTGACTGTTATAAACACAAAACAGGTGCCTTTTAGCAACGGAAAAAAAACATTTTAATGATACACTGAGGCATAAAAGAGACAAACAAAAAAGAGACTCAGAGTGCAGGAGAAACCTAAAAATCACTTCAGTTAGACTGTAACTTCCATAACAATGTAACAGATAGATAATAGAAAATTTCATAAGACCAGCCAAATAATTAGATAAATAAACGTGGACTGATGGAGTTACTGGGTTTCCATAATAATAAATAGAGGGGCTTCTTTCTGTTGGTAATATGAAAAGTAAAATTCAATTTGAATTTCTGTTGACCATTGTGTGTTTTTGAAATAAATTTGAAAAATTTCAGGCATGCAGGCAAAAAAAAGGTCACATTATTTTACCTCATTGTTAGTCTCGATAAAATCCATGTATGAGATGTTTGCAGTATCACAAATTTTCAGATGGTCTAATTTAAATAACTGCTGATAATACTTCTGCACTTTTACTCAAGGAAAGAATCAGTGTACCTCTTACATCACTGCATGGATGAGATGTATATGTACATTATGATAATGAAATGGATATGAAATTTCAAAAATGCATTTGCAGTGAACTTGTAAAAGCACAGAGCGATGTGGACCACAGATGGTGGAGATTTGATTTACAGGGAAAAAAGAAAAACTCAATTATCAAAATACCTAATTTAACTGGTGTGCAGCACACTTTCAGTCCCTACAGTAATACACTTTACTATGCCTGGCAATAGAGGAAGATTATATGCAGGAGTGTCATACACAAAGGACTGTAAACAAACATGACTGTATCTACCCATCTTTGCTCGGATTTCCTAAATCAACTGTGCCCACCAAGCAGCACTGTTGCCAACTTAGCAACTTTTTCACCAGATCTGAAGACTTTTCAGACTCCTCTCAGCGACTAAAGAACACACAAGAGCCAGGCAGCAAATCAAATGATATTTTCAGCAGGCATCAGCTACTTGCACTTGCTCACAAATCTCCAGCTCACATAACACTGTTGCTCACACAAACACATTGGTTATGTGAGTTGGGAAGAGTTGCCAGATTTGGTTGACCAATCAGTTGCGCGGGTGAAACATGAATGAGCTGCTCTTGCAAGAAACTACAGGAGGGAAACACTGAGGTTACAAACCTTGAGGAGGATGATGCTGAGTTCTCTTTGAACTTTTTCATGAGCCGGTTCCAAAGACTTTATAGTACATGCAACATACACTGTAAAGCCTACACTGATAGACTACAGCACTGCACTGTGAAGATGCTCTACAGATCTCTTTCTTTTTCAGTTTCTCCAGAATCTCTAAAATCTTAATCTTTTAAATAAATACTCATATTTAATTTTTATCTGCTATTGTTGGTTATTTGTAGACATATCTTCTAAGTAAGAATGTGCTTTTATCCTTTCATGCAGCCTTTTGGCTGGTAAGCATAAGATAGCTACAGCATCTTTACTCAAGGAGAGTACATTTACTCAACTACTGTAGTTTTCAGAACATAAGAGGAGAGCTGAATGATAAGTTGATTCATCAGCCGGAGGATCGGCATAATATGACTGAGGTTTTGACTGTTGGCTAAACAAAACACACACTGTGAAGGCGTCACTATATACAAAGTGACAATATTACAAACCACACAAACAATCAAATCATTTAATCTAGCATATAATCAGAAAAATAAAGAAAATAATTTGTTGCAGTTGTACTGTATATAAAATAGTTGAACATGAGCTTCACCTCAATCAACTACGGGAGTAAATTGCTGCTTACACATTAATGCATGAATAATCTACTGATAAACATATAATAGTATCATACAGTCAGATGGCCCATTTTTCTGCATAGAGTACTTACAATATTTGTTCCAGCTTATATTTACATACTTTTACATAAGTTACTATTTCAGTGCAGTATTTTTTTCAGTATTAACGTAAGAAAAAGGTCTGAACACTTCCTCTGCTGCTGAACTACACTGAACTACAGCATTATGTTGATAGAGGGTAAGTTTAAATGACATTACATTTCCTGCTCACAAGGATTTGGTTATTTTCAATACAGAGGATGTCTAGATATCTAAGGCTTAAGCTGCAGTGTGAATTTATTTGAAAATCATTAAAGTTACATTCAACAGCATTAATGACAGTGTTTCAATGTGAAATACGGACCATGAAATGGTGTTGAAATGATGCTTATATGCCGTATACATAGAAGAGCAAATTTAGCCTGGTTTAGACCCCAGTGCCATGATATGATTTCAGATGACCAAACCAGTGCTCACTGCAATAATACTGAATATTGATCATGCAATTAAGATCAAACATAAGCTAAACTGCTTTTATCAGATTATCAGAAAAAAAAAAAAAACTTGACCTGCCTTTCAGTTTTCACCTGGTGAGTAAACGGTGAACCTCACATGTATTGCATCAGTGCGATGAAAGAGATGCACTTGAGCACAAAACCTTATCAGAACTGTTTTAGGATTATGTGATCCTCTGTTGAGCTCTGGAAATCCTTTTATCACTGTGCCCCTCCACAGATGGGTCAGTGCTGCTGAAATCAGTAGGAATTCAGTGATTGAAGGACAGTACTTCTGCCTGTTAACACAGTAAATACATTAAATATGCTTGAACTTTTGCTTAGTGACATTCAGTAGGTGCATCATTTAACAAAACTGAATTAATTTGCATATCAAACAGCTATGACACGCACACACATATTGTACACTTAAAGGCAGCAGAACATAATACAGAGCAAAGACACAGTGAAACACATGGACTCACCAGAAAAAAACTGCATTAGGATTTGGATTAAATCAGTCAAGGGGAGATACCAAATTTGCATAAAAAACTTATCGTACAGTTTCCTACTTACAAATCCTGCATGCACAGAACAAAATAAGCATTTGTTTCAAGTCTCTTTGTGTCCACCTGGTGAACGTAAGTACCAGTATTCACTCTGTTTAAGCTCTGTTTTAGTCTTCACTAAACCCTGAGGGAAATAGCTGGCTCTTTAGCTGCTATGCTACACCATGTTAATCAGCTAGCTGTTAGTGTTTTTGCCTTTTGGTGCTTGGCAGTTAGCATACGTTTTGGCTGAAAACAGCTGCCTGCTCTATTTTAAAAAAAAAAGAAACAGCTGAAAGCAGGGTGACATAACACATATAAATAGTAATGTGGTCCACTGGTTAATATAGAAATGTTAATCATTGCTGCTTTATGACCCATTTCAGTTGAACTGAGTCTTGTAGTTGTGACTGTATCAACTGTTCCCTCTATTTAGCAATGGTAAACGTAGCATAGTAGTGTAATGTTGTTATACAGCTGCAAAATATCATAAAGTTCAATTTGAATTTGCAATTACATACAAATGGTTTTGCTCTATATAACAAATATAACAAAGAATTGGAATAACTTCCTGGTTAGCTAACAGCTACAGCTAATGTACAACTGGTTGTACAAACAAGTCTGTAACATCTTAACTGGAGATTGCTGTTCATGTCCTATCTCCTACCAAAGGTCAGTGTTGGTTTTCTTCTGTGACCTTTATTTCTCTCAACTTAACCAAACAAATTTGGTTGCTGTTTAAACTTAATCTGACCTTTCATAAAACAGAATTTTTGGTAGTGTTAGCTTGGAGGAATTACTTGAAAAAACAGAAGCTCCCAATTCCATACCATACTGAGGAATTGAATATGTAGTAAACATACGCAAAGATATCAGTATGACTATTAAATTCATTTAATATTGTATCATGATGTAGTTACGAGATAGGCTTGTCTCTTTGTGCAGTGCACAAAGGAAATTTAGAAGGTTCTCACATGTGAAAAAGAAAGCAGCATGGCAGAAGCAGTATCTGGAAGAAAAATAATCTATTATTTAATCTTTGTAAAAACCATTTTGCTTTCTCTTTATTTTGGTAGTGACATTCCAAGGTCACAGTTTGATTGACATCCTTTGGCACACGTCTTGTACCATTTTGTCCTGTTTGTGCAAAACACAAAAGAGCATTAATTTGTTGTATACTAACTCCAAAAGGTCTACTATGAACATTAGTATACCCTTTCAAATGTATTAATAATTGGTCATTACTAAAGTGGGATGTAGTATATGGCTATGTGGTAAGTGGAAACATTGAACTGTACTCTGTATCACTGTATTCAACCATTAGCCACAAATTACATTTCTCTCTGAGACTCACATACTTGTAGCCAGAAAACCCTTATTAACAAATGGGGGTTGAGTGTGTTTCTCAAGGACACTTTAACAAGGATCTTTAGGCAGATTGATTGTTGTGTGAATCAAACCTGTGGCTTGCCAGGAAACAACCTCTCACCACTACTTGTTTTGGCTACAAGGTAGATAAAGTCTTAAGATAACACTGTAATTACCGCTTGTTTCTAATATCATTAACATTATTATAGTGGAGCTAATTCACATTCATATTGCACTGATTTGTTTTGATGAACACCTCTAATAGCAGTCTGCTGTTCCTCTCAGAAACAAGATGCAGACAACAACAACAACAACAAAAAAAGCATTAGTTTCTGGAACATATTGGATATCAGCTGTCAGAAGTCAGCTTGTAACTTTGCCTCTCTACAGTGGATGGACATAGAGTACAGCACTGTCAACCCAATATACAGTACATGCAGTCTGTGTGAAAAGAAAGTAAGATCAGGAACCAAGCCTGGAGAGCATAAAATCACTGACTTTTTTTTTTTTTTTTTTAAACCAATTTACCCTTTGTTGTTCTTGTGCACTTCCATCTCCAGGGTATGTGGCAGAAGCAGGCTGTTGTTATATGAGATATAAGTGCACTGTGGCTGTTGTATTGGAGACAGTACTGGAAATGCTCACTTTGGAGGATTTTGAGCTAATCTCATAATATCTGTTAAATCTAATGATCAACTTAAACTAGTTTGTCATTAAATTGCTTGAAAACATACTTTTGCAGCTAAGCAGCATTTAACACTTTTTCTCATGTGAAGCAGCAACATAAAAGGATTCTATTATACTTTTATAGGAGTCCCTCTAAAAGCATTTTCAAATTAAGACAAACTAGGATGTTTTATGGGTAATGCAAAGGCAAATATACCTACTGTTATCTTCCGCTGAAAGCTCTTCTCGCTTAGATTTCCTTGGACTGCAATGTGCTTGGTCTGCATTTTTCTTGATTTAGGCCCAGCTTATCTTAAGCTTATAGAGATGTCAGCAAAACCCCCCTTTTAATAGCGCAAGGCTCTTAATTCATTACCAAATGTAAACTTTGCTGCAGAGGAGAGCAGGATGGGCTAGGGGTAAATTAGAGGGTGTATTCTACTCAACTAATTACTCTGTAAATTCAAGCCCCCCTTGGGAGTAGAAGAAAAATCAAAACACTCAGATGTTTCTGTCCGCACTTATTAAATCTGTCTCCCCAAAGGGTGTAATTTTCCCTTATTTTAAATGCCATTTAAGTTTTTTTTTCAAGAACAGAAATATATATCTTTTATTTTTGCTTGCATCAAAGTTTCTCTGGCTGACAAGCCACAAAAGAAAAGAAGCTAAAATAATTATCAGCTTGCAACACCACTGCCTCTGCCTCCCTGTCATAATCCAACCCAATAAGACAAAGGAAAAGTTTGGTGTGGTTAGCATAGATACGCAGCATTGTGCATATGCATCCAACCAAACTCCAACTATCAAAAAATGTTGAGTGCTGACAGGTTTATTGCTTAACGATGCTGCTATGGTCACAAAGGGGAAATATTCATCTACCTGCCTGCGATAACTGTGATGATTAAAGCCTTTGAAGCAGAGCTGTCACCCTGTCAGGCTATAGTCTGATGTAGGCGAGCACAAAGCACCCTGGTGAACTGGTCGTTTAACAGCAGACATCACAGAGCGCAGGATAAGCCAGACCAAGTGCTGCTCCTGTCTGCTGCTCCCATCCACCCTCTTATCTTGTCTGAAGAGATGGATTTCAAGGTCAGCTGGTGACCCCTCAACTGTTCAAGCTGTCACACTGCCCACCTCTCTCTCACACACACACACACATATAGTCACTTAACAAGGACACATTTTGTTCACAGTGTCACAGTTTGTGTAATGGAAGGCTTTCGGACGGCCCTTAAAGACCCCTGAGATGGAGACTTTCCAGAAAACAGTAAATTTTTACAAGGAATACCCCACTGAACATCTGTATTTTTAGTATCATTCATCTGAAGTGAAGTGAATCACTTCCCCTGTAGGCTGCCTGAGAAAAGCTTGTATCTCACCCCTTTGCAGAGGAGGACAGCTGTGGTCAGCTTGGGTTGACAGCCATGGCAAAAATACATCAAATGTCAAATATAAATATAAATATATACAAATATCTCAAAACCCTCCTGCAACAAAATCCACCTCTCCACTGTTGAGCCATATGTTCAGCGTGTTCCAAACATTTGTAGTATTTTTGCTAAATATGCTGCATAAGTAGCATATCTCTCATGGACCACAGTTTGGTCCATGAGAGAACAGTCTCAGCAACCATTAAACATATTTCCATGCATTCATGGTCCCCACCAGATTAATCCTAATGATTGTAGTGATCCCCTGACTTTTCCTCTAGCACCACCAGTAGGTTAAAGTTGTGAGTTATCACTTCCTGTGACATTTGCATTAAATTCTGTATAAATATTCACAATTCCTCTACAGGGCAGTGTCATGTCTCCTTATATAAACATAAGGGGACAGAAGCTCATCAAACTGAGTATGCTGTTTTAGAAAATACCTTCCATCAATAATTTTGATGATCCCCTGACTCATCCTCCAATTACACCCTCAGATGCCAAATGTTAACATGCTAACATGCTAAACTAAGATAGTAAAGATGGTAAACATTACACCTGCTAAACATCAACGTGTTAGCATTGTGAGGATGTTGGCATGCTAACTTCATCATTCAGCACAAAGAGTGATAAATTGAGTAGAATGGAAAGAACCTACAAAAGCCCTAAATCTGACCAAGTAACTCTGTGCCAACCCTCACAATGTCTTTGAAAAAAAATCAAGTTCATTTTACAGTAGAATGCACAAGGTTAATTATTATTCCTGTTCATGAAGTAACAAGAAGGTTTATAGAAATTCATTTCAAATAACCCTCTCTCTGAATGCCATTTGTAAAAATGAAATGGTAAATATGAAAGCACGACTGCATGTTATCGCCTCACTCTACTCATCTGTAGGTTAGGATTGAACAGGGACCCAATTGCAGCATATTTTTGGTCTGCATGTCGTGGGTGGGATGAGGAGTTTGTGTTCACTGTATTTTTGCCCTTGAAATGTTATAGCTATGCACTCTAGATAGAAGGAAAGATAACTGGATAGACTGCATTCAGTTTAAATTAGTTGTACTTGTTTATATATACAGTACATACATATATAACTGTACAGCAAGAGACAACGTTGTGCAGGCCTTACTCGTTTCATAAATGCTGATTCCAGTATCCTTGCATCTACATGTGATGTGCATATAATTATATGAATAAGATCATATTCTTAACGTCGCTCTCCTCATTCACCCATCTATTGCTATGGCTTTTGGTGACAAAACCTGATAATTATGTGTTCCTGTCCTTGTTATACATACAACATACTGCATTTTGATTTCAGTGTATCGTCTCACATTTTTCTGTGGGGTGATGGAAACGTTAAGAAGTGTTTGCCTGATATGGAAAAAAACAGCAATTAATTGAATGGATGAGTGAATGACTGAGTTAGTGGGTCTGTGGCTCAAAGAAAAAAAAACTCCTTTAGAGAAAGAATAAAAGTCAGGTGAAACTTCCCTGAAGTGTTTTAACTGTGGATTGAAATACAAGCCAATAAAAACTAATCAAAGACATCACTGATTGTTAAACATGAAACTTGAAATACTACCTCGCCTAGGAACTGCACATACTATGGCTAGTTAGGTCAAGTTAGTTCATAAAAAAATAAGTCATTAAATGACACATCCAAACAGAATTCTATATTCTAATACAGGTATGTCACAGCAGAAATAACCAGAAATTATATATATAAGTACTGAACAACACAATAATGTTTCAAGATATAGGCATATTAAAGTAGGTACTTATGTTCATATAAACTGCATACTAATAATGCTTGGTCATTTAAGCAGTGACTGGATTAGAGAGTATTTGCTCTGATGATCCACAGTGAGTTTACAATCCAATGTGCAGTGGAACTAGCAGTAACCTACATATGATCAGCATTCACAGCCATTAGTATAGATTGGGTTGCTCCTCCTTGAATAATAAAGACCTCCATGCTCTGCCATGATGGCCTGAGGAATCCATTTAATTGCTGTCCTTGCAATATTTCCTAATACATACAGGGACTGATAACAAAAGGATAGAACAGAGGGCAGGCAAAATACAGTTTGCCACATTTGGTTACATTTGGCACATTAGGTTATTTATTGAAGAAACAAAAAGGTTGTTCATCTCCCAAAGTTTAAAGTTGATTTTTTTACACTTATAAGTGTAGTGTGTGTAATGATGAGTGAGTCACACACAGACGGAAATTCAACTTTTGAGAAGATTTAAGTGGTATTTAAATCTCACAGAATAGCATTATGCTAAGCATTATGCATTATGCTTAGCATTGATGCTAAGATAGCATCAATGCTAAGATAAGCATGTCACAATGTTAGCTTTAACATTCAGCTCAAGAAACATGGCTCTCATGGCCCTCTAGATTTTTTTTTTTTTTTTTGCAGCATCTAAAGTATCTGAAAGTATAGGAAACCAACTCAAACTTCTGGGTTCTGTTTCAGAAATGAGAAAATCTCATAACATGATGCGCATAACTATGCTATGTTAGCAGCCTTTAGCAAACACCAATTCCCATCAACCATAGACATTTGTAAGCTAAACATTCCAGCCTGACAGAAAGTGAATGAGCAAGTCAAGTGGTCACAGTTAACTCAGACATGTCTGTAATAAGAGCAGGGCAGAGACAACTGAATCCTGTACAGGTTTTTCAGCAGAGATGACAACTGGAAAGCTGAAAAACTTACTTCACAGAGAGCTTTGGTGAGGTTTATGTATATGGATGAAAACAAGTCACAATGACTTTTAGTTTCTTCACTGAAGCTGTAGTTACCCACAAAGGAATTGTTTAACTTTGTTAGAATAAAATTAAAAAGTCAAATTTCTACTAACAACTGTTGGTTGTAGTCATTGGCATTTTTTTAATATGGAAAGTAAGCCCAGGAGCACACACAGTTTTTCAGACAAACCAGTGAAAAATGCTGAATGAGAGACTGAATTGAGTTGCAGAAAATAGTGGAATAGATCTGGCCTGGACATGATGTCACAGCTTTGGCTTGCTGTTTGGTAAACTTGTATTGGTAAACCCAGGTATCGTATCTGCACTAGTACTGAAACAAGAATATTTCAGCATGTTATGGCTGCAAATCAACTTAAAAGTAATTTCTAGAACAACATCTTTGCTGACTGATTAAGAAACATGCCTTACCCTTAGATAATGTTGATTTATACTGGAAACAAGTTCCAATATTCTTACTGCACTGGTTTTTCACTTGCTTAAAGAAAACAAGATTTTTAAGGACTCAGTTAAAGAGAAAAAGGGATTTGATAAGATGGTGATTTTGCAGTGAAGGTTCAAAAGCAATTTGACGCAAGGAAACCTTGAAGGAGTGAGGGTGAGGTGAAAACAGAGAGAACAAGGGGAAACTATGAGTGCAGCAGACTGTAAATGAAGGTTATTTGTTGAAGCGCGTCAGTGTGACAGCACGTGCTCATAGTCCATGTTTGCCCTGTTGCTGCCAACTTTTAGCTCCCTTAATTCTCTTCCCTGCAACTGTTGCACTGGCATGAACCCAAACGGGGATTTCAGTCCTCACAGCTTTCTCTCTGAATTGTACAGTATGTGTTGTGTTGTATGTCATTATTCCCTTTAGACTCAGTGCAAATGTATAGAGTTCAGAGTGGTAGGGGGCAGACTGTGAAGTTGACAAGTCAAAACCAACAAGACTCTATGCCTGATACTGACCTTTAATTACAAGCTGCTTGCAAAGTGTAAATATATCGCATACTGGAGGAGTATTGTGTGGCTTTATTTGCTGCAGTATTATCACTGATAACACCTTGCATGGTGAGTCATACTGCATACAGAGCATGTGGAGATGCTAGGGGAAAACCAAAAACAGAAGAAGGGAAGGGGGTTTCAGGAGGAAAGAATAAAGCGTTATCTCACTGATAGGAGCAGAGATGCCTTGTCTGAGGTAAATTACCAGCTGCATCGAGGGGAAGTAGCCTATGTAGACAGGGTTTGTGATGGGAAAATCACTCCAACGGTTTGTGGCCCCTCAGGGAGCCGATGAGGGGACAGAAGCAGGGCAGTGAGCGATGAGTGGCAAACAAACAGTTCACTGAGTGACATGCAGCGTACGCAGCATGGACAACCAAGGTTGGGGGTTAAAACAGCAAGAGCAGTGAACTCTCCAGGGTAGAGAGCGAGTGTGACACAGCGAGAGAGAGAGAGTATGTGTCTGTGTCAGACATGTCTGTGTGTGTCGGGGAGTGGGGGCGCTGGGTGTGCACTCCAGACAGAATATAAAGGAGAGGCAGAGGCAGAAAAGAAACTGTCACTGATTTATCCTCTAATTACATGTGATACTTCTTTTGATTAGGTGAATAATTATACTTAATTACACATAATCACACACAAAATAGTCTCATGTTGAACACTAAAACTTTATAGTGTACATATTTAATGTCCAAAGCACCATGTAGCTATTTTGCCAACCTGAAAAATAGTCTGTAATTTGTCTATAATAAAAGAAACAAGACCCTACTGCAATACTCACAGCTCTGTGAGGCTGCATGTAAGCAGAGCTGTATAAAATTTATTGTAAGTATGCTAACATAGTCACAATGACAAACATGCTGATGTTTAGCAGGTATTAGTGTTCACCATCTTAGTTCAGTGTGTTTGCATGCTAACATTTGCCAGTCGGCAGTAAACACAAATACTATTAAAAGTATTAAGACAAATCCACTATAAATAAATGCCACTAGATGAACAGGTAAGAGGTCACTATAGTTAATGTCTGTCTTTCTGTGGGTTGCAAACAGGGGTGGAATGTGTAAATGCACTTTATGTGGTGCTTTTCTAGTCATATCAACTATTCAAAATGCTGTACACTAAAGGTGTATGTTAAAGCTGACCAATGCTATCTATCAAGTGTGCGTGTCTTGTGGTGGGCATTACCTGTATTGGGCATGTCTTGAGGTCTTGCATGTTGCAATCCATCCAATAGTCACCGAGACCTTTCACACAAAACCTGATGGTGGCTAGAGGACAAGACAAGGGATCATCAGTGTCAGTCAGATTCATCCTCTGGGGACAGTCAATGACAACCCATTAAATAGCCAGGATTTAAACATTTTGTGTGCAACTTTTAACAAAATTCTTTGACTGAACTGAAGAGCTCAGAAATAGAGAAATGGGGTGGATGACAGTGACTGAAAATTAGGTAGTCAAGCAACGTTAGGGGTCAAACATTCGGAATTGAGCTTATAATTTCACACTCATTGCTCATTTTAATCAGCTCGTATGACTCTGGTAAACCAAACAGGAAATTAATTTGTGAAAAAGACCGGCAACAATCACTGCTTGATTGCATATCACTTGAAAATGTGTTATTTTTTTTTAGCAGCAACAATACCTTGTCAAGTGCTCATAGATTTTGTTGTCATACAACAAACAAACTAAAGACCTCCTTCAGTAAACAGACCATCTAGAACCACAAGGAATTTATCATCTGTATTTTAAATCACTGATCCTTTTGCGTTTGCTCTTATTGTAGCTCAGTGACTCACCTTATAAGTGTAACACAAGTCACATTAAATATTTTTGTTCCTCTTATTCTCCTGTACTGAATCATCTTCACATATCATTTTAATTTGGATTCAACTGCCAGACTTGACAGAATTATTTAGCTTTCTATTTGATTGCAAACTAATTCAGTTGTTTAGAAATGATGAATGCAAATTGATGTGACATCAAATTTAGCTGCTTTAAAGTGTTTGCTAAACTCATCATGAGTGAGGCTTGTGTTTTTTTAGTTTAAATCATGGATTTAATTTTTACTTCATAGAGACCTTTGTTTTGTTTGAATAAATTACTTTATTACAGCTATTTGTTGGGTCTGCGTTCAAATGAAAAGTCTCTTAATTAAAATGAAACACTCCTGAATTCACCAATCAATTCATGAATGTATCCTGATGATAGCTTGAAAAAAATTAAATAGCCAGTCTCTTTTGAAAATGGTATTCAGATTTTGTGCTTGCAGAAAGCACAGTCACAGATTATTCAACTGTTTTTTACAGGTTGATCCAGACTCTTGATATGTGAACTGACCCTCCTGTGTAAATTCAGTGGAGTGCTCCTTAAGAAACACCTTTTTAATGTAATATAATATATCCACCATGGTTCAAGGTTCAAAGGTTTAAGGTAGAATATCTCCATACACAGTACTGAAAGAATGAACTGAATTCCTTCAGGGATATAGTAAACCACAAAACTTATTAAATAAGTAAATAATTAGAAAGTCAAATCTAAACTAATTTGACACACACACAGCCACAATAAAAACTGAGCATCATAAACTTTACAGAGATGCAGTGATATTTATTTTATGGCTGTTATACTGAATAGAATCACTGTGTGCAGGCTTTGCTTTTCATCTGGTCACTGAATGTACACTAGGTGTGAAATGCTAAACTGAATCAGAACATATGCTACTTTTTTTTTTTTTTAAGACAAGCCTAAAAAAAAAAAAAGGCATCAGCAGCAGGGAAGCCCAAAATCTGTGAGAGCACTCTTGTCTTAGAAATGATCTTGCTGCTATTGCTGGCTTGAAATATCACTAAATCTCCCATCTGTGTGAGAATAAGGACATCAGGACAGGCTGCAGCTTGAAATGGATACCTCTTTCACTGAAGTTCCCCCTGAGTCTAGAAAAGTAGTATTCAAACTTCTCTTGCACACTAACAAGATGTTCTGTTATGTCTGTCCTCTGTCTCACTACAGGGTGGGTGCTTCTTGTGGTAGGCAGACAGAAGAAAAAAAAAAAAAAAAATCACAAGTCAAGTCAGGCCTGTCGTAACCTCAGACATGCAGTGAGTGTTACCCTCAAGCTTCAAATCACTTGATTTCTTGCTCTGTAGAAGCCTGTGCTTAGTTCACTGAGGTTTCTAAGATCAGTATGAAGTAAATTAGTCTGGCAAGCCATAGATTGTCACAGAGAAGGTCAAATAGAGCCCTGTCCTCCTTCACTGGGAGGGCCCTCACGTCCTCCCTCTGTCTCAACGGTGTGTCCATGACCCTCCTGCTGAATATCCACTTAAGCACAGTAGAACAACAGGTGCTTCGCCTCTGCCTTCCATCTTCCTGCACCATCCTCAGAAAAGCCAAGAGAGACCACTGGGCAGGTCATTTAGGTTCTCTGTTTGTAATAGAACCCATTTGTTCTCAGTTGCCTAGAAGTTTATGTACTGAAAATAGTGAGCAGCTCACCTCAGCTGGGCATTTTTCCTAAGGTTATTATTAACTACAACCTACATAGCTTTATGCAAAATAATAATATACCATTTCAACACCAAAGTACCACAGTGCCTCTTCTAAACATATTAAATAACATTTGCTTCTATACTGATTCAGGAAAGGTTAGTCCTGAAGTTTCTGGGGCTAAATACAGACTGATACTGTTCTGAACAACTATACACATTCAAAAAACGTGGGAAGGGCCATTTGTTATGGTAGTTAGTTGGTCCATGTTGTATCGACAGGTTTGATTTAATCACCATAAAATTTGGAGTCCCTCGGGATTCAATTCTTGGGCTTCTGTTTTTTAATCCTTACACTTTGGCAGAGGAAAATGCTCATTTTTGATTGTAATGCAGGTGTCTGTTCCTCTGACAGCCAAAAAATCATATAACAGGAGATCTCACACAATGATCTGGTCAACAGTTTAAAAACTGTGCACGAGACACATCAAACTGCAGGTAATCATAGCAATAGTACTTCTGCTTTGTTCTACAATATATAAATAAAATCCTAAATTAACATAAGATCACTAAACCATCAAGTTATCATAGCCTTGAGCTGCTGAAGTTGAGTCAATGGATAACAGTATTGTCCCTCAGCTTAGTTCAGACCTGTACAGCTTTGCATTTTAAACTATATTGATTTTTAATATACCACAAGGGCAAATCCTTGTGCAGTGTTTGAAATCCAGCTCAAATTACCATTTGTATCCAGTTGCTAGCTAATGGCTTTGCTCCTTGAATCTTGAGGCTGTTGGAAATGAAGTGGCATAGCACCCAAAACAAAAACACTAAAGAGATATCATTTGATTTACTTGCAAAAAAATATTATTTTAATTTAAGTTGGAATTGAAAACAGACAAAAATAAATCTATTTAGCAAGAACAAGTAATATTAAGACTAAAGGCTTGTATTTAATTAGACTTGAATCAAAAACATGTCAGGTTTATGACAACAAATAATGTTATGGCAGATCATGAACAAGTGATACTCTATCTATCTCTATCAATTATAAACAGAACACCACTACACATAAACCAAGTGTAGTGAATTAAACCACACAATAAAGCATACACACAAGGTGCCTATGCTGCCACTCAGTCACCCCCCTGACGCAGAAAAACCCCACATCTAAAATAAAACATTCAGTTGACTTAAAGGCATGGTACAGTCTCAGTCAGGGGGAAACAGTGGCTGGCTCCTCTGGTAGGGTCTAGTAAAACACATTAACGTACAAAAGGAAGCTTTGCAAGAAACATTTTTCCAAAAAAAAAAAGCAAGGTAAAAATACATAATATACCTTATTGAACTGAACTTGCTGGAACACAATAACCTTTCCTCAGAGCATGCAGTGACTAGAATCTATATTCTAAGAACATGTGACTAAAACATCTCTGTACTGCTTGTGCATACTTTTTTCTTGACTGATGTGTTTAAACAGTCACTCCAAGTTTTAGTCCCACACCAAACAGGAAGAGTCTGACAAACAACACACTTTTCTTAAACAAATGTAACAAATTCTTAAACAAATTTAATACAATAAAATAAAAGAAATACACTGTAGTGTAACAGTTCCACTATTGAAAGTTTTTTTTAAACAAAAGGAGCCTACCAAATCAAACACCAAACAAAGGCTGGCCTCAGCTGCTCCCTCAGGTGTTTCTCATATCTGGAAGACCCAGGTGATCTTCCCACCCCTTTTTATAGACCCTGCCTCTTTGGCTGGGTCCTAATGCTAGACCTCTTCCCTTCCACTCCCTATGACAGACAAAACTTTTTCATGTTAGTTTTAAACCAATGAAGCCTGCATAAACCAATGGCTGGATGGGTGAGGGATGTTATTGTCACTGTTATGCTTGTTACTTTCAGCAGTTGGGAGATTTCAGAGTTAAGAGGCTGCATGTTGACTAATATTACACTGAGCATTTAACTTTCATCTTTAGGTATATTGAGGTCATTTTCTTCTCTTTAGGACAAACTGTGCAGTTCAGGTGAAGGAGAAACAAGGGTGTCAACTGTGTCAGTAGAAGGGAGAACTTTAAGCTCTGTCCTGTTGATATTTTTCTCTGGCCCAGCTGTGTTCCTTTGTTAGATTTTGTAAACCAGACATCCTCGATTTTATTGTGTCCAAATGGAATGTTTTATTTAAATAACTTTTATACTCTAATATTCTCACTGCCACAGATTTGAAATATTCAGACAAACTTGTTGAATGCTCGATGAATACAAGGAGGGGAAAGAAAAAGATTTTATTGATGCCACAGGTCTTCATTACTTTTGTCTTCACCACAACAGACAACAAAAAGCCACCATGGATTTTCAAGCTGCTGAAATGCTGCTAGAGTGCTAGTTAACAGTGTGTGTCATACCTCCTGCTGAGATGCTGGCTCCCTCTGTGCTGCCTGGCACACTTTGGTTCTGGAGATGCTAATGCAACAGAATGTGGCAGTGAGCACGACGTCCTCATGACACAATGTGCCAATTACTGTAAACTTAGCACCCTCATTACCTTTCTTGCCCACTGCTGGAGCGCAGGTATCTCAACATCTCTGTGCTGCCTTGAAAGGATTGTCTCACTTTGTACTGGGGGGGGGTTCAGTAACAAGGTATCTTTTTAGTTTATTACTCTGAAACTCTTATTGCTTAGAATATATTCACAAATCATATATTGCAGCTGTTTTTCATATCTTGCCATGGTTCACCCCAACAAGACTATGTAAAGAAATTTCTCGTTCTGCTTTGACATTGTGTGCAAGCTGAAATTGTGAAATCATTCACAGTAATGGCTTCTCAGACCGGTGGGAGTATTGTGTACTGTATATTTAGATATGTAATTTAAGCCTCAAGCTCAAGTATGGTGTAAATCCAAGTGTAGTCCCACCCACTAATCTTATACATTTGTTTATTTTTGAAACTTGCCACCTTCCCCCAAACCCACCAGAATCAATGATAACAGAAGTTAAGAATATAGCTATGGATCTGTGAGGCTTCATTCTGCCTTTTCTCAGGACAATATGTAAACAAAGTCATGGCCCTGACTTTGAGAGGTTGAACTTCTGGTACTGCCCAACTAATAGCTACGTTTCTTGTTGAGTGGGCACATGTCCCTGTAGGAACTGAAAAACATTGACCCTCATAAACATGGCAGATGGTGTCAGCCAGCCATATGGGGCCCATCTGAGAGACTTTAGCAAGAGGCACATATAAGCTTGGTGCTCACACAGTGCAACTGGGACAGAAGAGATGGGCACCCTTCAGAAATTGAGACACCAATAAGTGGCAACAATGAAGAGCCATCATGCCCCACTTCAACTGAGACTGCATGAAGCAAAGGAGAGTCAAAGAGTCTGGGTCAACATAAGTGTGTGGGCACAAATCTGAAAAAAATGTCCACCTTAAGCAGTATCGAGCCCAAGCTGATGGGATCCTAGCATTGCTCAGACTAACTTATCTAACTGTGAGATGGGTCATCAGAGGCCAACCTTACAAATGAAGAGCCACTGGGTTTGCCAAATCTGCCCATGAGAAGTCCACCCTGTTTGGCAGTTACAAAGGTTGACCCTGCACCAGCTGGATCAGGTCTGGGAACCATGACCAACCTGGCTAATATGGTCTAGCAGATCTAGCTGCTTAATGACCCGCCATGTCCTTGTGGAGGACTTGGATAATGAAAGGAATAGATGGGATAGTGTATAAAAAGCCTTTTGGCCATTCTTGTGACAGACTGCCGTCCTAACTCATAAGGGAAAACCACTCCAAGCAATGGGCTGTGTCTGTTGAGGTAAACAGATTGACCTGGGCTACTCTGTATCAAGCTCAGATTTGGGACACCACCTTTTCAGATGGATGCGAAGAGAGTTGAACCAGCCTTGCAAGAGACGAGCCTGTGACAGGCCCAGAGGAATCACCACTGACGCTGTCATCACCATCAAGCCCAGCAGTTTCTGGAACTTGTGAGCAGAGCAGTCATAAGCTTCCCTAGACAGAAGTGATTCAAGGTACTCACCAAACCCCTCTCCAACAGGAGTCCAACAGGCTGTCATTGCAACAGAATTGAAGTGGATACCAAGGAATTTCACCTGTTGCTGAGGATCCAAGTTGCTTTTCTGCCAGTTCACTGTGAATCTTTGGAAATCAATATGGGTCCTCTCAGGTCATAGACATGACTTTGTTTAGATAGACTCGATCAGGCTTTCATTCTGAAGGAAGGCTTTCATTCTGTTCAGAGTGAGGTCAGAGTGAGGTTAAAACAGATCTTGTATTACTTTTGTGATTGATATCTTTTAAACCTCTCTCTTTTCTTCATTCAATCCTTGAATTCCCCAAAGAACTTCTCCCCTCTTAACACTGGCTGTTTATTGATGTCTGTTCATCTACAACAGTGCATGAAAACTAACTGAATTAAGACAATACCTGGTCCTATGATGATTTCCTTGTTGCTCTTTTTTATCAACTGCACAGTAACACAATGCTCCAAACTCACACTGTCACCTGATGTCTGTTTGACGACTGTGACTGCCACAGCATGAGAGTTGAATTTCTTAGCAAGACATTGCGCTCACTGTTTTTCAATGTATGGTCTGTTTACTTTGCCATTACCTTGTCTAATATCAATAATAACAATAATGCTTTGTGTAAGGGAAGTATCAAGGATGTGAAAAGCTCTAATAAAAGCTTTTGTCCACCCACAGACTCAGCTCCCTCTCCATCACATCATAATTATGACTGTGATTGCTCAAGGACATTTTTGAAAATATCCCTGAAGAAGTCTTGTGCTCAATTTCATTAGTGGTTCCTAGTTTAATCCTGTAGCACTGCACCATATGAATTATCTGTCAGTGGTGCCAAATGGCTTTTGTCCCTGTTTGAGCCAGCAGAGCAGTGCCAGCTATAGTGCAGATGAGGACAACCATGGACAACTTTGACTAGTAGAGATTGTACAAACTGTTACAGGCAGTAGTTGTAGCAGTCTCCACTCAGAATTCCCTCTTCGACGTTACACTTGTTTGATAAGAGTAGTGTCCTCAACTGTGACGTGTCATGGACTGAAATCTGTTGCCTTTTTTGTTTGATGTGATGTGAAAACCCAAGTGACAGAAGTGTTCAAAACACTTAAGAAAGACAGAAGAGTCAGACTCACAGGACAAAAGTGATGGACAAACTCAAACACTGGAGGTGATGGAGGAACTCAAAAGCAAGAACGGACAAACTCAGACCACTGTAGGGATTGACAGCTGGAACCTGTCACAACCTGTCACATCAGCGAATGCAAACGACAACAGATGCCAGGCTTCATTAAACAGGACGGTAACAACATCAGACAAATGGGGACACCAGTGAAAGGTAACACCGATGAACAATCAGTTACAAATGTCAAACAAGAAGACAACATACCAAAGCAAAGAAATACAGAAGTGCAGATGGAAAGGAACAGTTAGATATGACTTAAAATGAGAAAGCAGCACACAACATCACTATGCTGGCACGAATGGAGCTCGATAGACTTCAGCACACTAGACTGATTGCATTCACTTTTTATCTAATTTGTTGTTTGGCCAACACTGTCGACCCCACTAACCCATTTGTAATCAATTTGACTAATGGAATAATCTATTTGTCTGAAACAGTGAACATCCATTGTGTAAAATAGCCTATTGACGGCTGTATTTGGAGGTGAAAAGAGACAATTTACATCGTAATCATCATAGTTTTTACTTAAGCACTCAGGCTTTGCATCAAAATCTCTCACAGAGATCATAGAAAATGTGTGGGTTGTGATGCATTTTCATCCCTAGACTTGCAATTATAAAGTATGAGGCAACAAACAAGGTGAGCCTTTGTGCATTCCTGCAGGACATTTTGCTTGTTTGTGACAGCTCACACTGACAGCACTGCCTTTTCTGTCACATTTGGCATCACTTAGTTTACATGTGGCATTGTTGTCTTTAAAGTTTTGTGTGTGTGTGTGTGTCTGTCTGTCTGTCTGTCTGTTGTTTGACACTGTTAGCAACCAACAAATTCCATTTCATTACACAGTATAGATATCACAGGCAAAGTCAAACCACTTGTCAAGGACGATCTCTTAACACATGCTCCCTTGTCTGCAAGCAGAGGCGTTCTGAGGGATCTATAAGACAGGCGAATCAACAGGTGTAATATGGAGATTGTGTGGACATGTGATGTTGTGCAGCTGCTCTGAATGAAATGAACAGCTACAGGCAGCATCCATCTCATCTGATTCAGGGAGAGCTGTCATGGGAGTGACAAGTCACAAGGGATCACAGTTACACCTTAAGCTGGGAACAGACCTGAGGATTATTGAAACTTGTGAAAACTAAACACCCCCATATGATGATTTATTTCCACCGAGATACACTTTTCTTAACAGTCAAAGAACAGCTGACATTGAACAACTGAGAAAATACAAAATATACTTATATCACTGAAAAACACGCTCATCTCAGGTGAAATAGCCCTGTCTCCTGTAAATTTACCTGTGCAAATACTTTTGAATTGTGCTCACTGGCAACCTCTACTTTTTGGTTTTTTAATCCATGAAGTGTGATGTTGTCACAGTGCAAAGAGGTTGAAAGGAAGATGTTCAATTTGCTCTATGGTTGCACACTGGAGACCGAATGATGACTCTTGATGAGAAATGATGTAAGTCTTTTCTTTCATCCTGAGGGGGATAGGAATTTCTGTATATCAAATCATTCTTTCACAATCCATCCACCATCCAATAATTGTTGGGATATTTCAGTCTGGATTAAAGTGGTGGTTTAACAGAACAATGTATTTGTTAATGTAAACTAGTTGTACATGAAAGTCATCTTTAGGAGACAGGGTTGAATAGAGAATCACGACAACATAAATAGTAAAGTACAGAGATAAAGGTGAGTTAATTTGTAGGAGCAAGGTGAACTTCAGTGCACAGCTGAGCTGTGGCTCTGCACTGAAACCTGTCTGGCAGTTTTTGAAAGTGTTATTAATGATCCCATCAACACCTGTAATGATGATGGCCCCAATTCCAGTTGTAAAAATCAAACATTTTTCAGATACACTTAATGAGAATGATAGGCCTCGACTGGATTAGAGGGCAAATTGTGAGATCTTTAAACAAAACAGTGTGAGATTTTTTTTTCCTGAAGGTCAACTTCAACAGGCCCAGACCTAAGTTGACCAGGTCCAAATTGTTTCATTGATCGTGATACCTCATTTACTTCTAACAAGCCCAACTACTGCAGCCACATATTTTCATGCAACATTCTCCTACCCTTACACTATCTTCAAAATCCCCTTCAATATGGGACCACAAACTCAGAGTCTTACATTTAGCTTATCTGAAAGCACCTTAGAAAACCCAGATTCTGTATCATAAGACTCTGATGCCCAATGTTGATCCATTTTCTGACATGACCTTCATCCGTCTGAGTTGATTTGCCACATCTTTTTACCCTGGTGGCAGCATGTACCAGTGACACTGACTTGACCAGTATACTGATACATTCCACTTTTTGGTTTTTAATGACTTCTACGTCTAATTGATCTTCAGTTCAGTATTACTCTGGAACTTGCTGGGCCTGACTCCTGCAGTTTAAGCTGCTGACTATCATTCAGTTAGCAGTGGATTATAACTGCCTGCCAAAGTTACACAGTGCAAGGCGTTCAGGATGCTGAGTGGAAATGACAGTAGCACCATTGTTTTTATTACCAGTCAGTGTACCATCAAAATGGTTTTGAAGCTGTTTTTTTATGGTAACATAGTTATATGATGTCGCTTTAAAGAAATAAAAACAAGCCAGAACATTTTTTCCCCCTGTAGCAGAATAATAATAGGTGCAGCCAAATGTGATTCTGTCACGACCAAGATGCCAAGTATTACAAATATGGCTAAATATTTTCATAATGAGGATTAATTACTGTACCTTGACTTGTGTTCTTTTTGTATAGGAGACAAAGCAGCCTGCCCCCTTAGCTGTACTATTGCATTATTATCTGACTGTGCTATAATTAAAAGACACATTTGCCAGGTTTACAGTCATAATTACTAAGGAAGTGTGAAAATGCCCACTCAACTAGTGTAGATACGGAGGAGCAATTCAGCTTGGCTCTGTGTTTGCTCTTTTATTTTATTCATTGTGAGCGTGTTTGTCTGTTTGAGGGGGGTCCATGTTAGAAACTTTTAATTTGAAATTCATTAGGTGAAAATTACAGGGTAAATAATCCTTTTCATATTGTGCGTCTTCTTGAATTACTTGATGGACGTGAGAGTATCACAGTGATTTCTGGAACAACAAAGAGGGTTTGTCAGGCACCACATAAAGCACACTAACTGTTGAGCACAGACTGGAGAGGCTTATTATGCATCACTGTAATGAAGAAAAAAGTCAGTAATCATGGTAGAAGTGGTAATGATGGTTATATTTCATTTCTGCACAAAGGCATTTCAGTTTGTGGAGCCACAGAGTTGCCATATAATATTTACTCTAAGTATTAATATAAATGGTGCTTGTCACTTAGAACATTATTGCTAGTTAAATGAAAAGTGCTTACAAGAATGTGTGTGTGCGTGTGTTCTTTGGTGTTTTATGCTCTGCACGTCCCCTCCAATAAGTAGCGAGGGTATATATTTAATATGCCAGTTAAAGGGCTTACCTGCTGACATAGTATAACTACTGTGAATTCAGACCATCTCCAGTTGTGATCCGAGAAAATTACACCTAGTCATGATCACAATGTTAAATAAGATGGAGAAAAGCAGACAAAAAAGGAGCTGTATCATCTGAAGCTGATGAAAATGAAAACCATAATATCCAAAAACCATAAATTCCCCTTTTTGGAAACTTTCAAACTGAAGTCTACAGTTTCTCACCATGTACCTCTATTTGTTTCATAGTTTGAAAATAAACTTTGATGAGTCATTTCTATGATGGTGAGCACCTACAGTCTCCCAAAATAGCACAGTTTTCAAAGGGTTTGGATCAACAAAGTCCCATTGATTTTGAAAGTATTTGTGTATGCAAAACACTCAAAATGAGCAAAGGGGAATACCAATCAGTTTAAGTATTCATGTTATTTCTTTGCTCTAGGAGAGTTTGATCAATATTTGTGAACACCTTTCATCCAGTGTTTTCATCCAGCTTTCATCCAGGTAAACACTGTGATATAGATAACCTGTAAAGTTGCTTAAGAGGAAAAAATCAGCACCTAAGTTCAGGTTTATTTATTAAAATATGACAAAAAATAAGTACATACAGTGTTACTGTGTTGGGCTTAAAACTATGATTAATGTTGGGAAAACAGGAGAGGCAGTGGAGGACAGAGGATCAAAGAGATTTACAAATATATCATGTAAAGAGACAGAGAATGCATTTTTTTTCTGAAATATGAGACCCTGATTCAGGGAGTGCATGTAAGTGGTATTTACCCAACAAGTGTCTCAGAGTTATCATTTTACATCACACACATACACAAAACATAAAAAACTAATAAACTAAAGCTGTATTCCAATCGAAACCTACAGATGCATCATCATAATCAAATGTTAACATGCAAATCTTACAGTTTGACATGACAAAACATAACTTGAAAACTAGACCAAAGATTTAAAAACTATAATTCTTCATCCAAACATAAACAAGAACAGCACCTAACAAAAAAACTGAATCAGTCTAAATGTTTATTGACATATTTTTCCTTCTATTGTGTTATTATATTGTTGTTTTTGTAAACATTGTTGCAAACTTGGCTGCAAGTTTGAGAAATCACAGGAACGAGAGCAAAGCAAACCCAGAATTGTATAATAATTTACAAAAGCAAACAGTACTCACAAATATATGCTTGATCTTAATAATATACATCTGTATATCTTATGTTTTAGAGAATATAAAATGTATATATTTTATTTATACTAAAAAAAATAATTAGCATACTTGGAAAGGGAGACCAAACCTCAAAGGCTTTAGCTACAGTTATTTTAGTTTATAAAAGGAGAGCTACTTTCATAACAGTCTTATATATATGTATATTTGTCAAAAATCAAAAACCTGAAAAGTGCTTCAATAATGTTGACAGGCCATGTGAAAAATTGGGCTCAATTATCCTTTTCTACTACTGGAGTCTCAAGGAAACACAAAAACCACCCATTATAATAAGGTCATCAATGAACAGGCTTTGTAATCACTGACAGAATAAGAAACTCTTACTGCAAGGTTACCGCTCATGGGATAAGAAGAACACAGATGTTTTTCAAAAAGTCTGTCTCTTGGACAAAAGCCTAATTAAAGCGAAACAGGGGTTAAGAAAGATTCTGCTGTACTATAAAACCAATACAGCAGAAGAGAAGTCATTCTCTCCCCTGATGCTATTATTTCCACACTCTGCTGGGAGGCATTCGTTGAGGTAATTAACTTCGCTGACATGTTGTGAATTCTTGCCTCTCAGACTGAATGCTGGATGTGCAGATAGACTGATTGAAAAACTCCCATTTGGGTTTCAATCTTTAAATTATCCACGTCCGACCATATTTCTACGGTAATATTGCTGATAATCACTCTAATTTTACACTTGGCAGGAGATAATAGTTGCAGCTTATCCCAAGCAACAAGCACTAACTGCCTTCCTCATTCTTTCTGCCATGCAAAATAAATTACCTGCTGTAGTCCACTTGAAGATGTAAAAACACAAATAATTATGAATGTCTGCAAGGTTAAATGAAACATAAACGACTGCATCACAGTGGAACACAATATGACAATGTCACTGAACTCCCACTAGAAACCTATCGTGTGTGCATTTAATGTGTAATCTCTATGTTGTAGTAACTCCTCAGGTCGTTTATTGAAAATTTTTATAATTTGATTATGATGTTATCTTGCTATTTCACTGTACAATACTTTGTCAGTCTTTGTCAGTTGCTGATCCTTTTAATGTTTTTTTTCGGTGAAAGCAGCTGCCTGCTGTGGCTGAAAACAATGCTATGAGAGACGTGAGTGTGAATCGAAACAGTGCATTTTCAAGCCAGACAGCTAAACAATTAGCTGAAACTCACTATGGAGCTCTATAGCTGAGGGGAACCATAGACTAGGGTGATCATTTTTTTGTAGGGCATCACTATGAACAGCTCTTTTTACATTGTCTTCACATGGTCATATAAAAAATATCAATTATAGCAACAGCCATTCATTGTTTTTCCGCTACTACCTATCAGTACAAGAGTTTTGTTGTTAGTGGCGGAGTCCGCCATACAAGATTCAACCTGCTTTCATACGTACAAAGTCATAGGAAACAGTGCAGCATGTAACCCACTCGATGCTAATGAAAACCCAACATTTCCTACTGCTGCTGCTTCACCAGGTGCCTGCCTCAACAGATAAAACACAGGCTGGCTTTTATTGTGAAACACAATATGTTTGTCACCTAGGTCAGTGCTGACAACAATCATTCATCAGATATGTGTTTACAAGGTTTTTTGTCAGCACGAGTTTCAAATATTGTAGCAAGTTACAAAAAAAGAAGGACCAGCCGCAGGTCATCAAATTGCTTTGTGTGGAAAACTACACCTGCTGCATAAAATCAAATCACAGTTGCTCATGGTGCGATGGAAATGGGCCAATTATTGACTGAATTCTTCACTAAAACAACTAACAAAAGTTTGTTTGGCTGTAACTGCTCAAGGAGCATTTACCCTCCTCCAAAATTTACAGATTACGACTTAAAGTTACAGTTAGTCTAGCTTTAATTAAGCTTAACTTTGTGTGGCATTTGCAATAGCATAAAGGATTCCAACCCATATATAACAGGATTGATCTCAAGCTGTCATTGTGTCACTTCTTGTACGGAAAGCTTAGAAAAGGAATGACAAACGAAATGAAAAACCTACAAACTGAACTGAAGAAAGTGCTGCCTGAATACCAGTGAATACAAAGGTGTTAAATTCATAGCATGCCTGCATACTGAAAAACAAAAACAATTGTTACCTGTCGAGGTGAACTACTGTTTTGGCGTTTGAATGCCACGAGTGTTCGCCTTTGAAATAAGCTGTTGAAGTATTCCGTGCCCCAGCTGCACTTGTACACACTCATTACTGCTTTCAGTGGTTTGCTCTCAGCATTGTGAAAACTCTACAGCCACAGACAGATGAGAAATACGTGTTTGTCCCACCCCATAATGTCTGATGTCAATGTGATATAAAAGTCTAAATAAATGGAATTGCAGAAGATTAAAAAAGATGACTGTGACATTACCTCTGATCGTTTTCTGGGGATAGGGGGTTGTCTGGTGCTGCGGTACTAATACCATTAGTATAATTGGGAGCCGGTTCAAATGTAAGACAAGTATTTTATCAGTCAATGAAGTCAGCTGCCCACTCTGTGTCAAAAGAGCAGAATGGAGCTGTATATCTCTTCACCATCACAGATAGTTTCTGTGGTTTACACTGTGTAAAAGGAGCAGAGTGAGGAGAGAGTATCTGTTGCTGCTTTGAAAAACCAGCAGACAGACAAAGGAGGTTAGTCAAAGGAGGTGTTGATTCAGGTCTGCTTTTTGAGCATCGCCATTGCTGTACTTGAATACCTTAATGTAATCCAACAGGAGAACACCACAACAGACCTAGAAAACCCTTTTTCTCAGTCAGCTTCTAAACACTGAGCAACTGGCTCCTATGAGAACAATAAACAATTAACAATTCATTTCAAAGGTAAAACAGTGTTGGTAATTTCATTTGAGAGCTTTCTGTTTTTCTTGTTTTTCTCTGTTCTCTTCTCACTGGTTTGAAATGGGCAGGGCTCAGTTGGAAAACTGTGATGCCATACACTTGCACCAATCAGGGCTAAGCAACATTTGAATTAAAATCTGATGACAATTGGTGGGTTTTTGGTTTCTGTGTCAAATCTGATAAAATTACACCCATGCAGTCCTGATGAGACCAGTCATGTAAATATATAAGAGTTCCAGTTATTGAGAATTTAAGTCTTTAAATTTAAGAACTTAGTATCTTTATTTAATGTTCTGTAAATTTAAGTTGTAGAGAAATACTTATGATTTCAAGAAAGGTTTCAGGGGCTTTAAGAAAATCTGGGAATGTATCAGTTTTAAATTTAAAACTGTGTGAAAATCTGATTTTGAAAGAATAATAAAAACAAACAAAAAAAAAATGAAAATGATGACTATACATTGAATCTAAGAACCCTGGAGAGGTAGTTTTATAAAGACACTAATATTCACTCAGACTGATTTAATTTCTATAAGAACAAAAACTTGCCATGTTAATATTTTGAATAATGTTATGACCACATAATTGTTTTAAATACAGAGAGTCCACTCTCGGAAAGTTGACATTCACTTTCATATAGACAGTTAAGTCACTAATTCTGACGAGTGTCGAACAAAGGTAACATAGAGTCAGTTAACCATATGGGTAAACTTCCAATATGTGTATGACATTTCTTTTCATAAGACCTTGATTAGTTTCTAGCTTTGAGAATGGCATCCTGGCATTTGCAAATGATTCATTCACTGCTTAATGCTTAGTGTGCTTGCTTTAAAGTTAATCCCCCTAAGTACACAAAATAACTGAAAAAGGCAGCAGAATAACAATCAGTTTTATGAGGCCACGCTCTTGTCCACATCTCTTTGTGAACAGGTTTCCTTTGTGATGTTTCATTCTGTTGTGCTGTTGTATCCTGTGGTACCATTTATCTATTCCTATATCATCTAGTGTTTTTTCATACTCTCTGCAAGATCATTTCATGATTGAATCCTCAAGACTATTCAAAATACAACATACCATAGTTCCCAAGAGATTTATGTTATTCGTTTTTTAGCCCTGACTGTCAAAAATGGGCAGAATTATTTCTTTAAAAGTATTATATCCAGTATACATTTTGCATACTTTTCCATGTTTGATGTACTGGAAACACAATATTTAGATTCAATTTCAAAAACATAGGCAAAAAAGTAGTGCTGACTACAAATCCCCAGAGCAGCACGTGGGGTTTGATCATTTATGGACTGGAGGTACAATATGTGTACACCAGGAAATGAAAATGTTCTACAGAAGTGAAACATTGATTTGCAGTAAATGTAGCCTCTATGAGTGAATTTCAATTATAGGATGGATACCCCACAATGCTCTGGTACACTGTAGAGTTCTGAGTTAATTATTTGGTTGACTAATGTGAAGGCCTTGAGCTAGAGCAGCAAGCAAACCCCATTTTTCCTTTTTCCTCCATTGTTCACAACAAAAAGAGAACATGAGGCATAAGCATGTTTCTCTCAGTAGGTTTGGGGCAGTGGGGGCAGAATCATGGCTGAATAGTCACTGGGTTGATTCCTCAAGCACTAACAGCAACTATCTTGATCTAACCTGGGATGTGGAACCTAAGGAAAATCATCACTTTCAGTGTGTCCAATTTTCCAGTATCAACATGTATCACAATACAGAATAAACAGTGGCCATCAATCTACATTCAGTTATCCATAATGACAAAGTGAAAACATGTTTTTCAGAAATCTTTTGCAAATTTCATTAAAACTCAAAAACTGAAGTTTCTCATTTACAAAAGTATTCAGACCCTTTGCTGTGGGAAAAAATGGACTGATGGGATGCAGTTTAGAAAGGTTTATATCTGTGTATATAAAGTCTCACAATTCTGTCTGCATATTAGGACAAAAACCAAGGACCCCTCTGTGAAAAAACTTTGGCGATGCATAGGTCAGGGCAAGGGTATAAAACCATTTCTAAAACTTTGAGTGTTCACAGGAGCACAGTGGCCTCAATAATTGTGAAATGAAAAAAGTATTTTCCTAGAGTTGGCCATCCTGCCAAACTGAGTAAGTGGCATGAGGCCCTGATCAAGAACCCAACATGCACTCTGAGCTTCAGAAGTCTTCTGCAGAGATGGGAGAACCTGTAAAGGATGACTATCTCAGCAGCACTCCATCAATCAGGAGGCCAGATTTAAACCCTATAGAACATTTGTAGGCAAACCTAAGCATGGTAGTTCACAGGCACTTCCCATCCAAACTGATGGAGCTTAAGAGAATCTGCCAGAAAAAACTGCCCAAGTTCAGGTGTGCAAATTTCTATTTTTTCTATTTTCTTTTTTCACTTTGTCATTATGGGTTTCTGAGTGTAGATTAAAGGTAAAAATGTCAATTTTATCCTTTTGAAAATAAATATACAACATGATAAAATGAACAAAAAGTGAAAGGGTTTGAATACTCGCAGAAGCCACTGTATACCACAAACAAAATAATCAAATCATGCTGGATGCAAATTAACTGTGTTCTACGGTTATGCCTGTTAACAAACAACACTCCTCACACATGTGAGTGCTAAGTCACACCAGAAAGTAGCACAGCAAAATTCATTTGCACTTTCTTGTCAAATCGTTGGTGCTGGAAGCTTGGTTAAGTATCAACAACAGCACAGTGGCTACCATTGGTTGTGGCAAAGAGAGGAAAGCTCTGTCTGCACTGCTTCTGCACTGCTTACAGGGGTCATAACTGAAACTACTAACCCCTATTTTTATATATACAGTATTGTCAGTGCATTGTATTTTTAACCCTCCTGTGATCAACTCTGCAATCAGAAACCTGTCTTGAATTGGGCAATATATATAGTATAATACTATATCAATTACATACAACAATGGAGTTTAACTGGTGTGAAGCATTTGTGTTTGTCTCTTTAGGCACTTCCATATTATTTAGCACCCAGTCAGATACATATTGGTCCTAGTTTTCCAGATAAAATTACAACTTGGATGCGAACAGTGTTTTTTATATGATGAAAACTGAAACTACATTAATTACCCATATAACATGAACACAGCTTAGAGCACCATTCAAATTTACTCCACCTCTGTAGGTGAACCCATCACAGGGACGCCATTGAAATGAATAGACTTTGGTCTGAATGTTTGCTGTTATAAATACAGTTATGACAGAACTCTTAGCCTTAGAAGGATGTGTTGACATGCCCTCCAACAAGGAAGGCATTTAACCACTCAATAAGTACCACTGTTATCTTCCAAGTGTCTATGTGTGAGTATGAGGCAGGTATAGTCAGGAGGAAAAGGCAGTAATCTTTCTGTGAATTGACCCTTGGCAAATCAAAGTCAAAATAAAAAATACTAACTCATTTCTGTTCATGTCTATAGAAAAAAGAATAAGCAAAGACAAACCCAACAAGTTAAATTCTTCAATTACCGAACATAATTAGAGGTCTTGCTTCACTGAACAAGGAGACAGCCTGGAGAGGAAACTTGGGCTTTCATCCAGACTGAGTAGATGTTTGGATTCCAAAAATTCACTGTATTTTAAGGATGAAAAAGTAGATAATAACCTCTGTTGGGAAATTATACTTTGAGGAACAGTAAGCAAAGCAGTAACAGTGTAGCACCACCTTTTATACTCTATTAATCTTCCTTATTTATTGGCATTTCATAAACACCTCTTTTGTTAAATTCATAGGTGATTGATGATATCTAAAAACTTAATCACCCACAGCCTGAACCAGTCACTTGATGATGACTGAGATCGTTTTGTCCCTTGTGTGGCCACTGAGTCATCCCTGGATGATGAATGCATATCAAACTACATCAGAGAACGTGGCGAATTCATCTACACAGAGAGATGTTTTGATATCAGCAGATTGGCAGACTGTCTCCAACGAAAATGTTGAAAAGAGTGATGATGACAGGTTACAAAGTGAAGCCAACTTTTAAAGCTATGCATCAGGGTGATTCTGTGTCTCCATTACTTTTACTAAGACCCGTATGTGTTGAAAACTATTATTTTTTAAGTGAAGCTTAACAGAGAGACCAAACAGAACATCCCCAGAAAAGCCATTCTGTGCTTTTGCTTCACCCCCTTTTTTGGTTTCAAAAAGGAAATTCAATCAATCAGACAAAAGCTCACTTTATGCCACATGCACTTTTTGTCGTCTTGTGATGCGAGTCAATAAGTGAAAGGACACACCAGTGAGATGAGCCGAAGGCTGGCGCTGTCAGAACAGCACAGTGTCTGGTTCTGGCTCAGCAGAGCAGCTGCTTTGATGCCCTGGGAGGAAAGACAGCTGAGTGCAATTTTTCAGTGCCTTAGTGGAGCACTGCATGCTGGGAAGGCTACGGCACGGAGGAGGCTTCAGCAGATTCAATGAAGGAAGCAGGCCTGTGGGTAAAAAAGAAACTTGTGAAAATTATCTTTGGGTTTTTCTGACATTTTACCACAGATGTAATTATATTAAATGTCTGTGCCCCGTTGGTTTCATCCCCTCCATTCTGAACTCCCACAGATATGCACCACTCGCAGGTTAAGGGTTGGATATTAAATATTGGCTTCTGAGTGCAAATGCAGGTTAGCTTGTGAGTTAATTCAAAGATGTCAAAGAGTGAAGATATGTCTGACCTTCCTCTTAATTTGTTCTTGAAAATACATTAACAAATGTCATCTAGGTCATATTCAAAATTTAAAAAGTGTTCCAGTAATGACATGTTAAATGTTGCTCTCTACCACGCATAGTACACCACTGCAAGCCACTGAATTTAGATCTTCAAAAATAAAACGAACAAAAAAATGATGGCAAGATAGATGGGATGAATATACATTTGAGTCTGCAAGGACATTCACCTGCATTTTGTGCAGGGGGACCAAAGGCTAAAATTTGCTCCCAAGCCTAATAGCTGGTTGTCCAAAAAGTCTGTGCTTCGGAGGCTGTTCATTCTGATGTTGCTGAAACATCAGAATGAACAGCCTCCGAAGCAAGGAGGTCGCTGTTTGTTTCCAATTTAGAGCAGTTAATGTTTTTTGTTTTTATTTTCTTCAACATGACCACAATCGTTTTATAACCTAAAAAAGTAGTTATGTCTGTAACCATGATGATGAAGGTCACCTAACATCAACAAAATTTTTAACCCAAACCATGACATTTACCTTAACTATAGAGTTGTCACATCATAAAACAGATTTTTTTTTTTATCCCTTATTTGTAATGGTTTTAGAAAGCACAAACAAATGATCAGATCAGAAAATGCTTAATGTGTGTTTGCTTAAAAAAGCAGTTACAAACAACAAGCAAACTAACTGAGCAGTTGACCAGCAACTCCTGAGTTCTAGAAGCTAAAATCATTGTTTTTATCAGTGGAGTCTGGTAGTGATATCACATTGGATTCTATCTCTGTAAGAATCCTATCCATAATGTTGTCAGACAACAATATGAGAAAACAAGCAGTTTTGTGAATGTATTTTGACATGGTCAGTAGCCCTATAGGTTTACATTGCAGCTGCTGGGCATTCTGCCCCTGCTCAATACTGCACCACTTCCAAAGATTATTGTCCCTATCAATCATTTAAACCCAAAAACATGGGAAAATAAGGCCCAGGTTCTAAAATCCTTGAGTCAACTTTTCATGACTCTAAACAGATATATTTATCTATTTTTCACACTAGTGTTTGTACCAAAATGTGAACTGCAACTTATTAATATCAAAGATCCTCACCATCAGGCACCTCATCACAGTCAGGCTGTGAATAGACATCAGCAGTATCCCACTCATAATTCTCATCAACTGAGGCCTTCCTCCTGGTGAGGTCACAAAAGAAAGTTCAATGAAAGTTCAATGCACACATGCACATTTTTAGTAATGTTTGCAAATGGCAAAGTACACCTAATAAAGTGTACTTCAAGTCCATTAGAGACAGAGATATGTACAATTCACTTTTCTCTTCTGATCTAAAGTTTTCGTTTTTGCTTCATACTTTGTAATAAAGAACTAATCAGATTGTTTCTAACATGAAGTAGATGTTTGCAAGAATTTATTTTGATATATCGTTCAAGTATATAATATTTGTTCTTTTACACCACAGTGATAAAATGTGTACCTACAGCAGAAAAGGAAAAATTTCTCTCTTGGAGCTATGAAACACTTTTTTCTGTAATTTTTCAATCTGTTACAATTAACTTTGGCTATGTGAAAGATGATTGAAAATTCTCTCTTTATTTCCATTTAAAAATCATATTAGAAATGAATATTAGGCTAACCTTGAAAGCCTTATATCAACCACACTATGAGAGTAAAATCCCATATTTTCTTACATAACACATAATTTCCTTCATTCATTATGTCCTTAATACCTTTGGCTTGGTTCCATTTGGTGACTGTGCTTGTCCTCTGTATTCCCCTGGCTCTCCTCTACAGTCTCAGGTGAGCTGGTGAGGGTTGGGGAAAGCTGACACAAAGACAGGCGTCTGTTAGCGGGCTCCATGCTGCCTCGGCCACTGCTGGCGTAACTGCTGTAGCTGCTCCCAGACTCTGGCACGCCCTCATAGCCTCCTGCCTCCACTTCCAGTACCTCTCGATCATTGTTGTTGGAGGGGAAACATCTGGAAGCTTCCTTCATGGCCTCCAAGTAACCTTCTGCCTCCTTCGTGGCCTCCTGATGATAGGTGATTGGCCATTTGGCAGCATTTGGAATGATTGACTCCCCTCTCCTTGGCTCGTAAGGGCAAGGCACATCAGGATTTAGTATGGGCCTCTCTGGACTGTTCCTTGCGGATAAAGGGACCACAGCAGGGGATGAACGGGAGGCAGGTTGAGGAGCAGAAGGAGAAATCGCAGGAGACTTGGAGATCCTCCTGGCAGGAAGGCTCTGCCGCTCCCAAAATAGTGTGTCTGGGTGATGGGAAGATGCAACAGAGCAGTTCTCTTGGCTGAGTGAGTCTATCCAAGCATCAGGGGTAAGGAAATTGCTCTCTTTCCGCCTCCTCAAGTCTAGGCTCTGACTTCGCTGTTTAGAGTCCCAGAGTTTTGATCTTTTGTTCACAGCTCTCCAGAGTTCTGGTTCTGGAGGCTGTGGAGAAGCTGGGACCCTGATAATACGGTCCACAGAGGCAGGACTACGGCAGTTTAAGCTTGCACTCCTCCTCATGTCTTCATACTGGCCTCCGCGAGTCAGCGAGCACCCGTGTTGCACATGGGAGGCGATTCTACTGTGCAGCATCGGCTTTGCAGGCCGCATTACGCACACCTCCAACTCTGGCTCATCCACACTCATCTCAACACACACGTCCTCATCAGTGGGCTGGGGGAATGATGCCTCCGCTTTTGAAGAGTCTGGCACTGCATCGAGAGCCGAATTAGAGCTTTCTGTATATTTATTGCTCTGGAAAGACAGCGTTGAAACGCTGCCATGACTAAGACTGTTCTGTCTCTGTGCCTCAGAGCGTGAATCATTCGTTTGCATTTCTAAGACTGTGGATTGTGGTGAATAATCATAGCCCTCTGGTGCTCCCTCTACCCTTTCATGTCTCTGGTGCTTTGAGGAGAGATGTGGGAGAGTTAATCTGTCTTTGGAAAAACTCCCTGCCTCCTCAGATTGGAGGAGGGTCTGTCTGGTGAAGGATGGAGCAAGATGATGGTTGCCAGACTTAAAACAAGAGGGACTCACAGGTGGAGTGGCACTGAAACAATTTCTGGCTGGGGTCAGAGTCAGAGGAGAGACAAGAGGACGGGCATCCCAGTGGACAGAGGATGTAGAGAAAGGGCTTGGGGACAGACCATTGCTGGCCTGGTTGTATCTGTGGGGCAAGGTGCTGCTTTTATATTCCCAGACAAATTCATTATCACCAGCCTCTCTTCTCTCCTAAGTCTGGCTGCTCTCTCTTCATTTCCCTCATAGAGCCTCTTTCCAGTGTGTACTTCTGGAGCTCCCTCTCGAGCTCCTCCCTCTCCTGAGCCAGTTTCAGGCAGCGACTCAGGTTCCCTCTCTCCCGCTCATGCTCCATTTGGAGCACCAGGGTGCTGGCAGTTGTAGACGGCTGACCTAGACTGGATCGAATATGTGGGAGCACTGGAAATGTGGGAGATAATCCTCTGTCTTGATGAGGAATTGTGGCCAAACTGCTGTTTGAGCACAGGCTGCTAATGTCGGGAAAGCCACCATAGCTTGCCTTCTGATCCAAAATATAAGGATTTTGATGGGGCAGGGGCTGGGCCATGCCACAGATTTGGCTTGTGGAACTGGCCTCCACTGGTCTGCAAGATGGGAGATCAACAGAGAGCACAAAAGGCGGCTCTTTCCTGTCCTCCCCACCTGAGTGCAGTGACACAGACCTTCGGACTCTGGCAGGTCGGTCATACTTTGCACTTTTCCTGCTGTGAACACTCAACGTGTCATTGTCAAACTGTGGAAGTGTGAAGCGCCCATCTGGACCTCTGGAGATCAACTCAATTGAGGGAGAAATCGGAGAAGAAGTTGTCCTAGTAAGGCGGCCCCTGCTGTAGTTGGACAGGAGATGCTTCCGTCGATGATGATTCTCAGTGCTAAGGGAGGAACAGTCTGTCTGCGAGGAGGAGGAGGTGGTGGTAGAAGAAGTGGTGGGATAGAGGGTGCTGGCTGGAAGTAGGCTTTTCTTCAACACACTGTCTGGACTGCCGGTGCCTGAAGTCTTTCTGTGAGAGAGAGAGGGGAGGGGGAGGGGGAGGGAGGGGTGAAAGAAGAAAATTGTAAGAAAAACCGGAGGTGTAAGAGGAAGAGAAATAGAGGCCAAGAAAATAAGATTGAGTGAGAGTGAAAGAGGGGGTGGGAGAGATGTAGACAGAGAGAGACCAAAACAGCAGCAGCAATACATGAACATGAGGAAGAAAAAGAAGATATGAAATGGGAAACAACCGAGGTGCTGGCATTTTCAAGATATTTTAGCGTGTAAGGGAAGCAGAGGGAAAGGTCAATGAGAGGTATTATAATCGAATGATGAAGGGGTACTTACATTGATGGGGAGTATTTATAGATGGCTGAAGGGGGCTCTGAAAGGGAGGGAGAGGGGCAAGATGGTATCTGACTCATTAGGTTACAACCACACTGACCAAGAAGTAAAAACATAATCAACCCCAATAAGAGCCCATTAAAGGGCCCGAGGCACCCAGGCTTGTCCAAAAAGTTAATTACACTTACATTTATCAGCCACTAATGAGAAATTACCCTAATTAGCAAGTAATGTAAATGACATCAATAACTTTTACAACTGAATGGATGAGCAGGGGACAAGAAGAGCGCCAAATCCATGCAGTGGGGTATGATTTATATAATGGATTGAAAGTGCCTTCAATATTTTATTGAATAAATGATGATATTCATGATGCAGTTCATCAAAGTGAGTGTCTGCTGAGTCTCTGGAGTGAGGAGCATTTTACCATCCTTCTTCTTTCTGCGGCGCCGGTCCCTCCTGTGGCTGATGACACAGGCGGACCCCAGCAGCAAGACCAGTGCCAAGCACATGAAACCGACCCCGCCCAGCACGCCAGCCAGTAATGGCTCCGGGACGAACTCCAGGAGTCGGGATGTGCCGGGGTAGATCTCCATCCCTGTGACATCATTTCATCATTTCATCATTGATACATATATATATTAGAAAATAAAAAAGAAAGGTGGGCTAAGTGAGAATGCAAAGTCAGCTATAGCCAAAAAAAAAATTAATACTGCAATTAATATTAATAAAAAACATGTTACTTCAGTAATGGCAACAAACACAAGATGACAAAGTTAAAAAGTACAGATATAATTTCTCCTTTTTTTCTTTTTTCTTTACATGTTTCTATGTTCTTATTTTATATGTAGTTGTGGATTATTTTTTTCATAAATTAAAAAAAAATAAAAATAAATTTCTATTATATTTTTTCAAAAAAGAATTTATAATATATACAGTATATATTTCAAAATAAATGTCTACAATTTTTATATTTTTTAATTTACTAGCTCTAAAAAAATTATTCTAAAAATATGTTAGATATTATACAGTATTTTAATGTAGAATGTAGAATGAATTTCTAAAATTTTTATTTTAAATGTATAAAGTATTTATGCATAAATTATTATATATAATTAAAATAGTCTTTTTTTCCATTTGAAAGAAAAAAGCTTTGTCCATTAAGCTGTACAATCATCTGACCATACTGTCGTCATGCATACATGCATATTTCATGCCACATGCATCAATGTTATAATCACAATAAATATAATCAATTTACATCACAAACAAGAACCATAACAGACTGCTACAGTGTTTGGTATTACCATTTTTAAGTGAATCTAATCTCCAGTCTACATCCCTGTGATGATCATTATCATCAAATCATAAACTTGTTTGTTTTGCATAATTTGCTCCGCGAGACGCCTGAGATTATCAGCAGATCCATGTTAAACAATATACAATCTAAGGGACAGATGGTTGTGACAGTTCTTGGGTAACACCAGTGGGAGTTGTAGATCCCTCTGTCTGGTGACTGGGTACCATATCTAATTCACATTCACATCACATTCGCATAAGAATCAGAAAGGACCGGTACAAATTCTATCGCTAACTCTTTTGAGAAGTTATTAGTGGAGCTATTTCTATCATTCAGGCTTCTAATGGACAGTGTTCCCCTGGGCCCTGCTCTAATTTTGGGCTAATGCTGGGAACAGAGGGAAAGGGGAATAAATGAAGAAAGAGAGAAAAGAGTCGGGAAAAAGAGACTGTGAGAGGAGGATGGGTTGAAACAGAGGGTGGGGCAAGAATGCAAGAGGGGGCAAGGTTGCTCTCGAACACCTACCCATGGTGGAGACATTGACTGATGGACTGGGCTCGCTCAGCAACTCCCCGCTACGAGATAGCAGCCGTAGCTCGTACACACAATCCTGGGACCGGCATCCACACACACACACACACACACACACACACACACACACGCACACACACACACACACCACGCACACACACACACACACACACACAGTGGGGAGGACAGAGGATGAAACCACACTTTGTCAACACGGGACTGTGCCTGCAATGCTAATGAAGTTCATTTGAATTCGAGTAGGCCTATATAGGAGAGAAAAGGGAGGATGAAAGGGGCAGAGAGAAGAAAAAGCAGCGCACACAGACTGAAAGATGACAGAAAAGTGATGGCTGCCATGTAGTATGCATAACTGAGAGTCTACATGGAGGTATAGCCTAGATAAAAATCTCCAAGGCATTCAACAAGCACTGTGGACTGATTAGTCTCAGAGGGAGCAGTGGGACTGGCTTGTTACCTTGTGCAGACCCGGAACGATGGTCTCGCTACTGTTGGCACTGATGTCCTCGACCAAATTAAACCACTCCCCTTGCTCGGAGCAGGACTGGAGAACAAAGCCTGTGATGGGAGGGTGCTGAGCTTCAGGAAGGGACCATTGCAGAATAACTCCTGCTGAGCCACGATTTGCTGACAGCGACGCAGGAGGCTTTAGTTTACCTCTCCTCAGTAGAGGCTCTGATGCAGAGGGAATAAAAGAGACCTTCAGTGGATCAGCCAGATACTGTATGTTCTGGCTGCTACCGTCACAGCTGTTCAACCTTGAGAGTGTGACGGGAGAGGGACTGGGTTTGAAGTTAGGGTCCAACAAACCTGCAGTAAAGAGTTCTCTGTCCAGTTTGGTCTGTTTGATAAAATCTAAGTCAAACACTGTAATAACAACATATACTAACTTTAGCACTTCATTTTATTCACAAGCTACTTTCAAGACTATTAGGTTCATAGGCTTGAAAAATTGATGATGACAGATTATGGATAACAGTTAAAATGAGTGATTCTAACTACTGAAATTGATATGATGATTTCCAAAACAAACCCATTGGCAGAGGGGGGGTTAACAGTTATTCTATTTTTACCTCTTAGCAATGAGGTGCATCTTCAAAGGTATTTCCATGATCTCTCAAAATGTCTCACAGGTGTCTCCTCTCTGCTCGCAACGATAAAATGTTTCCAGGGGCAAAAGCAACATTTAACTCACAACATTTCCACAGACTGTGTCATCCACTGGTCTGGCCTGCCATGGGCTAGGGCAGAGGACAAAACACATCTAAGTGTGCTGATCACAAAAATACCTTTGAGGATACAACTCACTGCTGGATAAAGTCTACAGCTTCACTAGCAGCCCGGTGAGGCTGTATTTGGGCACAGAGGTGGTTTGAGGTAAATGCTAACATGCTCTGACAATGCTAACATGCTGACCTTTAGCAGTCATTAGTTTGCAGGTATTTGGTCATAAATCAAAGTATTAGACAAACAGCAGCTGATGATGTCATTTCATGTATGATTAGGTGATCGTCAAAGTCATGTCAACATTACCTGAAAGGGACACAAATGTCTGTAACAATTTTCCTTGCCCCTCAGATAGGGTGGGCCAAAAGACTGACAGACCAACACTGCCATTCCTAGAGCCACGCGGCTAGCTAGGTTTGTGTTAGGAATGGTATGTGACCAAGTGATGAAGTAACTTTAAGAGTACTGAAGTCAGTCTTTGAGGCAGCCTGAACTCCAACAAAACAGCTGTAATTGTAAAGAGGCATTTAAGAGTGGTTCTTCCTTCTCAAACAAACAAGCTTTGGCTGAGTACAGACACTTGCTTGTAGCTAACGTAATTAACACACAACAGCCAAGTTTCACTTTGGCCTTGGGCAAGTTACTCATGGAATTAACTTTAATTAGCCACAGCTGATATAATCTGCTTCTGGCAACATTTGTCATTGAACTGAAGAAAGAGACCGCTTCAGCACCGGTTAAGAAATGAAAAACCCTGCTAGCATATTGTTTTGTACATTGTTCATTGCTAATGTGAAGACTCTGGAAAAACACAACATTTGATAAGCTTCAGATCTCAGTGAATCAGAGTATTTTGCAAATCAGAAACAGATTTAGAGGAAACCGAGGGATGGTACTGACCCAAGGTCCAGGTGGTGACGATCTCGCTGAAGGGTCCTGAGCCCATCTTATTGTGAGACAGGACGCTGAACTGGTATTTGGTGGCAGGAGAAAGGCCTGTCACCTGCAGCCTGGTGCCAGAGGACTGGGGCACAGTCACAGAGAACCAGTCCTGCTTCCCATCATTATCACTCGCTGAAATCTTCTTCACCCTGCAGAGGGAGAGAGACCGAGAGAAAAGAAGTGAGAACAAAAGAGCGACAGGGAATTCTGGGAGTCTGGTTTTATCAAACATGACAGAAAAGTAGGTTTCATTAATCATTCATACTCATCATCAGCTCCAGATTTTGTGGCAGAGACAGCACTGATGTATCCCTGCAATTGCACAGAGAGCTTGCAACTCCAATTATGGTGATTTTCATGTTCCTACCTTTCCTGTCTTTCTTAGTTTTAAAAGATGATGGCTTTGGGTTAACAGAAGTACCATGTTCTTTTATTTGAAAACAGAAAAACTCACATTAACATAGTGCAGTTTAATTGCGAGGTCCTTCTCTATTATAGACTTAAGTGTAATTTGAATTAAATATAATGTATGTGATTGTGGCACATAAAGAAGGTCATGTGAGTTCACTTTCTAGGAGAAAGACAAGAAGGGTGCTTTTGCTATTCTCTGCTGTAGCAATTCATATTAAAAAGTATATGGTGTGAACATTTGCCCATAGAGCTTTCACAACTGTAAAGCAGCATTAAAATTTAATTTGTAAAAAGTCTCAATGTACTAACAAGACCTATCTGCAATCATTATTAGCCCTCATGAGGAAAGAATGAAACTGCAGTTGAAATGTCAATGGGAAAGCATTCACTGTACATCCTGTTAAAGGTCTTGCAGTACCAAAAAAGTAAAGGTGAGATCATTTGTTTTCTCATAGTAGAATGGATTTACTGCATATTATCTGGCCATAACATGTCAAGCTGTCAGAATGAAGACTAGCTGAGACTTTAGAAGGTAGTTTATACTGATTGGCGGATCTATTTTTATATATTTTTTTAATGTAATTCATATTTATTTCTGTGCTGCTCCTTGCTGCAGCGATGACCCAGTTCCCTCTAAGGGATTAAGATAGCTCATCTCATATTCATCTGATGTAGAGCTCCCAGGTTACAATGTGATTAAGATGAGCATTAGGAGAAGTTTTCTGTATACAATCACCTGCATTCTCTGACATCAAAAAACAGTCTAAACATAGTTTTCTATTCTTCAGTGAATTCTATTTCATAAAAACTATGATAGACTGTTTTTTAAGACATCATGCCCATGCATTATAACTGTGATACAAGGACTTTTTCTACTATGCTCATGTTTTGAAAGGAGAATACATTTTTAACTGTATGGTTCTGCTTCCTTTTTATCCAACTGGCTGGTGTTGCATTCCTTTTATCCTGTCCATCACTCTTTTTTAATTCATCACAAACATACCTAAAACACTTCTGTTTTCTAAGCCAATATAAATACTCTGCTTCACAAAAAACTCAAGAAAATATATATCATTCTGTTTTGTCACTAACCACCAGTTGCAGCTAGCATGGCCACTGCATTATAAAGCTATGCTCTGCAGCAGCGTTTTTTATTGTAGCTGCCAAGAAGTGATAACAGATAAATGAATTCCTCATCCTAAAGATCAATAGAGTAATACCAGCGTTGTCGATGGCTGCCATGGTTACAGCCCGAGAAGAAAGTGGGAGGCTTTACACCCACCAAACTGAAAATGTCTGTGCTGATCCTCCATCAAAGCCTGCCTCCCAGGATATGTTGGCCTGCTTCACCCCTGGAGAGACGGACAGAGAAGTAGCAGCATGGGGACTGGTTCCTGTAATGGAGGGAATGGAGAGGAGTTGATGGAAATCAGCCAGCACTTCAACTACCTGATACCACTAAAGTTTAGAGGCCATCTCTAGATATACCACATTTATCCGTTGGAGGCGGAGTGGAGGCACAGGCATCCGGCCTGCGCTGGGTATAATAGGGGCTTACAAAAAACAATATGGAAAAATAAAAATGTGGACAGCTCACGTAATAGCGGAACTGACTTATGTTATGGTATTCTCTGAGAGGAATCCTCCTGTTTGTACTCACCCAGGACAAAGACTTGCGTGGTGGCCCTCACCGAGGTTACGCGATTGGCAACGCTGCACTCCCATGCCCCCTGGTGGTCCTTGGTGAGAGGCTGCAGCAGCAGAGAACCATTGGGTTCTATGGAGTACGAGATGCGACGAGCCAGGTCGACCTAAAACACAAAGACCATCCACAAATGGAATGAAATTCTCTGTATCTGTATAAAATATACAACCTATACAGTGGACAAATTAAGTTCAATTAACTGTCCACAATTTAACTACTAGCTCTAACAAATGACATCTAGTTTAGCTAGCCCATCAGTTCACAGTCAGCCATACTGTAATTAATTAGGATGAACAGATCGGAAATCAGAAATGAGCCAATACAAGTAAGGACCTTATTATAATCAGTTAATCTCCTCAATAAACTAGGGGTCTGTGTTTGAGTGCATTTTTTTAATTGGTAAAGGAAAGGCATACATAGTAAAATAATTTGCTGAATTTATGGTGACACCTGCCCTTTCCTGCCAATTTGTTGTTGTTTGCCTGAGTTTCAGATGCCTGGTGGGTGGAGCAGGTGTTTTCAATGCCAGCCTGAGGACACCTGGTCCTGATGTTCCCAGTCTACAAAGCTCTGGCTGCTACTGGCAGTCTCCCTCTCTCACCTTCCCTGCGGGCAGCCTCTTGGTTCTGCTGTTTTAGTTCTTCTTCAGTCCTTTAACTTTGTTTGGTTGCTTTGTTTTCATGCACCTCACAGCACTCACACACCATCCTCCACTCTCATGCACATCCTACACTACCGATTCCACTGACCCCTCACACTCATTGCATCTGTGCTTTTGTTAGGTATTTAAGTAAATGCAGTTTTTGCCAGGTTGTGATAAACTGCTCTTTTAAGTAGTGACCTGTAGCAGTGCTTCAAATCTGTATGGAGGAAAATCATCACCACAGGCCACAGACAATTGCAATGTAGCTTGTGCACTGCAACTACATTCAGGCTTAAAGTTGTTGTTTTTTTAAGTCACAATCAAATGGCAGTTATTGGGTCTTTCAATTATATAATTCATTTCTGACTCAAACAATTAAGTGCAGTGAACACAACATTAAAATAGATTTTTATTCCATTTTTAGGGTGTTCAAGGGTGAGTGAATGCTGTAGAAATTATCACCCATAAAACATGACAAAATTATCCAGTTACATCTTGACAGCACCATGTTTGTGCATTTGTCCTTGTACTTGCTGTATGTCATTGTGTCACTGCATGCACAGCCCATTGTAGCATAAGCTAAGCTCCATAAAAACATAATACAAAAGAATGAAAGCCTTGTAAATAAAATGAAGAGGTTATGTACCTTGCTCCAGATCACTTTAATTGTTGAATCCTTATTTCCTTGACAGGGGATGAGAAGGGTCCTTCCAGCCTCCTGTTTGTACTGCTTCTCTGGAGTGATGCTGAACGATGGGGGGTCCTATGAATTGCCAAAACAATATAGCTGAATCAAGGAGATTGCAGCAATGCCAACAATGGATTTTAAGACTGGATTACTGCCGCTTTGGACAAGATTATCTTAATAACAAAAGGATTAGCCACACAATTAACTCCCAAATAGTGCTGTCATTGTAGTGAGTCTGAGTTGACTTCCATTAATGCCAGAGGGCTCACACGTCAGAGCGAAAAGGTCAATAAAATGTCGTTTCAGTTAAGTTTTTAATTCACAGTGACAGATGTAGTTGTGGTTAATTAAAATGCATGGTAATGTAGACAGACAGTTAAGCAGAACCAGAAGGACAGCTTCAGTGGCAGTTTCTGAGATTCTGTGGTATGACTGACCAATAATTTGCAGGAAATGTAGTATTTTAAAATGTCTTAATGTAATGTGCATTATCTCTCCACTGACTGCCCGAGGTGGCCTGCTCACTAACCTGTAGAATTACACTGGTTGGCCCAGATGGACCCATGCTGCCATAGCTGTTGTAGGGGGTGCACATGTACACGCCTGCTGCATCATCATTGACTGTGGCCATGTGCAAAGAGCCCTCTGGTGTCAAGGTCCATCCTGGATACTGGAAGAAAAGCACATTGCTCACATAACTCTGACAGTTAGAAATTGGGTGAACTAGTGCAGTCTTGAATGATACATGGAAATAATGGCAAAAATAAATAAGTCAGAAGTGAGCAGAGAGCTTAAAGAGCTAAAAGGCAGAAAATCTGTAACTGTTCCAAAGCCACATATGAGCTTCTCAGCTGTGTTTGAAGGACTTAAAGAAATAATGTTTCTGATATCTGCCTGCCACAGTCCTGCAGTGGTTAAGTACTTAAGTCTGTACTGGGCAGATTATTTTCAAACTTCTTTAAAATTGTGTATTATTTGTTAATGTTGTCACAGCTTTTGCAAGATGATATCCAAAATATGTGTAAAAGATAAAATGAGCTACTGTTCTCCTGAACAGAAAAGCCTTTTGTCGATGTTCTCCTTATCTTTTCTGTGAAGCATCCCAACACACGTGACAGAAATGCTCTTTCAGAAATGTGCTTTCAAAATCACTTTTTGAAGCATTTGCATTAAAAGCAGGTAAAGTTACAAGTAATTTTTTTCCCATTAAGCCACAGTGGAAGGCTACTGTTGAGTTTTGTCTGCGAAAATGGCTCCCACTCAGTTTAATGAAGTCAAAACTGCTGTTATATTCCCCAGAATGAGATTGTGAGAAAGTATTACTGTAGGTATGAGAGCTCGTAACATCCAGGGTGGAATTGGAATAATTGGCAGAATAACAGCCTGACTCCAGCGCTTGTGTCCCACATTATAGGAATCTATCACATTTCCTGTGGTGCCTCTCATCCACCATCATGTTCATTGCTCAGACCAAAGTGTTGCAGAGGGGGTCAACACAGCGTGAAGGGAGAGGAGGAGGAAGCAAGCACTCAAAACAAAGGAAATAGTTTTAAAAGCTGTCACAACTGACTCTTATTTACAAAAAATGCATATGCATCTCCAATCAAAAAACGCAAGGGAGACAAAGGTTAAAAATTGTTGGGACATGACACTCATCTGTAACAGTTCCTATACTCATTCCTCAGACGAGGTAAGCAGTAGATTGGAGTGAAATTGAGAAAAAAAAAGAAAAAGGAGAGTGAAGGGGGCAGCAAGGAGTCCCTAAAGGATTGCTTCAAAAGCTTTTAAGGTTGAACACATCATCCCTGTCCATTAAGATATATGTGATTGAACTGCAACCTGAAAGGATATTTCCATTACGACACAGGAAAAGTCCCATGAAAATGCTTGAAATCAGTATCACAACGTCTACATCAAGTCACAGTGTAATAGCAAGAAAATTGTTGTTTTGCTGTACTGCAGGAATGCTGAGTGGGTTGATTATCCAAAAATGTTTCGCGTGACAAAAAGCAGCTGCTTTGTAAATACTTGTAATCCGCAGCAGTGTCTGACATGTCTCTGCTAAAGGAAAATGAATTGAGGCCGCTGGTTCCCTGTGATGTGTGCAGTATGAGTATCAAGAATCAATAAATAAGAGTGGGTAGGACATAATTTGGAGTTTGGGCACAAAGTGAAGGTCTTGCAGTGTTATAGTGATTGTGCCTCCATGCGGAGATTATTCTTTTTATTACCAAGAACAGGTCAAGTGGTTCTCCATCCTTCGTCCAGTCAACACGGAGCAGTGGAGGTTGAGCTGCCACTTGGCAGGTAACCACACCATCCATACCTGTGGGAAGGTACGTTTCTGGAGGCATTTGAAGAGCCTGGGCTGGATCTGTGTGAAGGGAAAAAAAATCCTTGTAATAACTAAGGCAATTTCTTACTGTTTTAATACCTCAGGAAATTACATGTACCAGTACAGAAAACCTGCACCATGATTCATATCCTCGGATTCATTTTGAGAGCAGATTGCTTTGTTGTAAACTGTTTCCTGTGTATCTATGTTTTTACTGCAAGTGCTGTTCCTTGTATTTACAGCTGACTGAATTTGTTTGAAGGGTTTTACAGGTCTACAAGCAACAGTAAAATGTTCAGAGGAAAAGTTCACATTGCCAACTGTTACTGATTTTACAATAAATAAATCACAGTTATTACTGTTTTCTAATGTCACTAAAGGACTGTTTACAACTGTAAACAATGGGTAAACAGGCCTATATTTTCACTTATGATTTGTTAATAAACTCAAAAATAATTGTTTATCATACAGAAGTCCTCAGTTGAATATGTGAATATAACTGTAATTCATTAAAAAAACACACACAGCAAAATACATATGGTGTGTACACTGTAATCTCTGTAATCTCTATAAATGATAAGGCAATGTTTTCAAAACTATAATGTCGGTTCCCCCATATTTCTTGATAAAGTTTAAAAATTTTAAAAAAGAAACTTTTCACATCATTTGTGGTAAATGTGCTAACTTTCTTTATTACAGTTAAGTGAGTTACCATGACTTTAGTTGGAACCAATGCATAAGAGAGAATAGTTAAAATCTGCATCTAAAATTTCTGGCCACTCCTTCCGATCTCTTTCTTTTATTTATGAATTCTGGCTTCATCAAAAGGCACTGAATATTGTTAGAGATGATTCCTACCCAGCATCTCTCCCATTTGATGACATGCCCTCTGGAAGGAGGTGAAGACATTTTCTTTTTCTTGGATGGCTAGGGAACTTGAACGTGCAGTACCTGTTGTTTTCAGTTAATGATTCTCTGTGATGTCGATAAAGTTAACTCAAGTTACAGAGCAACTTAACAGCCACTTAAAATTGTGTCTTACTGAGCTTAACACAGGTTTAACACTTTTATCATGTTGAAGTGACGTAAAAGTGTACACCATAACATCACTGATGGGTGTGGTTACAGATGCAACAGAGCATCTGTTTGACCATACTCAACCACGACCATCACTATGGTCAGAGATGAAATACACTTGAAGGTTTCAACCAGGTAGGGCTCCTTTAAAACTGCTTTACATCCAGGTATGAAGGTACTCTTCAAGTATTTAAAGACCTAGGAGAACATTAACCACAGACTACACACAGACACGTACGCATCACTGTGAGGTTGGCAGAGGCAGTGGGCGGGGTCAACAGGCCATTGGTCGGTATGCAGGTGTAGGTCCCAGAATCCTCTGGGATGAGACTGGAAATGAGCAGAGTTCCATCTACCATAATCTTCACTCGCGTTTTCAAAGACCTTGAGGAAAACACATGGGGATTCTTGAGTACATACAGAACAAACTATTTGCTTCAGAATAACAAAAGCAAAAGAGTAATTCAGCTCTTCCATTTGTGTTGAGTCAAACAGGTTCTCAGAGAATCAGCGGTGTAGGAGTTTTTTTTTTCCCTCTGTGAGTTATCCACCAGTGTGCAGATGGAGGTTTAGGAAATTTCATTTCATTTCAGATGGAGTGGGAGGAGAAGTGCCTACTCATTTTATACATGCTTACATTTACAGAGAGAAAACATGAGGACTCTACCAGGCTGCAACACCTCACAAACAGGTTACATATGCACAGTGACGATATGCGTTTGTGGGAAGATTCACAGTCACACATTTGGGCTAATTACCATGTGGGTCACATGACTCATGTACTGTAAGTGACCTGGATATTTCCCATCACTACTCTGTTTTCCTCTCATTGCACTGACATCAATGTCAAACTGTGACTGAATGCCGCTGTTATTTAAGCTCCACTTAGCAATATTTTTTATATTAGCAGTGAATCAAATGACTAATGTAAAAGGGGTCACTCGCAGTGACAAACTCACAAAGAATTATTACCAATTCTGCAACTCTACAGAGCTTTTTAGCCTGTACTCTCTCTCTGGTTTTATCAAACATTTCTTTTATATTTCATTTAGAGTGCTCTCATCAACCTGTTTCCATCTGCAGCAGGCATTGATGATGCATGCACTGATTTCAGCAAACAATGTACACTACCTGGTCTGCACCAAACAAGAGACAAAACAGCAGCTAGCTGGTGGAGACAATGGAACAGCACATGCTTAAATTTGAGAAGCAGGAAACACTGATGTTTACTACATGAAAAGTGATCAAAATTTTTGACAATTTCCTGTCAGTCCACAAACTGATTAAATGACAAATTGTTTCAGCACAAAACACATTTAACATATTTAGCGATCAATCACAACCCATGGATAAAACCTAAAGCTTGATATCGCCAGCAGACAGAGGTTATGAAATTGTCACAAAATATGTGTCTGACACACTGAAATAAAAGCTTTAGCCTGACTTTGTACACCTTTTTCTTCACAGCTGCTTGCTGGAGGTCCTGGTTCATAATTATTACCTTTAAATACTGACATAATAAGAGTAAAATATTACGTTATGATTCTGAGAACTGAAAATGTCACCAACCCACAAAAAAATCCACTAAAGAAGACACTGATGTTCTTGAACTACAAAAACACACCATCTACGTCACAAGTAATATTTGGCTGAGTACAGACAGTGGCTTGCAGATAGCACATTAATTAGACAATGGATCAAAAGCTGCATGTTGGCCTCTTGGCAAGTAACCTGTGTTAATTATTGTCATTTATGCTAATATAACATAAAACTGTCTGTTTGCATAATTATACATTATTTATATTTAAATGTACGAGTATGAATCGAGTCTAAACTTCTGTTTAGCATTTTCCAAAATAAGTGGAAAACTAGCCAAACTACCTCAAACCAAAATCACCATAAAGCTGAGGCCATATTCAACCTCAATAACTTCAGGATAGAGATAAAGTGAAAATGGAGGTAACTAAAGAGAAAGTCCGTTTTGACATTCTCAAAGAGCACCTCACTATTTTTAACTAAGTAATTACAAAAGAGCTTATTTCCCAAAATTAGTAACAGATAATCAGAATAATCCTCGTGCGCACCACTCAGCTGTTAACAGCATTTTATATCTGCTCCAAAAAGCCTCTCTGAAATTTTTTCCCTCATCAAAATCAGGTTGAGTATTAACCTGAGTGTAACTGTAATGAATAATGATCAGTGTGATAGAGTAAGGCACAGGAGGAGAAGTAATGCAAATTAAGCCTTCCACCTGTTCAACTGACCATATCCCAGCTACCGATTTCTGAGAGTGTTCAATTGTCTGGTGGATGATGTGCCTGCAATCATGAACCATTCCCCGCTCACTCAGATCTTCTCCCTGGCACTGAACACTGCTATTGTGAAACCTACCTTATAGAAAAGCTCATTCGGTGCTTCTCAGTTTCAGGCCAATTTCATTTTTTTCTTTTAAAGAGACACGACTGATGCCTTTTTTCTCTCCTTCATTTTATATATGTATTTGGTTCTTGTTTTGTTTTGGGGAGGACAAAGTCTAAAACAAACTGTCAGGCCTGCCTGGTACACATCCAGCAGACACAGGATAACATTAGCATTCATTTGGACTTGTGTGTCTGTCTGCTTGATGAGTGTAAGTCCAATAGTCATTCCCAAGCTGAATGTAAACATAGTTTTGTTTGTTTGCAAAAAAATTCCGCATGGCATCTTTAACACCAAGTTGGAAAATGACCTCTTCTAGTTGCACCTGTAATCACACTTGAAAAACTCTGGGTGCTTTCCATTTGGAGGATGTGGCTTCTCCCAGCAAGGATGAGAGGAAGAGGTGCGAGGGTGCAGGGACTGTATTTACCAGGACATACTTGCTCCCTCTACCGTCACTCTGAAGAGAATAGATATGCAGCATCTCAACTATGAAATGTGTGCAAATTTGCACTTGTTGACCGCTGCTCCAACTCTTATTATAGATCTATATGGTGTTAGGACATTACAGCATGTCACTGAGAGAAATGACATAAACAGGCAATTACATTTTGTCATCAGTGGACCAGAAGAACAGATGTGAAGAAGCATCAACAACAGCTATAAATATTCTGAATGAAACACATAACCTAATTAGTTTGTGAAAGACAACATGTACAGTGAATCACGCTCAGGCTAACATTGTAGGACTGATAACCGTGACTGTGTGGGTGTGTTAGACTGTAGTTGAATATTTTGTTTGAATGAGTCAAGATAAACTTGCAGTGGAAAAGAGGAAAAACCTTTTGGTTTATGAGGAAAAACCTGCAAAGGATGATTTCATGATTCATTTAGTGTTTCAATTGTTTTTATGTTATGAATAAAATCAAATTACTATGGAACCACTACTTGCACTTCCATTCCTGTTTACTATACTAACTATACCAACTATACTAACTATTACAGTATAGCTCTTTAGTGTTGCTGTCTGCTCTTCTACACAGGATACACCTGTGAATGCTTGCTATCAGATCCTTTGGGAGCCTCTTGTCATCAATTTCCGGGTCATGAGCCAGGGAACAGAAGAGCGTATGTGTGTGTGTGGGGGGGGATTAACAGAATGGAAAGTACCTTCTGGGTACACTTCCACATCACTACAGTAAGGATGTAATTAAACCACTGGAAGTCAGAAAAAACAAGGTGGTAAGCTTGTGGTATACCCCCAGGCTCTACTCTGGCACCTGTCATTCAGTCTTCACATGCTGCCACTGGGAGGACAAATGCTTCCATAGCTATGTATTTTTAGCATGTGATACACAACTGTACACTCTGTTAGGATGTTGTTCATATCAGCTTATAGTTGTTACCACATTCCCTGCAACTGAACACACAAAACACAGTTGTGCAAAAATCCAAGGCAATAAGCTGTGCTTGAACTAAAAAATCTCTGGCACAAAATATCAAGCCCCAAGCTAGAAACCTTGGTCTGTTTTTTTTCCGTTTAAAGCTGATTTGAATTTCACATCAGAAGCAGCTGAAAAAAATCCACCTTTTATCATCTCAGGAATATTACCGATGTATAGCTCTTGCTCTCCTGGGCAGATAATGGAGGAATAAAGTATCCTGATCACTAGCATGGTTGATTACTGCAAAGCTCTTTTTTCCTGTCTACCAAAGAAACCTTTCACTCTTGAGTTCTTACTATCATTAGACCAGCAATGGACCTTTTAAAACTTTCTGTGCAACCATAGTTACTGTTCATTTTAATTAATATGGTCCTGCTCTTAGTACCTACATATTGTGGCAACCAAAGCAGGAATCATCATAGACACTCTCTGGGGTCAGACATACCACTCTGTCTTAGTGAATAACAAAAACATATGGAGTGGTGTGTGATTCCCCAAGGAGCTTTCCTTGGCATCGCTGTAGCATTATCGAGATTTCACAGTCACTAGCTGAGTGTTGCTATTTCAGTGCAAGCTTAAGTTAATTAGCAAACTCAAAGTTATCAAATATCATGCATGGAGGGACTTTCAATATGAACAAAGTTCAGCATTCATGTGGAGACTTTCAGGGTAAAAGTGATCTTAGCTGACTTTTTCAGAGCGTAATAAATTATGGAGTGACAGTAACATATAAAATTGATGGTTTTGACTCAAATTGCTGTAAATTTCATGAGTGCATTTTGTGTTCTCATGTGGTCCTCCATCTAATGCAGAGCAGGCTCTCTAAATTGGCCCTCAGTCACCAAAATCAAAAGGGATGTCACACACTGTAGCAACACATGCATGTGCAAGACATGAAGCAAAGCAGTTATTGCTCCTGTTTTTCAAGACACTCCACTTACCCCATGTCAGCTTTGGAGGAAAATTGAACATTTGTCATCAAATCATTCAGTGTACCAGCACAAGTACATGTCAGACAGGCTTTTAAGAAATGTCACTTCTGGATTTGTTTGGTCCACTGGGGACTGACTTTCATGTACTGTAGCTCCATGGGCCAGAACTAAAACATACGAGGGAGTTGATTTTAGTTTCTATTGGCAAAGAAGCAGAGAAGAAGATTGCACCTCTTGTTCAGTCTGCCAGACGACTTTAGGTGAAACTGGCTTTCATTTTCAAGACAAATGTTATGATCTTTGTTGATCTTTGTATTTACATGGTTGCTCTGATTGGCCTTTGTTTCTTTCACATTTCCACTATTGTGTTGCTTCTCTTTTTGTTGATTTGTTTTTTGTGTCTGGGTGAAACACATATTTTGTCATCTTCCATAAAAAGCTAAAAGGTTTGAATGAGATGTAGCAATCGTGGTTCCTATGTTTAGAAAAACTGCAAAGATAATATTGTACTCCAACTGCTCAGATAGGCTAAATAAAACATCAAAGGATAATACTGGATAGCGCAAGAACAAAGAGCAATGATTGCACTCACTCTATGTGATGAACGTTTTCTCCACCTTTCTGCCACACATAGGTCATGTTGGGGGGGTCAGCCACCGCCTGGCACCGCAGAAGTGCATTCTGGGACATATTGAGAGAGATGCTTTTGGGAGGGACGACAATGACAGGCGGACCTAGTGTGAGACAGGTTATAAAACACATTCAATTACTTCATAAAAAGATGATTATCTTTATTATCAAATAATATGTTGTACTTTTTTGATCAATAAACAGTATAGTTCATTCTATAAAATCTGTGGAAATAGCTTAAAAATTTTCATCGCAGCTCCATCATGATTGAGTGCAGTGTGTAATATTTCAGTTTTTCTCATTTGCTTTCCTGAAACGCTGTTGGCAGTTCTCAAAACACAAAGGGCAACGATCACTTGATTTTATACTGTGCAGCACATCAGTTAATTTGTCCTGGTAATGGTTGTCACTCAGTCAAAATACTGAACTCATGTAGGGCTGCACCTAACAATTATTTTCATTATAGATTCATCTGATTTTCAGTTTAGGGTCGGCTACATGATGGTTACACAAGCTATTAGTGAGGATCAGACAGGGAAAATGTGACAACAAATGAACAAAAAAGGAACAAAAATTAGAAGTACAGTAAAAACAAATGTTATATCAAGTATCAAATACAAGAAAAGAACCATTTAAAGTGTTAAGTCGCCTCTGCACCTCACTGACCCAAACACCATCTATTTGGTCATAACATTTTTATGATATTTTCTTTAAATCACTCAAGAGTTATACATCCACCAGAAGAGCAGTGTAATCCAATTTGGTAACCAAGGCAAAGTCAGTGCATAATTGGATGATGCAGTGCGAAATGCTAGTGTTGTGAGACCTGAGAATTGCACACAGGGTGCACAGGAAATCATGATTTTCACTTGACAATTATGCCAAAGTGAGAGTGAAAAATCTGTCAAACATAACCTTTTCAGAAACTATAAAAAGCAATATCATAATATCCTAGATCCTGAGCTGTATATACCTGTTATTTTCTTCGGAAACTAATCACATACACCTGCAGCGGACTGGTGCTACATGTCACATTTATCACGTCCTTCTGCAATGCTGTCCGCAGACATGTGAACTAATAAGGGAGGCTTAACATGCCACATGTCTCATGTATAAATAAATGATCTCAGCAGTAGTCATTACCAATCAGGTCTATAATCTCAAATTCTCTATGTATATATGCATGAGTGACAGTAAAGGGGTTAGTTAAGGCTTTTACACCGACTTCATCCAGATCGGCTATTAGTCGACTGTAATCTATCCATGTGGCAACGCTGTGGAAAAATCGCAGCCAAAGCTCAGATGATGTGACTTAAACTGAAAAGTATTAGGGTGGCGAGTGCTCATGATGATTATTGTTAAAAAAAAAATGTGACCACTGCAACTGTGAGATTCCAAAATGAAGTGAAACCTCAAGGAGAAATTATGGCAAAAACAAAATGTTTCCCCCATCCACCATGCTCCAGAAGAGTCCTGGTTCTCTGGAGAAAATCAGGCAGTAGGAGTATGAGTAGGTGTACAGGAAGAAGTCAGAAATAAATCCCACAATGTATAATGCAGTGGTGTGTGTAATCCAATGATACACAGTAGCATATTTGCTTATTCTAAATGTATATGTCCTTAAACTGGAATGCAAATTTGTAAGTCTGTAACCTAAAAACTTCTGTGAATCTGTAAAGCATCTGTTAGGACCTGTAAATATTGAAAACAGTATTTCCCATTACATATTTTTTACCGGATACCTCAAGAGACATTTGCAATTTTCATTAAACAGAAAAATTCTTTTTATGACCAAACAGAGACATTTGTTAATTTCACTAATCTACAGCTCCAAAAACTGTCACTTCCCTGAAACGCAGCCTTTAAATTAAGCAAAACATGCAGCTTTATCACGATAAAGTGATGCGCAAAATTCCCACATGATATCTTGTCTCATATCATGATATCATTGTTATCTTCACAGGGATAGATTGAGAGTTTAATTCAGTTTGAGTTTCTGTTACCGCTCTTTCATATGATGCAAGAGGGAGAAACAGAAATGTAAATTACGGTGGCTCCCAGCCAGTCAGGCACACAGACATCACAGAGACTGAAGGAACTGGCAGGCAGGCAGACAGACAGACTGTCAGGCAACAACTGACCTTTGATCTTCACTTTCGTCACGCGAGTCACGTTTCCCTCGGAGTTGGAGGCGTGGCAGGTGTACTGTCCTGCTGACTGCATGCTCACTGCTTGCAGAGATAAGGCTCCTTCCTGGTAAATATGATATAACAGATAAACTGAGGTGGATGGATGTAAACTATACATATACATACACATATATATATATATATAATATATATATAAAACTTTGCTTTTTGCTATTCAAATAGCTATTCAAATAGCTGTGTGAATAATTATCACTATTATAATTATTATTATACAGATTGTAAGACGAATTGTCTACACGTTAAACATCTCATGAGCCTTAGATCATCTGTGACCTTTAAGAGCTAAATTGGGAACCACAGGACCTAACTGCCTAACTCACTAATGTCCCATATGGTCTAGTGGTTAGGATTCCTGGTTTTAACCCAAGCAGCTCAGGCTCAACTCCTGGTATGGGAACTGCTCTTTCGTGCACAGGAAGCTCATCTCACTATCCATGCATTCATTTTAACATACAGCATTACACATTTGTATAGTTAGTCCACACATACCTGATAATTTATTTTTGGAATTACACTGCCATCCTTTAGCCAGGTGATGGATTGGAGTAGGGTTGCCATTGGCAACACAGGCAAGAGAGAGGTCACCTCCAACCAGAGTATCCACTGCAGGAGGAGGGGCTACGGTGAAGGTGGGTGGAGCTAAGGAACAAATCATTGATTAACTTTTAACTGAATGCATCGATATATCTGCATATTAAGAAATACAAGGTTTTCTATACAAAAAAAGAGCTCTTAAAGCAGATTTATCCCATACAGGATGAAAAACACTAACAATGAGATATTAACAGTCCATGTCTACAGCAAAAAAGAAATCTAAAGGATCCCAGCTGTCTCCCAAGCAGCAACAGCAAGAAAAAAACTGAAAAGAAAAAAGCTGGACTAGCAGGCAATAAATCTTTTGTGTATCTCGTCTCTTTTTTTAATCAATTTCTATACAGCATGACAGTAGCTCGGTCATGTTTGTTAAACAGTAGCAGGCTGCATACAGTTTACTGACATCAAGTTACATTATTATTTCACTTGCCAAAGTGAAAATGTCAGCTGCAAACACTGTCTTTAGATCTGCTATCGTGAATGTGCTGCTGCCCACTTTAAGTCTCAGATCTCAGAGAGCATACAGAGAGACTTTTAGTGTCTGAAAACACTCAAAACAAACATCCTTTGTGTAAAAAAAAAAAAACCAAAAAACAGAGATCTTTATGAGAAGTTTGAAAACAGCTTCAGTACTTTTTCTCTTTAAAAGACTAAGGGTAAATGTTCTTTTTATGGGCTGAATTATGGGGTGAGATGTTTGTTTTAGTGTCTGTGCACAGAAGAGACCAGGAGAAATTACAAAAAGCACCTGCAAACAACAACAAACAAAAAAGCTTTTGCGTGTTTGATAGATTTAATCGCACCCAGTGGGCTGTTTTTAAAAACACACACAGTTCTGTGAGCTCTGTGTTCTCCGGTCTGTGAGGGCCACTGACACTCTCATATGTTGAGGCAAACAATAGGCTATGAAGAGCATGTCAGTGAAGTTATACCCAAAGCCTCAAGTACAAAGTCATAATCTGTTATAATTCTCATCTCTAACCTGACACTCACAAAGACCAGCTCAGTGAAACTGTCTCGCCTCGCTTTGATCTGCAGTGTGCACTGATACTTTGTTCTGTATGTTTGTGTGCAGAGTCAACGCAACGGTTTTCCCAAATATAGTTAAAACTTCAAAGCACAAAAATAATAATGCATATTTCATATTTAGCTTTATTATTTAAACCTATCAATAAGTGTGATGGTAACTCAGAGTCAGAGATGATTCTCTCCAAAACCTGCATGAAGAAAGTCAAGTTATCCAAATTACCTGATCTGTCAAGAGTTCAACATTTTGTCTTTAAAAAAGTTTTTGAAAAACTATTGTAACAACTTTTTCAAAAGTTTAAGAGCTATGAAGTATGCAGTGTACTATAGCTCCTGTCAAGAAATGATGAAGCACTGCTTTACAGAATAAATGAAATCCAAGACAAGGTGTGTGGAAGACAGATTTCTAGTTAAAAGTACAAGTTCTATGAGACTTAATTGTTTGATGAGGCTGAAATAGAGAACATCGACATGTACTGAAATCCCATAGATGTCCATTATTTGGCCAAAATATGGAAAGTGGCTGAAACCATGTCACTGTAAAAGAAGTAATTATCCAAATTTAAGGATGTACAACGTGTGCTCCTAAAGAAGAGAGCACTTCCTCCAAAGAAGGCTAGACTAAAAAAATTACCTACAGCCAGAACATTATTTCTTAAATCATTACCACTGCTACCACCTGCTATGAGAAAAAGAGGAACTAAGGTAGAAGCTAAGCTTAGCTTTCTAGGCTCCACCCTTCATGTTGAATACTGACCCGTACTGTGAGTTCTCCCAAATACTAAATGTCAAGAGCCAGACATCTTAAGTTGTATAAAACCAATACTATGTGAGCTTGTTGAAAAAAGGGGCAAAACATGTCTTGTAATAATGTTCATGGGCTACAGGGCATCTCCTAGCAATGCCTGCCCTCAAATGTCAGTCAGCACCTGCCATGGGAAACACCCACCCAGAGGCTGCTTCTGCAGTGTAAGGATACAAAAAAGTTTATTCTCTTTTGAAAAACTGGAAAATACTACACAATAGTTTTAGTATCAAAACATTCTAGAATTAGATTAGAATTGGGAGCTATCTAATCAAAGACCAAGTAACAAGACTACAAATCTGACCTCCCCTTACTAGTAGCAAAAAAGTTTTGTTTTGGTTTGATACCAGGCCTGAGGCTGGTTTTGTATATTGTCAAATATGCACTGTAAAAGTAAAAATAAAGTAAAGGTAAAAGTTATCCATTCTGATTTCCTATGTTTTGATTCATAAACTGGGCAAGGGCAAAGTCTGGTTCTTGCTGATTTAGTCTTATGATGTTAAATATAATCCACTTCAAAAACATCCATAAAGGCATGAAGGGAAAAAAAACACACACACAAACATGCACACTACTCCATAAATCTCACCAGTTACAGAGAGCAGAGTCCAGGTGCCATTTCGCAGCTCATCTGTTGGTTTATCCAGTAAGAGGATTCGACACTCGTACAAGCCCTGATCATCCAGTTGCAGACCCTCCAGCCTCAGGTCAGTGATTCGTACCAGAGACACCCGCCCTGCAGAAACAGAGAGCAGGTAAAGAGGTGAGAGGGCAAGAGTAAAGGGCAAGAGAGAGGCCATCTGCAGGTGATTCTGATTTTACTTGTCATCTCTCAGGTCTGAGCAGTGTGTAACTGCTGGAGTGTGATGCTTTGTTCTGCTGAAAAAGAACATTGTCCTCAAACGCTGCCTGAAACGACCACACATCAACACATGCACAAACACTAACACACACACAAACAATGGCTAACACATGCACACCACAAACTTAGAAATGTGATCTCCTGGTTGCCAGGTGACGGCTCCCTCGAGCTGGAGCGTAGCTCGCAACATCAACCTTTTATTTTTTCCAGTCTGCAGCACACATCTCTCTTTGTCCATCTAGTTTTCACACTTTATCAGACAGACAATTGTCCAGTGACCTAGCATCATGGGGCAGCATGGCTGAAAAGAAACTGTCAATGAAAGCATTATGTAAGGACACACAGCCTTCTCTCTGCACCATCTCAGAATTGAAAACATGTAAACTGCAAATACGCTGCAGTGAGGACGCCTCAGAGCCACTGGGATGTCTGTTGTGATGGTAATTATTAACAGGCTCTGATTTCTGGTGACTGTGGCAGGGAGGGACAGTCCTGACAGTCAAAAAGAACCAGGAAGTTGGAGTGAGGCATGCTGGCAGTGATAACACACCCTATTTGCTTTTCCAAGCCACCAAAGGGGACTAAATCCACAGGGGAAAAGAGGGGAGGGGGGTTAATGTTGAGCAAAATACACATCAGCATACACTCAGGGGATTAGTGCATTACAAAATCCTACCCTTTGACCCCTGGCAGTTTTTTTCCCCACTCTCTCATGTTTACTGGCTCAGAGTGATATAGGTCACTACAGTACCTTAGACGAGGTGTAGTGCTGAGGCAGGGATGTTGTGGGAACGTGACTGGGAGTCGTCAGATAGAGAGCAGGGAAGGGCGGAGTTGGAATGAGAGCATGACCTCATGCCACAGCTTGCTACCATTTGAAAAATGCATGATTGCAACAGATTTGAATGCGAGGTAAATAGAGTGTGAGGCTGGATGAGCGGTAGAACACAGAAAGAAAGAAAAACAGACAAGGGAAATTTAGATCATGTCTCAGTGTTTGTGCTGTGCATGTCTGAGTGTAAAAACAAGTGCACATGCGTGCAAAAAAACCTTTAGTTAGTTCTCGGTGTGCAAACAAATCAAGAGTGTGGTGAACTTTAGGAAAATTTAGCTTTGCATTGCTTATGTAAATAAAATAACAAGGGATCTCTTTCTTCTTTCAACCCAATCTCAAGCTCGTCCATCAATAAAAACAACTAAAACTGTTATGTATATGGTGGTTATCAGTTACCATTTACCAGATGCTCTGTGAATAACAGTTCACATAGTTTATTATGATAATAATAGACTTGGGAATTGTTTTGTTGTAATTTTCTAGGTTGTTAATGATTGTAATGTGTGCTGCAGAATATCCTACAGTAGCACTTTATTCTGTTTATTTAGCTAACTTAATCCACCAGTTTATTATTTTTTTTCTAAATATAATTTGTGTTCTTGTACAGGTTTCTCTATTAAAACTATAGAAATAAAAATATTTTTGTGCACTGCTGGTCTGAGGCTGTTAAGCCCCCTGAATCCAATTAATGCTGCAGCATACTGTGATATTTTAATAATAGTGTACTTCCCACTTTGTGGTAACAGTGTGAAGAAACCCCTTTTCTGTATCAACAATGCGCTTGTGCACAAACCCAGGTCCATAAAGAAATGCTCTTCCTAGTTGTGTGTGAAAGAACTTGACTTGCCTGCACAGAGCCCTGAGCTCGACCCCATTCAACACCTATGGGATGAGCTGTGAGCCAGGCGTTACCATCCAGCATCAATATTGGACCTCACTAATGTTCTCATGGCTGAATGGGAGCAAATCCCTGCAGCCAAGTCCCAAAACCTCAACTTCCCAGAATAGTGAAGGCTGTTATAGTGACAGATTAATGCCCATGGTTTTGGACAGAGATGTTCAACAATCATAAATGGGTGTAAAGTTAAGTGTCCACAGACTTTTGGCCATAGTATATTTGTGTTCTATAAAATTGCTCTGGTTGTTACTAATGAGAGGGTTCAAAATAAAAACAAAAAAATAAACATCTCTGTGCTTTGTTTTCTCAAACAATCAGTCATTAGGCATCTGTACAAATGTCCTGCCAGAAAATTGCACTACAATAATGAAAATGAAAGAAGAGAACTAAAAGCTGTTCTGAAATAGAGGCTAACATTATTCCATAGATCACAATGCAGGTAACTAAATATGAGTGCTACAACAGAGACTGGAAATGATACCGACAGCAGGTAGAAACCCCACCCCCACCAACAACACTCGCTCCTTCTCTTCATGCGCCCTGCTCAACCCCCACCCCACCCCGTACTCACTGACTCCATTAAATTAGCCAAACAGCAGCAGCTTTTTGACTGGTTCAAGCTGAACAATATCCTCGGTTCGGTTCAATTCATGCACACCAACTGACACACATACACACACATACACAATCACACAATGCATTTATTTGCCAAACTGTTTTCCAACTGCAGCCCCCCAAAGGCTCTGTCCAAAAATACATTCTCAGGTAACAGAGAAATGCAAAACCATTCAGTGCCAAGACAAAATTACATCTCTTAACAAATGAAAAAGTTTGGTCTGAAATGAAAAGACTCAAAAAGAATGTGTTGCTGGTTTTAGAGTAGAATGGATTATTAGAATGGATTATTAAATGTGGTGGTCATTATCTTCTTCACTTGCTTTCAGAAGAAAAATTAGAAAGAATCTTCAAACAACTGAACTACTAATTAAAAACCTTTGTGTGACATTATTTGAGATGGATCAAGTAGCTTTTTGAAGTGTGAGCCAATGCAAAATCACATCTTTGTTAAACACTTCTTAAAACTAAAATTTAATCAGCTTTATGCTTCATTGTCCTTTATATTAAGCACAGCTTAGATTTTTATGGTATTGCTTTACTGCTTTTGTTGATTTTATTCCCATATTTATGTTTTTTTACAATCCATTTTTTGTATAGCACTGTTAATCATGACCTTAAACTACAAAAAAAAAAAAACATTTAATTAAGAGTTTTACGTTTCAAATAACTGCTCTAATGAAATGGTTCCAGGTTTGAGGTTATTTATAAAGCACACCAAGGAGCAGGCCTTTCACTGACAAAAGAAACACGTTGAAGGCTATTCAGAGTTTATATTGAGTGAATGATGCACCAGAGATATTGATTTTCTTTCTTCTAAAATGGATCTGTAGCATTTTGGAGATTAAGTTTTTAAATTATTAAAAAAAAAGAATGTCTTCTGGGGAATTATCTGGAAAGTGTCTTGTTTGGTTTGACAGGGCTCTATATGAAAAATTATTTAAATTCAATACCATTTTGCGCGACACGGGCGTTTATGTCCCTGAGAATGTGATATTCATGGGCAGGAAGCCCACATCGCCTCTGAGGGATGTCGTCAGCTCTTGGCAAGCTGCACAGACGCATTCAGGTTTCAGTTAGAGAAAAGAAGCAGATAAGGTTTCACTCCTCGCTGCTTGTTGTTCTATTAAGCTCTACTGTGTCATCATTTGAAATTTGAATTGAGAGCACTGTTGCTACCAAAGGCTGAGGCCTACTCACTGCTGTAACGAACATGAGTAATCCCAGTGCAAACTGTCATGCTTGTCCATGTGGGAAAGGAAGCATATTAGCCATGTTAGCTGTGTGTGATGTGTTACACATGCACACAGTCTGCTCTTCTTGATTGTGGAGGGATTTATATGGAAACACTGGATTTATACAGCTGTATTTACTTTTTATGGAGTCAGCAGCTGTATGGGTGTGGGGGCAATTTTTTATCCTGTGCACAGAGCAGACACTAATCCTTTGATCTTTACCGCTCTATTACAACAAATACATTTAAACCCTTTTAGCTCTTGCCACTCTCAGGGGAGCAATCTGAAAATCTAATGTATCTCACACTTTGTGAAGCTACACACACAGTCAAACACAAAGATTATTGTTGGGAGACACTGCCTGTAATCAGAAAAGTTCAATTTTTATCCATTTAAGGTAGCAAAGAAGGAATGATGGAAAAAAAAATGAGCCTCAGCAGAGTGAATCACTGTGTAAAAAAAAAATCCATGATTCACGCTTATGGACTATCTCAGTCCTGAAGCCGAACTGTTGAGACACCCGAGAACTTTCATGGCCTGAGGAGGTGAAATCCACACCAGTGGTTCCCTCTCTAAAACGTTAGTTTCCCATGCTGCACCTGTTACTCCCACACCAGCCAGTACCTGTGAGAAAGCCTCCCCAGTCAGCATCGGGCTGCACAAAGCATCTTTTTCAAACCTTTTGTATCCACAAAGAACAGCAGCTTTCTGTTTGTCACCAGAGAGGCATGTGATTAGCATACCTGTCCTTTTAAAGAAGGTGCTTTTCTATGCAGGGTGCTTTATGGTTGAATGAAGTGTACAAAAAGTGTAATTTATGGGCCAAAGGGTAGCCAAATTTTAGGGTTTTTACTATCAGTATATTGCCCCACTTCTTCTGAAATGAACATCCAGTGTAATGAGCTGTGACATCAGTGTACGTTGAAGGATCGTCTTCAGAGTCAGCGACAAAAGGCTACAGTCTTTTATGAGCCCAGGCTGGAATTAAAGTCTGCACCTCTCCCACTTACGATAATTCATCAGCCAAGGTTCACCCTGACTTTATTGCTATGTAAATGTCTGTATCATATTTCCTGCTCGGGTTGGACGAGGGAGTGGCATCAGACTCAAATGAGAAAGGGCTGGCCTCAGCTGAAAGCAGGTTCTGATCCTTTGACAAACACACACCTAAATGCACTGTTTACAGTTCTTTACTGTATGTCAGTTCAACCAATGAATCTGTAATATCTAAACATTTTTTTTTTTAATTCTACTAGCATAGTGATGGATACTAATATGTTTTTTCGAGTTATCAACACATTGCACTGTTGTCTAGTGCTTGCTCATGGTAGGATCTGTTGGGTCTGTCTCTTTAATTATAATAATCTAAAGATTACAGTCTAGACCTGCTCTGTATGAAAAGAGCCTTGAGATGACTTTTGTTGTGATTCGGCGCTATATAAATAAAATTGAACTGAATTGAATTGAATTGCATGAAAAGACGAACACTAACATTTAATCAGTCTTATTAACAGGTATTTTTTTGTAGTTAAAGCCTAATATATCTTATTGTAGCTCCACTGTTGCCCAAAAGGTATTAACAGTACATCAGTGAGCCACACTGGCATACTGGGTAATAGTGTTTCTTCATTACAATCAACATGGACACTAAAGTCTATTTCCTGGTGCTGTAAATACTCAGTGGGACCCCAAATGTGTATTAATCCACAGCTTAAAAAAAAAGTCCACAAAGAAGCACAATTTACTCTACTTTGAGAAAGGTCTGGTGAAAAACCACAGTGCCCAGCTGTTTTAGGAAATTAAACTATATATTTGCAAGCCATTTTTAAAGATTTATGTCTTGAGTTGGTGCTTGTGGCTGAGTGCCACAGTTAGATTAGGAAAGTTCAATAGGAAAGTATTGAGAGACAGACTAATGCACTGCTGGTTTTGGTATTTTCACAGGATTTGTAGACAATAATAAAGTGATATAATAACATAATTTACATTTATAGAACAACATCTTGTATCTATATTATTATTCAGGCTGCAACTAAATATTTTCCATGATCCATCAATTTCCTCAGTCCCTGTCTCCAAGGTTAAGCATGAAATTTATAGCGCCACTTTTGAGTCAATACGTATGGTCCTGCTGCTGTCAAGGATCCTGTGATATGAGCAAACTCTCCAGAATTGCCACTAAATGGTCACTGTGATGAGGCTGGTTCATTAATTGTTTTCCACCTCTGTGGAAACATCATTTTTTCAAGGTTTTAGTTGTACACAAGAATTATGTATTGATTCATATTACTACATTTATATCTATTATATTCTATCTATATAATGTTTTTACCTAAATTTCTACATACAGGCACTGTTCTGTATGCTAATATTCACTTTTTACCTTTTATTTCCTATAGCTTTGAAGTTGGTAAAATGGTTCAAACCCCTTCAAACGGAAATATTCTAGATGTCTTGTTCATCAGTTTATACACATTTCTCCAAAAAAATCAACCTGACATATTTGGTATCTTTGGAAACTTTGGGAACTCAACTAGAATTTAAAATTAGTTTGTGTGGGTTTGAACAATGGCTGGCTGCACAGCATGAGTTTGTAATAACTGACGCAACAGTGGGTAAGAAGGGTTTAAGAGGTGAAATCTCTAATTGTTTTAGCAGTATTTATTATGTGACATGTTGATCGCTGATATCTACTATCTACCAGTATTCACATGCTAAATAATGACAATAACTACTTACTATTAACTACTGCTTGGTTACGTGGTCTGCTCCCACCTGAATGTTAAACAGTCAGCATTATTTAACTCTGAGGCTTTAGCTTCTTTCTAACATAGCACTGTAGTAAAAACATGCATGGTACTCCTGCAGAAACTCAACTAGCCTTCAGAAAGGTCAATAGGCTGAATTTCTCTTCAGGCAGCTCCATGGAAAAAGAAGGACTTTGACAAAAGGAAGATCTGAGCCACCCAGACATGCTTTCTTTTTGTTCACATTAGTCCCATTGTTTGGGACTTTAAAGGATAACAGAAGCTACACAAAGGTATTCTTGGTCCATTGAGGATCTTTTTCCCCACAGACTCTCTTTGTTCTCAGAGCTGTGGGCAGAGAGTACACAATAGATGATGATGCAACGTGAGAGTTTCAGCTCCTTTAAAAAAAGTAGCTCCCACTGAGGCTAGTTTAAAAGGCCATAAAGGTGTGGTGTTGAATATACTCTGAGACCAGATACTGGTTACATTCTTTCAATGGAGGAAACTTTGACTGGAGTATAACAGCCCTCATTCTGATTATTTTCAAGCTAGATGTTAAAGGCCAGGTGATTGCAGCAAAAAAAAAAGTATATATTTATATAATTAATTAATATAATTAATTATATAATATTTTTAGGACTCCAGTACACTTCCATATTTTACATTGTAGTCTATGTTGAATTCCTAATATACACTCTTTTACTGTTTGTAAATTACCTCAAATATGTCTGGCATTTCTGTACTGCAATTTCTTGTTACTTACTGGATGACATAAATGCCATTACACATATATCTACTGTATGACAACACAATTTATGGGTAATAGTGGCTATGCTCATGTCTCAGTCATTCCTCTCCTTCTCTCATCACAACAGAAAGCTCAGTAAACAAGCAAGTATGAAATTCATAAAAGTACAAAAAGTGCGTGGGTCTGAACATACTCAATGTTATCATGTAAAAAAAAAAAGCCCAGGTTAAAAGTATCCACAACTATAGTCTACAGGTGGAACAGTTCAACAGCATGCTGCCTGAGACAGTGGCAGACAATAATATCACAGTGAACAGTAAGGATGTGTCAAACATTAGTTTTCAGATAGATAGATCCTCACCCTCGTATTGTGGATGGACCCGAGGCACATACGATCCAAATTTGATCAAGACAGGGATGTCAAGTCCCTGTCGAACCCATTCTACCACATGTAGAGATGCAGAGGACACAGCGGCTGGGTCTGATGGAGGAAAACTACACTCCAGCTCCACCACATCTCCAACCTTTCCACGCACCTCCGGCCTCACACCTTTAGGGGTCACTGCTGGGTTAATCGGAAGCAAAATTATAGATTACTTTCATTTAGTTTACTTTTACACAAAATTAATGACTAATATGGACAATGGTGTGCACATAGTTTGAAAGGGATTAGCTGAAAGGACAGTGAGATGCAAAATATCTTTCTAATAAAACAATGGAAATACTTACAAAACAGGCAAAGAGCTGCCACCACAGTGACAGTCTGCAAATATGATCTCGCTGGCCCCATATCTGTCACTCATACAACCTGCAGCATGTTCAATCTGTAGGCAAAAGAGACACAATTGTCACAATCACATTACTTCCTTGGCTGCACGCAAGAAGACAGCCATCTGTGACAGATTTCCAAACTAAAAAGGCTATAGCAGAGCTGCCGCTTCTGTCATAATTTTACAGACAGGGGGGAGAGGAGCGTACAGATTTTATACAGCTTTCCAATAACTGGAATTCATCCCATATCATTACACAAATGGGTAGAGCTGCCTCTGCTGCCAGAAAACTCTCTAGGCCCTATATCGCCTTCTGAAAGTAAATGTTATAAATGTCACATAAATCTTTTGAGAGTCACGTGTGGAGTGACATCTAAGTGTTTTATTTAGAGCACATCAATGAAGACACGGAGCAGCCAGGAGACTCAGCACTCAAAGACAGAGATAAGCTGAGCTGATGGGAGCGTAGGCTAGCCTAAAGAGAGACATCAAGGAGTGCAACTTAATGTCACAGTGACCGATTTGATCCGGTCAAGAGAATCCCTGCTTCCGTTTTATCAAATCTGTAAACTGGAGTGAGGAAATCAACATGATAGGTCAGATTTTAGATAGACACTAAAAGGCATGTATCATTTTTACCATCTCTCACCTTCTATGTATGAAATCACTCTAAACCAGTAAGTAGCACACATGCTGGTGCAAGGTCTTTTCTTCTTGTACACATTTGTCCTGATATTATCCAGGCCATTTATAGCGTGACACAGCTGCAGCTGGTTAAGGTCAGATTTGACAGGAATGGGCTGATACCAGCTGTATAATAAACACACCAGCCTAGCCTTACATGCTTTAGCCCACATCTCTACACAATATAACTTAATAATTGTACACTACACCCATGTAAAGAGCAAAGGCTAAGTTTTGGCAGCACAGACCAATACAGGCACGTGTTCAACATGGCTACACACCCACAAAGACAAACATGAAGAAGTGTGCCAGATAACACTGGCGGTGGTACAACAACTATTCATAGTTTTCATTCAAAGCAAGACTATGTTACAGCAGCCAATGTGGCTAAAAATTACAATTATTAGTTGGTGCTAAATGTTAAATTAGTGTTAAACATTTAGCTAAAATGCCATGCTATTGTAACAGTAGCACAAATGGAGCAGAGCCATAAAGTCTCTGATGTCCATTATGCATCTAAAGTATGCTAAAAATAAGCTAACACTGTAAGCTGCTAGACATAGAACAGACCAAATATGGATGTAGCAGCAGTTTATATTATTCCATATTAACACTTCAGACTCAGTAATTGCTTTCTCTAAAAAGTTACATGGTCAAGTTTTAAAGGTTTTACAAATTATTTTCTATATTCTTATAAGCTAATCAATATATTTTGTATGTAAAGTATGCTGACTACCAAGTTTAGCTATGCTTTAGCAACTCTAATGTAGCTATGTAGCTAAATGTGATGCAATCATGATTCAGCATGAAATGTAAATGTAAGCACCAATAAACAATAAATATCCTTACTTACTTGCCACCATTGCTGTGTACTAAGAGGAAAGAATCTCAACATACTGAATAAACAGAGGTAAACCTCACACTGCCAATTGTGTAAGTCTTAATCATGTGTTCCAGTTGATGGACACTTTTGTTCCTCACTGCAAGGCACAACAGAAATGAAGGGAGCTGTTCAGAGCAGGAAAGAAGTGAAACAGTGGTTGGTGGAGGTAAACCAGCTCCAGTGACAGCTCATAAAAAAAATCATAAACTCTTAGGGAAGAAATAAGTTACCAAGTAAGTTTTCAAATTTGAAACTAGGAGCCACAGCTCACAGTTTGTATCATTTCTGGCTGTTTCAAAATGCTAACAATTTCTACAGCAATAGTGCACTGTCAACATGAACATGAGGGTACAATACAAATTTATTTTCCTCCATGAAATCTGTCTTTGACTACCCCTCAGCAGTATTTAAACACTATTATAACACAATGTTATGATATGATGCATTACAGGCAACAACAACGCACACATTAATAATAACATTACATAAAAGATGTGAATGACATCAAATCTACATGTACAGCCAAAAAAGTAATACTGATATGAAAACGCAATGGTGCTTTATACTTCATGCTTACAATACTGTATACTTTATTGTGTTGGTTTGGTCATCTTGAAGTTTCTTACAATTAATTTACTGAAGTTTCTTTGACATATTGTGTATCTGTCCTTATATCTATCTATGGTTATCTATGTTTCAAAACTTCTACATACAAGATAAAATGTCCATTTATAAACGGTTGACTTTGGTTGTGGATGGTCATATTAATGATGTCCTTGTCATTATCAGTGATCTCTACACTTCCTGAATATGAACAGTGAACACAACCATGTCCAAGCAGCACAGGCCATATCTGCTCTCCCTAACCATCAGGCTTTTATGGGCTTTCTCATTTCATGGCTGGGGCAAAGTCTGAACTGGTGAAAAACAATTACGCAGGCTGTCAACAGCTGCTGCACTTGTTCCAACACACTCCTATGCTTCAGCAAACAGCAGAGCATACACAGATTTTCCACAAAATCAAAGTGAAAGTCAGAAAGTATCCTCAATCTGTGGCACGTCTGCTGATTGCAGTCTATTGGAACATCAACAGACTTCTATCCCCTGCCTTTCACCCGTGTGGCTTTATGCAAAGCAGCACAAGACAGAGTTTACCTTGAACTTATTACATTTGAATCAGGCGTTGAGTGTTTGTTGACATCGAGCTAGGCAAGCCAAGGTAAAGCTTCAAAATGATGATGCTGTTGCTTCTCATCTTCATACAGTGGGCGAGGATGAAAGAACAGCACGCATGTGCAAACACACACAAACAGACGCACAGTGGCGATTTTTCACTGTTTGGCACATAATGAACAGATGCTCAGCATCTTCTCCTTGCTCTTCATTGGCTGCCTCTTGTTAACTCATAAGAAAGGCGATGGTAAAGACTGAATACCCTGTACTGACGTTCATGTCACTGATGAAAGATTTATAATCAGACACCACTACTCTGCAAGTGCTGTCTAAACAGAGACAGCTATATATTAATTAAAATGTTGTTTAAGTCTTGTTGCTCTGTCAAGGTAAGGTTTATTTGTGTGTCTGGCGAAACAGCAAGGCAATAAAGTGGAACAAAAGTGGTTAAAAAAAATCAGCTGTGGGGACAGGAGGAGAGCAGGGGAAGTGTGGCAAACACAGCAAGGAGAAAGATGAGAGGCTGCAAAATCTCGTTAAGCTGCAGGACATTTTCTGTCATTAAATCGGGACCGAAAACTCAGAGAGCTGCCAAACAAAGCGGAATGCACAGGTGACACACTCAGCCATGGTAACACAGATGCTCTCTAGACATTTCCTTGAGACGCATTCTTCCTTCCTCTGACATTGAGGACATGCATAAACATAAACGCAGTGACAACACTGCAGTCTGGAAAATGTTTAAAGCTATAATAAATGGGCCAGTCGCTCACAAAAGAAAGCACCCTGTCTCACGCAGATTTATCAGCCGACAGAAATAGAAATGTCAGTGACAGGCATGCTGTTGAAATTCTGTGTTGTTGCTGTTTTAATCTACATAAGGAGAGAAATGGGGACCAGCTGATTAATTGCGACCGAGGCACAGTAACAGATTTATCAGCAGCTCTACCCCCTCTTATCCTCTACAGATAAAGGGGCTCCTACACATTTGTTTTCTGTTCAAATTCCATTTTTTCATGAATATTGCCATGGTCCATGTTTGTTTGTGTCTATGCTCAAAACATGTCTTTTACAATATTTCAGGTATTGATCCAGACAGTTACGGGTACTGTATCCTTTAGGCAATGTGATACATGATATTTGGTCGGTGGGTCAGGACTGTTTCAAGGCTGTTTGTATCTGCCAGCAAGCTAAATTGGACATTAACCTCTGAGTACAGTGAAAGTAAAGGGGGGGGAAAGATAAAGTCCTAACATGCCGCGACCTAAAAAGGACAGACAAAAATAACACCTAAGTTTTTAACTTTGAACTAACAAAATCATAATGGCAAACACTGCCCCAGAGGCGTTACTACAAACATCACCTTCCTATAGAGCTGTAGAGCAGACAGGTTTCCCATTTGCAGACAGTGAGGGACGTACATGCAGTGCCGGGGTATACAACAGGTTTCTGAGATGTAATAGCTTATATACAGACACACATCTTTGCACTGCATACCCCTTAACCTTTTACATCTACCAACTCTAACATGACATGTATTCCACTGAGAAATGGGAGCTGTAGCAGTGATGGTGTACAAAGTTAGTTTCATGGTTAGAGGGTAATGACCTGTGTGTCCAAAGACATCAACTGACAGTATGTTAGCATAAAAACATTCGCCTGCTGTTCAAGTTAAGACCACTGGCGTGCTCGCTCTGGTTATTGTGATAACATTAATAAGTGTGAAGATCTTGCTCTTCCCTCAGAATATACCAGCCACTGGATAAATGCCAGATGTGTTACATTAATGCAAGAACTCATGTTGGAGGTGACTGTAGTGTAACCAGACAGAGCTTCACTCCTGACAAACTGTCAATACAGGATTCAATCAATATTATTAGACTCTTAACAACCATTTCATTTTTTCTCTGGAAAAACCATGACAACGTAATTTTCCATCAGCCTGCTCCTCTATCAGCTGTCACCCATTCCCCTACTAAACCCCAAACATGTCAAAGAGCCTTAGCAATATTCATTAAACAGCTTTAAACACACAGCATTAAGTGTGAGCTGCCTTACCTTAAAACTGGAGTTTATTCCTGCAGTTTTAATGTAAAACCATCCACAGCCTTCATAACATCCATGGCTCTGAGAAGATTACTGACACTATCAGCTAATTCTGCTCTCTGAGCTAACAGGCAGATTTCTTTCATTCATTTCCACTCGTTATTTTTGCGATTTCTGTAGTGTTAGGCACAAAAACAACTTTTCTTGTTGATCTCATGAGCACTCAGTCACTGTGGGTTGTTTACTGCCCCAGTGTTCACGTATCTCACTGATGCTGTCGCTCGGAAACCTGTCTACTGAGACTTGAGACTATCAACTTGAATATTTAAATATTAGGCCTTTCCATTTGAAAGAGCTTAGTCTCAACCAGGTAAGGAAAATATACTATGAACACAGCTTCAAAAGGAAATTATTTTTAAGCCATTTTAACAGTCAGTATTTAGAGACTTGATAGACTTGAGACTGACTTGAAATTTCTTCTAAAGGACTCCCAGTTCTAATCCTCGGTAAACCATATCCTTATAATTTCAGCCCCAATTTCTCTTTGGTTTCATTCAAATATTTGTTCTTCATGACACAGTAACAGCATTTTTGCATATTTTCTTTTACACCAGTTCTGTTAGCTAACTGCTGATTGCCAGTCGCCTCTCACGACTCAAAAATGCCACTCATTGGCATTAAACCTGCTCTAACCCACCTCTGCAGCAGTATTTCAGAGCTTCTTCACAAAGTGCTTACCTTATTTTCTCCACCCCCTCTGAGTGTACGTTTTATTTTTCATGGCTTACACATAGCTTCAGAAAGCCACTTTTTTTATTCCAACAAAAGCTTTCCATCACAATAGGAACCCTCTGCATGTGTCTGTTTGATGTGCACTTAAGAGAAAATAGGACAGATTGAAAAGCTGTGCAGAAAAAAAGAGGTTTGAACTATGTGGGTACTGTAACTATGTTCAAGAGCAAACATTAGGTGTATTTTCTGTGAATGTGAGCACAGGCAGGCATATCCAGATGAAGGCCACAATTTTTTTGTCAAATCAGTCCAAAATATATATGTACAGTGATCACGCAAAAAAAAAAAAAGAAGAGAAGCAGAAGCAGACAGGGTCTCACATGAAATGAAGGCCAAGTCCTTTCAAATCCTAAACAATTCTTAAAAATCCCTATACACATTTCATGGCACTTCAAATTTTTTATTAACAAATTATTTATTTCAATATAAAATATAACTTAATTATTTTTAACCAAAGGTTTAGCACATTGCTTTCAGTTTTTTGTATCTTTCCTACAGCTCATGGCAAAGTGATATCTTTGGCAAAGAGCTTTCAGAACATAGTTTTAATGTCTGATCTTGGGAAGATCAATCAATGTCATATAACTGGAATCCTGTTTCCAAGACAGGAAACAATGTTGGCTGTGCAAAACCAGCTGTAACTCAATATTTGGATGGTGCATCTCCAATAAAGTCTACTGCACAGCACTTAAAGGTAAGCAGAAAGCAGTCATTTCGTAAAGCTGGACAACCTTTAATTCCTTAACTTAAAGGTCGTGTTTTTCTGTCTTTCTTTTCTCTTCTTGCAGTTTGAAGTGGGTGGGGCTATATTAGAAAAAGGTGATGTCACACATTTCCATGCACCAATCAGAATTTAGTAACATTTAAATCTGATGACAGCTGGGTTAAGGAGTTTTGAGTGATAAACTCTTCATAAATAATACTTGAAATTTAAACTGACATCGTGTTACAGAGAGACATTTAAGATTTAAGGCCAAGTTTTCAGGTGACTGCCAATTCTTATTGTGTTTTTCCTACATTCTGGCAGTTGTTGGTCTCCATTCACATCATCACAGTGTTACAGAGACTTTCTGGACATTGATAATTCATCACAGAGATCATTATGTCTCCTTTCATTTTTGTCAGTTACATGACTGCGGAGTAGTGATCCAGTGCAGAATTTCCAAATGAATCTCCTCTCACAAACTATATTCTTAATCTTAAACACTTCAACAGGCTTTTTATAAAAGAGCCACGAGCAATGCGCTGGGATAAAGCATGCAAAAACACTGGTATGGGCTTAATAGGGTTTCGCAGGTAATAATTTGCATCGACTTCAGTCTGCTTCAAGTATCAGATGTGAAGTGCATCTTTAAAATTCAGGTGGTGTTGGGCCTTGTCCTTGTCCTTGTCCTTCACAAAAAAGCACACTAAATTCATTTGCACTCAGCACCCTCTGATGATGTAAACTTTATGGAAAATATTATAATATGGGAAAACTACGCCCATCTGGCACCTCAGCAGGCTCAATCAAACCAGAAATAGAATTTGAAATCAGTAAATGAACCTTGTCAGTAGGAAGTTATGAGAATACTTCACCCATAATCAGTGAAATACAGATAGACTCTGGTCTCCAACAGCACAAAAAGACTCCATACTCTGGCTCTGACTATACATATTTCTCTATTATAAGGGAAAGTTATACATGTGTCCACATATCTATCAGCTATCTATCAGCTTGTTAAATGTACTGAATAGGATAAGGAATGAAAGAATGTATCAGCTCAGACTTGGCTCCTCTTTGAACCACACGTTTTTAAAAGTACATTCACATGAATGAAAAACTCCTTCAACCAGGACTTTTATGATAATATTGAAAATATTATATCAAAGTGTAGTTTGTTTTCCTGGATTTAAAGCCCTGTATATGATTTTAACTGATGGGAAATTTGAACCCAGCATTATTTTTGGCAGCTCTTTAAAGCAAAGTTACCAGTTTTCCAGGCATGCACCATTTTATCCACAGTTCTAGTTCACAGTTTAAGGGTTCAAACAGCTAAATGGTTTGTTATAAAGGTTGTCACAGCACTATAATCCAATTAAAACAATAAATGCCAGAGGGAAAAACAACATGACATGGTGTAAATGATAAACACGTGCCTGCCTGGCATTTGGAGGGTTCAGTTGGTCCTTAGAAGAGACTTTCTACTTTCTTGAAATGTTCCAAGCTCCACAAGCTCCTGCCAGTTTCACATTTCACATCACAATGAAAAGCCCCCATAGAAGCTTCATTACTGACGTTTAAATGCATGACATAGTTCAGAGGATTGAGAGGAAATTTCTCACTCCATAGTGTGAGCTCAGAGCACTAATTTCTCATCCTTTCAAAGCTGTCGGAAGTCAGAAACACTTTCAGAATCATTAACTCCTTTCCTTTTTTTAAACTTCTCCTACCTGTGGCACGGTTTCTGACAGCTGGTCGTTTCCTTCTAAAAACACATCCTTCGTGTGGTCCTTCTTTTTAGTCCATCTTATGCTTCAGTTTGCTCCGTGTGGAAACACCAAAAGTAGGCCCTGCTCCTTTGTGGCGTGGTAAACCACCTGAAACGCGAGCTTTTTCTCTCTGAAAACCCGCCGGCAACAGGTGTTCCTTTCACGTACAGGTGACAGTGAAGCATCGACGCACTTTGTTGCGCCTTCGTTGAGCTCCTGAGTCCAACTTCCCCCCACTCCCACCCCCTGCTCCAATTCCTCCCTCCTCTAGCTGCTCCTGTTTCCTTGTTGTGTTCAAAGGACTCAACCCACATCAAGCTGTAAAGTTACCTACCACACTCCTATAAACCCTTTAATGTTTAAGCCAATGTAGATTTAATAAAGGAGTTTGTTTGTGCAGGCAGTGGATGAAAAGGCGATTTTTTAGCCCTTAATCCCCCCTGACGGCACCCAGCACCGTTGTAACCACAAGAGGGTGTCCTTTACCCGATGTTTGTGACCAAACCAGGAGAAAAAGTTCTACTTGTTCGACCTGTGAGTCAGAACATTTATTAATGACGCATTTCCTCACTCTTAAAGTTGTTTCAAAGCATACACACAGATGTCACCCTTTCAAAAAGTCTTTTAAAAGATTCAGGAATGATAAGCAAAGCGTTCTTTTTGTCACTTTATCCTGTTGTATTGTTGTTTTTGTATTTTAGTATTTATATTTTTTGTCATTTGCTTTACTGAGGGATTCTGTTCATCCCCGAAAAGTTTTTAGCAAAAGTAAACTTCCACTTTCTGATACATGATTGATTTCCTCATCTCTGAACAGCCAGCTGCTTTCAAGGCAAATATTACAAAGAAGAAAGGAAGGCCTGGATCAAAGCTTAAGAATGCATTTTCATGTATTCATCTTTAACATGTCAGTATTTATTTATTTCAGTTTTGTGTTTCCCAATACACATTTGCATGCTCTTGTTTACGTAATGCTTAAGCATTAAAGTTATAAAGTTTTGTTTTTAAGAAAATGGTCCCAGTTTATTTCCATAGTCTGCCATCTGTTGTCTCAAAGGACTGTAATCAACAATCGCAGTAAATCAAATATCAGATTCAAGTTGCGATTTTTCATTTTATTTCATTTTGTTTCAATCAAGCAAATGTATGTAAAAATAAATCTCCCTTTGACATTTTAAAATCAAATGAATATGCACAATACTTCTACTTACAGTAAGTAATACATTTCATTCAAAAATATACTGTACTATGACAAGGTAACCAATCTTTGGATAGTACTGCAAATATAATCCTTCAGCAGAAATACAAGCTTTCCATGGTTATAGACTACAGTCACCAATAAATATGAGTTTAAGATATACTGTACGGCTGTGCAATAAGCACAAAGATTCTCAGTCATCCAGATCAAGGACTTTCTAGCAGTAGTAAGCTGAAGGCATCTGTGTAGGCTCCAAAAATGTTTCACCATTCACTCACCAAGGTTTGGTTTCATTACTTTCTTGAGTGGCAAATACTGTGCAACAGTAAAATGTAGCCGTGCTGTGCATCCTCTACTCACTGCATGCTTAGTTCACTGTCAATAAACTTGAATCTCTAAAGCCTCTCAGGTCTGTCAAGCTAAATGTGTGTAGGCTGATACAGCACAGAGCAGAGGATAAATAAGACAGAATTATTAAAAAAACAAACAAACAGCAAAACTGGTAAAAACAGTGCACCTGTGAAGAAACAGGTAGTCTTTTTTTCCTACATTCATTCAGCAAAGTAAACAGCAGGCAACATTCTCGGGATGCACAGTGTGGCAAACACAAGAGGGGATTCTCCACCAATCAGCAGCTGTCATTTGATTCAGTCACCAAAATCTGGGATGTCGTCGTATGAGTATCCCCGGTAACCTTTGGCAGCATAGTAGGCAATTCTCAAATGGTAGAATCCAGGAAGGAAAACGAGCAGCCCTATGATGATGACAGGAATGGTGCGGTCTGGATGCTGAAAACGAAGAAGAACAGAGGGGATTACAAGTAAACATTCCTCCAGGTGTGTTTCAGACCCACTTTTATGTCTCCTCACCAGGAGTAAAAAATAGATTATACACTGGAACACTGTGCTTGGTGAGATGCCAGAGGTAGAATTATAGAGTTCTTTAATGTAATTAGCAGGCTTTAACATGCTTATCTCCACATCGCTGCGTGGCATGACATGTACATCCTCTGAATAAAAAGGATGTGCAGGAGGCACACAGACTTGATGACTTCATTTGTCATTTCACACATATGGCTGTTAGCCACCAGAAGGCACAGGCAGTCTCATCAAATGGCAAAGTTATGTGCTTAATTTCACCAGCAGATGGCAGTCTTGTGCACTGAGATACTGTGATCCTCTCACTTTTTTTTAATGCACCACTGCATGAGCCATCATCTTACTGCAATTTTTAGGCAAGGCTTTTAAACATTGGTCTGTGCCAAGTACATATTCAACGGAAATATAAACACGAGGTGGCACTTAAAGGATCTATTTGACATTACAAAAACATGCATCTGCAAACTACATCTCATGGTCTTTATCAGGCAATGGATTTTGCTTAGCTGTACTGGAGATGGCTCAGTTGTCATCAGTTGACTGAGGCTCCATACTTAGGCCATGTAATGACAATTAAGCCATCTCCCTCAGAAGTGATGTAGCTCCATCAACCAGTGAAGGCCTGGTAATGCAGATGAAAGCTCTGGAATAGGTTATTAAGCAAATCTAAAGATTTTTTGTTGTTGTTGTTGTTGTTTGTTTGTTTGTTGTGGTTTTTCTATTTTTAGGAAAACGGAGCCTTTATTTTTGATTCTAAAATAGAACAGTTTAATACCTGAATTGCTACTAGTACTATTAATAAATCGCGAAGTGAAGGGTCACCAGAAACACTGCTATTCATTACACACACAGACACACACACACACTCTACACCTGAAACCAAAAAACGATTAAATCACATTTTCCCCAACCCAATACTCCTACAACTTTTTGCAATTGAACCTGCCTACATTTCATTTCACCATTATCCAGTGCTTGAACCTTGTACAATTTGTGGTATTAGATATGCCATTTTAACTCGCGTGGGACAACTGGCAAGTAGACAACTCAAATACTCTGATGCTGTCTTTATGTCAGATCAAATTTTCTGCAAATAAAATCTGCAGACGGGAGAAAAAAAACATTCATATTAACCTCCTACTGATAATTACAAATATAATATGCGCTGGCTCTGTTATCTCCCACATGGAGTCATGAATTTCGGAAGCTGAACACACAGCAGGCGATCCACCAAAGTTGGCACTCCAAGGTATAAAATATCAAAATCATTAGTTATATTAAAACACACACAAACCATTATGGCCAAGAAAAGCAAAGGAAATCTGGCAGCAAGGCAATAAAATGTCAGGATAACTGTTTAATTACAGCTATTTAAAGACAAGATTAACTGCAGCATCAGTGTTTTAATTACTGCTTGAGCTGGTTTTGTGAGTCAAAAGTAAAGCTGGATATCAAACCTCAGTATTGTTTTGGTACAGGCTATTTTAGACCATTTTAATGAGGTAACATTCTTATGTTTAGATGACATTTAACATTTGATCATAAATCGATTTTCCTGAAAACATTCCTCAAATTCAAGTACCGAACAAAGAAACTCAGGTACTTTATCAGAAATGTATTAAAACAATTGAAAGCACATCTAGCCCTAGTCGAGACAGTACATCATTTTGACACTGCTGTTTCCATGAGGTAAACAAAAAAGAAACAACACCTTAATTAGTGAGCTTCAGAGGTGGTGGTGGGCAGATTGTGTTACCTTTAAACATGACCAGGCTAGCTGTTTTCCCCTTTATGCTAAGTTACAGGTGGTTATAGTTTCATTTTAAACATATAGACCTGAGAGTTATCCATCTTCTAATCTCACTCTCAGCAAGAAAGCAGTTAACCATCATTTCTCAAAATGTCAAACTCTTCTTTTAACAACAAGATGCATCCAAGATGAGCTGAAGACTTCAGAGGTGTTTTGAGATGTGCTTTGACCACATGACAAAAACATAAGCACAAAGCTTCTCTACTGCTTCACATAAATACTGTATATCTTCCAAACAGGTTTTTTGTCACAAATGGATTTTCAGGAGACTTGTATTCTGGGAACAAGCCTGACAGTGTACTTACTGTCATTTTTAAGGAAGCCAAACATGGGAGAAAGTGAGTCGTGAGTCAAGTTGAATAAGCTTTTTGGCAACAGAACAAGAGATTATATTTCAGTTCTTAAGCTGGGGAAACATTTCAACCACAGTCCATTTATATCGACTCAGCAGTTTTCCATTTGAACAGATTTTATGACCAAACTCACCTCGACCTGTATGGTTCCTGCCAGAAGAAGGGCCCCAAAGATTATCAGTAAGGAGCCAATCAGAAACAGGAATATTGCCAGTGCAATCGCCTTGTAGGGGACCTTTGGTGGACTTCTCTTGAACTGGAAAGACAAATTACTAAACATTTTTGAGGTCTTTAACATCACTATGATTATCAATTACAGACAGTAAAGCCTAGCTGCTTCAAGATTGTGCTCACAAAGAAGATACATCACTTTCATAATACGTATTAGAATGACTTCAGTGTGTATCAAAACAAAATTAGCCAAACAAAAACTTCTATCTGAAATTGTTGTTCCTGTTCGAAACAAAGTAGGGGGGAGATTTCAGAAACATTCTGTTATTTCGCAGGCGGTTCCTCATATGTCCTGTGGTTTAATCACTAAAGGTTGGGGCACACTATGGGGAGAAAGTCATTAATTGGGATTTAACTCAAATGAATCGCTTGTGGTAGTAAATTGTTTACTAATTACACAGACTGCTGAACAATCCATAGAGCAGCATGACACAGCATCAGAGGCCATGTCAGGTTTGTTACCAAAGAAGAACAAGTCTCTTACCTGTAAGTCTATGTAGCCATCCTCATCAGCAGCCAGCCGTGAATACTTGACCTTGTTGTTAGATGGTCCAGCACCCAACATATTGCTTCTAGCTGCCTTCATTATGGCACAGGAGCTGCTTGAAAAGAGAGATCCATAGACATAATTAACACCACAGTCATTCATGACTTCTGGCTTTTATGCCTCAACTGTACTCTTTGATAATGCTGCTCATTGATTTATAATACATGGCCCAATAGAGATACTGAACTTATGTCTACCAGGGTATAAACAGTAAGTCCTGGCTTGAGTGTTTCTGAAACTGCTGATCTCCTCTATACACAGAACAGTTTCTAGAGTTTACATGCAGTGAGCAGCGGTTCTTCAGAAAACCCTTACTGATGAGAGAGTCAGAGGAGACTGACCAGAGTGGTTGGACGTGACAGAAAGGCTCAGCAGTTTTCCATGCGGTAACTCAGGTAACCACTGTTTACAACTGTGGTGAGCAGGAAGTTTTTCTGAACACACAACACATCGAACCTTGTGATGGATGGACCACATCAGGTAATCATTCCTGTCAGCCAAGAACAGAAATCTGAGGCTGCAGTTGGCACAGGCTCACCAAAACTGGACAGGTGAAGAATAGAAAAACATGGTCTGGTCTGATGAATCTAGATTTCTGCTGAGGTACGCAGATGGTGGGATCAGAATTTGGCATCAACAGCATAAATGCATCGACCCAATCTGCCTTGTGCAAATAGTCCAGGCTGGTGGTGGTGTAATAGTTTAATGAAAGTTTTCTTGGCACACTTTGGGCCCCTTAATACCAATCTTTTAAAAGGCCACCACTGAGTATTGCTGCTGACCATATGCATCCCTTTATAGCCACAATTTGCCATCATATAATAGCCACTTAATAAGTGCCCTGTGTCACAAATCAACAGTTGTCTCAAACTGGTTTCATGAACAATGAGCTCAGTCTACTTCAGTGGCCTCCCCAGTCACCAGATCTGAATTCAATAGAACACCTTTAGGATGTGGTAGAACTGGAGAATGTCAGCATGAATGTCAGCATGAATGTCAGCATGAACGAATGTGATACAGTCATGTCAACATGAAGCAGAATCTCAAAGTAATGTTTCTACCATCTCATGAAATCCATGCCATGAAGAACTGAGGTCCTACCCAGTATTAGTAGATGTTCTTAATAAAAATCTCATCAGGTGTATATTGTCACACAACTCCCCAGAGAGCCAACCCCAGTTAAAATTTTAGACACACTGAGAGGTAGGTGAGCAAAAGATTCTCATCCCTCCTTTTCATTTCCACTCTGTCACTTCTGCTTGAGTGTGTAAACATAAAACTGACATTTTCATCCAGAGTCTGACACAACATTCATTTTCACTGTTGAAACTAGGCCAAGTGAAGTAGTGGAATGGGATGCTTGCAGCACACTGTCTGAGTGGTTTGGAGAACCTTGGATCCTTCTGTTTTTCTACAAAACTTGTTTTCCCAAAGAGAACAGAGTGTATGAAGCATTCACAGGGAAATACTAATTTCAAGTGGTGCTTTTGTCGAGACAAATTCGTATTACTCAAATACTCCTTCTTCAGCTATGACAGGTTACTGCTTCTCATGCTAACTACTATTCCTTGTATTTATTCCACACATGCCAGTCAGCATTACTTGAGACAATCTACTTATAAATATGACAGATGATCACTCCTTCATTGCATTCAACATCCACACACAAACATAAAAACAAACAAGAAAACAACACAGCTCTGCCCCAGAGGGACTAACAGAAGTGTGACTACACATGTGTTCTGATCCTCCTTAAGGCCTAAGTTTTGTTTATGTTGGCAGATTCAGATTTTCTGTGCACTTGAGCCCAACCCCACCACCACTGGGAGACTAAATCTATGAATAAAAACTGTTGTTCCTGTTCGAACAAAGTTTGGAGGAGATTTCAGAAACATTCTGTTATTTCACTGGCAGCTGTCACATCAACTCGCCACCGAGCGCCTGCGATGAGGAAACCTGCAGGTTATAGTTGCTGTGCAGTTACAGCACGTACTGCAGCAAGGGAATACTGTAGATTTAGCAAAACTGGAAAGAAGTGTTTACAAGACCATTTTTTGGACGTGCCCACATTGTCTGAGAAAATAATATGCAGTTTTGCATGACAGCTAACATAAACATGTGGGAGTATTTATTAGTATTTGTCTGGGCTGGTTTCAAAGGGAAAGACAGAATTTTTTGTGCAAATACTTCTCTATGAGATTGTTTTGATGATTCTGATTTTGAATCTTTTCCTTTCCTTTCTTGTGTCTAATATATTAAACAAAAGAAATTCCATAAATTTCTCCACTAACTTATTTCTATTGTTTTTTTTTTTTTTTAATTTAATTTGTAAAATGAACAATTTGCATACTTTGTTATACTTCATAATTTATTAGAGCTCTCTTCAGGATTGCAGCTACCCCTCAGGACATTATTAATGCCCTCATTATAGTTTCTGAGGGTTTGAGGTGTTTGACAACCTGAGGGGAGTTTACAATCTACAATTACACACAAGTTGCATGCTGTGTTTAAAAGACTGGTGTTAACATTTGTAGGATATTATATTTATTTTTTATAATGGTATAATAGTGTGATCAACTATTTCTACACCAGAATTATACCCCAGCTGTGTAGGAAGGGATTTGAAACTGCTTTTTTGGGAAAGACAACATCAGTAAATATATGAATATAAATTACATTAAAAAAAAGATTAATAACACATATTTTAATACATAACTTTAATATCTTAATAGGATTTAAGTATTTCTTAAATCCTGGCTACTCTGATTCCCTTAAAACATTTTTATGCATACATTATAAGTATGTTTGTTTATGTATGGCAGTTGTTTAAACTTATATGGTAGCTAACTGTTTTAGTTCACGACTGTTATTTTGTGGATGTCATCCATAACGCATTACCATAATACTGTTCTAACGCAATTCCATGTACTTAAGGTACATATTGTATAACCTTCTTTTAACTGTACCTTGTGTTACTGTGTCGCCATAAAGTTGCACACTATGAAAGCTTAACCTTGGTGAGAGAACCTTGGGGTAGAAGAAAAATAGCTTTATATCCTCTCCAACAGAGTAAGTTTGTTTTTAAAGTCGCAGCCCTCCTCTTATATATGTTATCACTAAATGGGCTATAGCTAATTACTGGGAAACTGCTAATTAGTCGTTTCTGTGCATTAAAAACATTATGCAACTGAGGCTCTTCACCTGCAAACAAGTAAAACTGAGGCTGTTCACTGTTGAATGAATGTCTAATGTGAACTAATGTCTAATAAACATGCGTACATAATTAGCTGGAGCATTAGCTTCTAAGAAGTTGCGCTATAAAAGCAAGCTACCGTGAAGTGACATGTCCGAATACATTGATTTAAAGCTCGTTTCTTCTCCTCGTCTCTCACTTACCTGAACTTACGGTACAGTAAAAACAATAAATGTTGTTATCCTGCTGCTCTGTGCTGCCACATCTACAATGTTTACATTGATGGAAAATCAGCGTCAACTTCCTCGTCTTCCCGCAGTGCGCATGCGCACAAAACCTTTGTTCCTACGTTATCCGCCCATGTCCATACTGCAAGCAATCAGTGGTGCAGGAAGAATACAGATCGTTTACTGTATGTAACAAGAGAAATCCCACAGTGTTAAAATATGCATTAACAAATTTAAGAGCTTCACTAAAAGTGATATCAGCTAAATGTAATTAAATATATATGTAATTAAAATAAAAGAAAAGTTTTGCAGCAGAAACGCCTCAATTTTCATTATATTATTAGTATATTATTGTATTGTGTATTACACTGGATTATTTTTGTTCATCAAGTATTACTCTACAAGCAGTGATTTATAGGCTGGCTGTTTTGCATGCCTGTGGTCAGTTTGTGTCTTTTTGTGCTACATTTGCATCTCTTTTTGGTCATTATGTCTCTCTTTATCAGTTTGATAAGCTATAAAATAAATAAGTGATAATGGAGTGAAATAATTTTAAATAAATAAAACAGCACTCAGCACTGTAGAGGAGTAGAAGTGTATCTTAGAATAAAATGTTAACACTCCGGTAAAGTACTTCAAAACTGTACTGCAATATATTTATTTCTGATTGTTTAGTTTTGATCAATTCTTTATTCCTTTTTAGTTCTTTAGTTATGTAAGCCCACAAACATGTGCAGGCATTTAAAACAGATACAGCACCTGTAACTGAATACCTCCATTCAAAATTTCAGACCAACAGTCCTAAAAAAAACATATCATCCTTGGGTTTCTCAATGCTATTTTTCTATTTCGTAAATCTCCATAACACCTTCTTTAATTGGTAGCTTCACTTCACATCTCTCTAAACCCATACAAACTATTTTGTATTAAAAAAGTATGTGATAGAAAATTAATATAGTGCAGTCTTCAAGAAACTGTCTAAACTTTCCTCCTCTGGGTGGAAACCTCTCATGCAAGCTACATCCTATTTGAATGAACCAGCAAAGAGGTAGATGACTGTGCATCAGTATCATTTGGTGTATGTGAAGATTCCTGTGTTAAATTTCCATAAAGCAATAATCTCCATTTGAAAGTGGGTGCATGTTAGAATGTCAACTATGTCGACAAAGAATCAATCAGCTTTGTTAGACACAGACATTTAGATTGAAAGTGCCACTGATGTAGTATCAAATCACCCAAGGACAAACATCACTAATGACTGCTTCACTGCTAAAATAATCTTAACAGCCCATGCAGTAGCATCAGCCACTCTCCCTCAGGCAGCATCCCTTCTATCAGTGGGAGTCAGAATCAGATAGGAAAAAGAAGAGAGTTCACACAGTTCAGGAAGTCCTGATACAATTATCACGAATTCATCCCTCACACAAACCATGAAGCTGCATGCAAAACTCACAGATCTAAAAGCTTCATGTGCAGCAGTTTAGCTCATTCACTATGTACTTATGTTAACATATAATAACATTTAGGTGATAGAATATAAAGTTTAAATGTTATAACAAGACTAAGAGTCTAAGAGTTAACAGATAACCAGAGTTATTACAATTAATACAAGGGACATTACTGTGTTCCAAACTTCATGACATCCATTCAATTGCCAACGATTTCACCTAAAACCACTAATGTCAATCTCATAGTGGTACTAGTGGAAAAGTCCTGGGATCACCAAAATGATTAGGATTCATCGTCTGAGGACCACAAATGTCTGTACAAAATTTTGTGGCAATCCATTCAGTAGATTTTGAGGCATGTCATTGGATGAATGAAAACTTTGTACTGCTGGCAGAGGAGAGGACGAGTCAGGGATCACAAAATTCAGATGGAGTCATCCTCCGGGGACCACGAACAGTCAGTCTTTTTCTACTGATGGCAGGAAACCAGGGACCTTCACTGAGAACTTACTGTGCTCAAATATGAAAAAAATTCTATACTCTCTCTATAGCATAAATAAGTCAACACAGCTGAGACTGCTTTGAACATTACTAAAAACACAAATAGAACTTGGCAAGTCAAGTAAGTAACTGCTGGAAAAAGCTTTACATCATTACCATCATCCAATCCATTACTAATGAAATAAAATATAATGCACACTCTAAATGACATATCAGCAACATTCCTTTCTTTTTATATTAAATCAAATACTAAAACCTTCTGCCACTGAGAAATTTATTAACTATATTAAAGTGTGGGAGCAAACCAAAATTCAAGCAACTCCTCACCACTCACCAGAGAAACTCAGGAAAACACTTTTCTTAGAACTTGTGGTTTCCCATAGATTTTTAAAAAAAGTCCTCGGGTCAACTATGCTGCCAGTATTTTAAAAAAAAAATCTCTGACAGTCCCAAACTTTCTCCATTATTTAATGGCTGTACTGATATATTTAATAAAATAGATACGATCAAATGAACAAAACGTCTTGAGGCACATAGCGTACATGCAGTGAACCATCTATCACAGACTTCATGGCACTTTAATAACACAAAAACCTGTTTCAGTCTCTGGTCATCAGAAAGTGCTGAAAAGTTGCTGCTGAAAATTAATGCCAGAATCGATGCCAGGGTGTTCCCGCTACCAATGGAAAATATTACATGGCCTGCACCATCCTATTCTTTATATTCACAAGATGTTAGCTCCTGCTGCTGCTCCAGCAGTCATAAAGAAAAACTCCTGAGATGTGCACTGTGCCTCACCCGCTGTGGCAGAGCTGGCAGGCCATCCTGTTCATCTTGGCAGGCCCATAATGAATCAACTGTTGCATTGTATGGTTTTGTTCTGTTCATTTTTTCTTGCACTGCAAAGGTGCACAAAATGCAGAAACTATTGATGAAATAGCTATGATGTGGTGAAAGTAAGGGAGCCCTTGTTGTACCTTAGTGACGTGGGTCAAAAGGGACAGACCACTCATGCTCAAGACAGTACAATACTACAAACTTAAATTTACGCTGTAAATCTACAAAAGCCCTGGTGATTATGGTGAATACTTCATAATTCTAACCACCCAGCATGACGTGAAGAGAGCCTGGCCTATTCCCCACATCTCTATGCCCCTGCTCCGAGGAGAAACAAAAAGAAAAAGAATTACTATTGTGTATCACTACAAGCAGTACTGTTGTTTTTAAAAATTAGTTTTTCATAAAAAATCTAAGTTATCAAGGTGATTAAATTAAATACAATAATTAGTTAAAACAAGCAAAGGTAGTTCAGTCAAAACACATCCTTTTTGTAGTTCAGATTATTTTTCAGCCTTGACTTGTGGCTGGCCTCCTATTGTGGCACTACCTTGATAAACTCAGCTAAAGGAGAAAAGCATGGACTGTCTGCAAGCAACACGCCTCATTTCCTTTCAATTAGAAAAACCTGTTCTGGGTACCACCAGGGAGCAGCTCCTACAATACAGTATGTCTCCAGTGACCTCACCAACCCTTCCATCAGCAACCCTGTCTCCCAGAAATTACATACATATATACTGCAAAACTGTTTTCCCAATTACGTTGTAGTGACAACATAATCCCTGGCAGGATGGTTAAATGCAAACAAACTGTCCATAGTGACAAAGGTCACTATGGACTTTTTGTATTAAACCAGACCATGAACTTTCCCTATCCTTAACTAAGTGATGTGAGTGCCTAAACAGAACTATAAATCAGTTTAATAATGCAGGAGTCTGCCAGCACAAGTGGATATTGTGCTGCAAGACCAGATATCTTAGAAATATGTTGTCTACATAATCCAGTTGAAGTTATATTTCCTTCAAAACATATTTGCTGTTGGCAAATTGGCTGTATACAAACATTTCTGGGAGACAAGTTGCCACTAGAGACCTCTTTCAGTATAAGACAATAATATTCAAAGCCTCCAATATGACAGTAAAGTTAAATTGACACTAATCTGAACCAAAAAAGTGAACATAGCAGCCATTATAAAGATAGAAGTAACTGCAGACATTAGACATTGGTCTCAATTTTGAGTGGATGTGCTTATACTGCAGATTTACGCATCTAGTGTGGTGTGTATGCAAAAACCTTCCATACGAGCAAAAAGGTCTAGAGTATGTATGTGGGTCATGTATATATTCACAGACATATTGAAAGGAATTATTAAAGAAATTAAAAATATAAAGAAATAATCCACTGTTTGAATCACTAAAATATCTCAATCATCACCACATCTCAAATATAAACTTCTGACAAAACCACCAACAAAGTGAATAATATTTACCCTGGGAAAACAGATTTATTTGATGGTCCAAAGTTGTATGAACTGAAAGAACCAGTTACCTGTTTGCTCACTCAGATAAATGTAGCAACCCCAGTATTTGCAGCAATCAATAGGACATTCCTCAGGTTGGCTTAGCCAAGTCCCTGTCATTAATTGCATGCCGCGGGCTGTCTTTTCATTTCATTTCCATGTGTTTTTTCCTCTCCTTGCCCCCGACTGCTGATGTATCCATCCTGGTTTTCTGTCAACCCCATGGGCTTTATAAGTTAATGAAACAAAAGTGCTCATTTCAAATTCCATTTGCCCATCTCTAAGTGCACTCCATGATTAATTGGACCCACCATATCTTTTTTCCCAAACAAGCCCCTAGTATCTCAGGCATCCTCCAGCATCCTCTGCAGAGCTCTGCCCTGCACAGAAAATCAAATTAACATTGACATCATTTCTTTGAAACGCCTACCTTGCTGCGTCTACACAGGGAGGAAAAACAGTGTGTCATACATTTGATGGATGTAAGTGCAACAAAAGTCTCTCTTTAAAAATGTACTGTGGTCTGAGGAGGCTGCACAGAAATGTGTGTCAGTTCTTCAGTTATCAGAGCTCAAGCTTCTGCCTAGTGTCGTGACCTGCTGTCACACAAGCAGCTGAGCATGCTGGGAAAATGCAAATATGTGCCTATTAGAGACATTGTAACAGGTGTATGATGTTTGAATGAGATTATTCTCAAAACTACAGATTGTCTTATAAAGCCTTATTTCTTGCTAGTCTGTGCCTGAGACATGGAAGTTGCATTAGTTGGGTTTTGGCCACTAGGGGGCAGAAGAACTTTAAAATAAGATGAAAAACACACAGTACTGATATGTTATCATCTATTTTTAGCTCCACTTTGGTCTCCATCAGCTCTTGAGGAAAATTTATGTCTCTTTAATGGGTAAATGTCTTTATCTTTACTCACCAGCTAGTTGCTAACTTTATCTGCCATAAAGATCACAAGAGTGAGTTAAAAGATGCGAGAAAGCAGAGTGGAGTCATAGTTCAAAGCTTTGATTGACTGACGATTGATTCAGTACTAATGCACCATTATTGACTAAGGCAGTTTTAACAAAAACACTTGGATGCTGTTACGTCTTCTTCTTGTAGGCGAGTCTTTGTTTGGCATCAAAACAGAATCAGAATATAATTCAGCAAACTTTTTGAGTTGAGTGTGGCAAACAAATATCCACCCCCTGCGGACATAGTGCAGCTGCAGCATCACTCACCACTTTCACAGCCTTGTGCACTGAGCTTTTCAGGACTGACTCACAGAGAAAGAGAAAATAAATACGCCTCAGAGCAGTTAACCAAGAGTTCCATGTATGTGCTTGCCGTCAGCTACAGCTAGGACACCAAACTTATGTTTATATAAACACACTGGAACTTAACTGTCAGATATTTAGAAATTGTGAAACGTTTTAGACAGTGATGAGCCCAAGGACATTTGTATAAAATGCACTGAGATGGCAACAAATCTGCATAATGTAGGGGAGAATAATAGAATCTCAGTGTATCTGCTAGAGCTTGACAACAGTTCAATATGCAGTATAATAAGACAGAATAAAGGAATAAGATCTGGAGGACACGATTAGGGAATGAAGATTTTCAAAGTAATGCATCAAATACTGATTGAATATGCAGGAGATCGTCATTAAAATAAAGAGATACAATGGCTATAAGATCATTTGAAAGGTCTTCTGGGCTGTGATGTTTATATTACGCTGAGAATAAGATAAACATTATTTTCCTGAATGTCAGTAAAATGTTACGAGCGTGAACATACTCTAGATTCTTTTATGGTAAAACTAAGCCTTTCCAACATAAACATCGGCTGCCTTCTCCCAACTTTATGTCTAATTTCCCCTTACTTTTACCAACCAGCAAAGTTGGAAGTAGCCATTATTGCTTAGCGTATATTAAAAGTTGAAGTTCTGTAAATAGTTTCTGGATGTCATGTCTCTTTTTCTCATTTAAGAAATCATCCAGGATGCTGGTGTTCAGCCAGCCTCACTCCTGCATTCAAGCAGCAAACTGGATGAACAATTAGGCGTACTAATCTCATGAGGGCAAGCCTTTACCTCCCTATGAATAATTTAGCATTTAACCAACTGAAGCTGATAACAACGAAATGTATTTCCCTCTGCCAAGCGGAGGCTGGAGCCACGCGTGTTTGCATTCCCCTGGCAATGAACGGAGAGAGTAGGTTTTTCCCAAAATGTAATCAGTTTAATGTCGGAAGTCAGCGAATGTGAAAGAACATCAGGTATGAGAGGAAGCCGTGAGCGCTGCAGTGCAGTAATGTTCTCTGAGATGCCTGTGTGCTCAGGGCCGGGGACCTGACCTTTAAAGTGAAAGATTTTATTCATGTATATATATATATATATACCACAAAGAATATCTCTGCCCATGGGATAAATGATTGACCAGAAAGTCAGATCATTTTTCACGGCAGCAAAGCCTTTGCTGCTGTGAAAAATGATATTGCATAAGCACCAGAGTGTGTTTCTTTTTGCAAACAGCAAATCACAGGTTAGCAGCCTGGCTTACCTTTGATAATCACTCAGATCAAGGAAAGGGAGAGTGGGAGAAGACAAGATGAAGAAAAAACATTTCTCTGATTGAAGTCCAAAGTTCAGTCTGAGTACCTGAGTCATTCTCTAAACTTTACAAAAAAAACTGTCAAGCTGTCATTTCAGGGCAGGAACACAGGGTTTTTAACACAATCCCTCATGGTCTACATCTGATGGAACCTCATGACCTATGCAAATGAGTAACCAAGTTCAGAAAGAGGATTTAAGATGAATGTTTCTTCCCAAAAAACAGCCTCTGGCTTTTCAGTGTTTTCAGTGTTTAAACCTCTTAGATCTTCACTCAGAGCAACTTGACACATACCTTGAAAATATCTGTCCTGAGATCAGGCATGTGGTTTTCATGTTTAGCTGCACTTCATCAGTCAAAATCTGCAGGTGCATCAAATATTCACAACTTATTGACTTTTTCTCAGTTCAGAGACATTATGAAAGTGTTTGGGAGTAGACCCTGGACTTATTTGCCAGTTCCGTCCATTCAGTGGAGGACCAACAGACTTTCCATGGAGTGCATGCTTTTACACCATGCAGTCAGCTAGACTTCACACATAATCAAACTCTACACTCATGCAAGGAATCTTAATCTACCAGGCACATCACCAAATATTCTACAAACTGTTGTGTTCCCCTCTACGCTCTGAGGCAGTGCGATCTGTTTGCTATCCGTGAGGTGAATCTAACTACAGGGTGGATTCTATTCACTGTGCTCAAGGTGAGGATGAGTTTACAGACTGAAGCCAACGGTCTCAGCATAATGATCTAAACATTGATGAGTTCAGTACTTTGTGTCACCTGCCAAAACCAAATACTCTCTTTCTAGGCTTAAATAATTGTTTTCGAAAGCCTTTTCTGATTTGCTCTACCATCATAAATTCTACAGACTCTTCACAATAATTTGTCTCTGAGATATGAACAAGAATTCAAGGAGGTAAGTCTAAGGACAATAAAAGGACAGCCCCAAACGAACACTGAAAGTTGCAATATAAACACTAGAAAGATCCATATGCTAGATCAATACACCCAGTGGCGGCAGACATATGGGACAACTCTATCTTTTAAAGATGAATGCATCACCCTGGCATTCGAGACAGAAGCAAGAGGGGGAAAAAACAAAGTGAACACTGCTGCCTGGATCCTCAGTGGTATCTGAGACACCTGTGGTCAGGTCAGTGAGCTGTCGCAAAAGTCATAAATAACTCAACCTGAAACAATAACCTGAGAGAGGAAATAGCCTATTTGTCATCTTTGAGATATTATTGATGTACTGGAACCCTCCCAGCCTAGTGCAGGGTCTGCCTCAGTACAACTGGTGTCCTGCTGCAAATTAAAAGACAGGGACTGAGGTGGTGCCTTCAGCCCCTGGAGCGGCACATATCTGTTATGTTCTGACTTAGTCTTCCAAAAGTCCTCCAAAACACTTCCTTAAACTTAACTGTCAGATAGCCACAGAGCTATCTGAACACCTCAGTCATACTTCTATGTGCTTGGCCTGTTTTTCATGGTTTGAGTCTCTTAGTTCCAGTGAAGAGAAATCTTAATTTTACAGCATACAATGATATTTTAGACAATAGTGCACTTCCTTCCTTACTTTGTGGCAACAGCTACGGTTGAACATGTTATTGAGGTGAGAGTGCACAGTCAAGAAAAAGTAACTACAAAATTCTACTAGTGGGGTTAAAATGTAGAGGACGTGAGTGGACGAGGTGAGATTCAACGCAAACGACCTGAACTGTGGTGCGAAGGCAACTGGGTGCTCCATTATGACAATGTGCATGCTTGTAGCACTTTTTATATAAACATTTTTTAAATAAATTTATAGAAATATATGTTTTTTGGCCACACCAAAACAATAATTGCTCCCCACCAGCCCTACTTGGGTCCATGCAATTTCTTCCTCTTCTGCAAAATGAAATTCAAGCTGAAAGGTCATCATTTTGACAAAGTTGAGGAGAACCACTTTGGATATTTCTGGTGCACCCATAATATTTTGGGCCGATGGAGACACTAATATAAGTCAGGGGTCACCAAAAACATGATTTATCCTCTGGGGACTGTGAATAAATACAATGCAAAAAGAAAATATGCAGAAATCAAGCCATTAGTTTTTATGTATGTTGTCCAACACGTCCTCTAAAATAAAAGATCAAATTCCATAGGTTTTTTTATCATTGCCTTCCAAAACCACCAGCTTTAGGAACCTGAACTACCTTGTCAAAGATTGTGGTCATGGCTAAAAGAAACCAGCATTTTCTAGGTCCAGAAAATCTGCAGAACAAAATGCAAATTAATGTGCATTTCCACTGCTATTATGTAAATATAAGAAGCTGGGCGCATTGAGATAAACAGCTGGTGGTGCCGATTCTCCGAGTCAGGTGCCATTAAACCACTGGAGAAGGAGAGGTTGCAACAAAATGCAGTAATTAATTGAGCACCAATAAAACTTCAAACGAATAAAAGCACCTTAGAAAATACGATGGAAATAAGGCATTGAAGTTTGTTTCATGTATTAAATAGGAGAAGGTTACAGTATTCTTATCGATCTGCACCGATCTGATGTTTTCATCTGTTAAATGTCTCAAGTGAAGTGGAAGCTTCAATGAATGATAAGGTCATATGCTTCATGTGTGTTATGATTAAGTGTATTTCAATTGCACTTTGTCAGGTTTTGCTTTTATTGATGCACCAACTTTGGCTGTGAGAGGTAGATACAAAGAAGACATACACGGGTTGCTTTAAGTGTCTGAAGATAAGCTACTTGAAAACTCAGCTGAAAAAAGATCTAGGGGTCGCCAACTAACAGTGTGAGTTGGTTTTTCTGTACTTTCTGACTGACCTCTGTCCTGCCTGTGGCACAAGCCTATTAGCTACTACTGACGACGTGTCTCTTTAAAAACTATGTCACAAATCTGCAGTACGTCTTTCAAAAATACCAAAATAATTTCCTTAAGATAAGATAATCCTTTATTAATCCCACAATGGGGAAATTTACAGTTGGACACTGTAGTTTCTGGTAAAGCACAATGAAGAAACAGTCTACTTGTTAAGGCCTATTTTGGCCATAGATTAATACACATTTAGTGCTTCAGTGAATACATTTCAGCAGCAGGAGGGCATATGCATATTTATATATTGACTCAAAATAAACTACAGTGTACAGAATGTGTTTATGGAGATGAAGGAACATGTCACACAGTGTAAGTGTGGCTCACCTATGTGTCTTTAATACTTTGTGAACAACAATGAAGCTACATAGAGATTTATTAGACTATTTTAATTTCCTTTTTTTCTCAGATCACCTCCTTTCATGTTACTTGCAATAAACATATAGAAACATAAAGATTTGCTTTAGTTATTGTCCATTAATAATAAGCAGTAAGAGCGTGGTAACAGCGTCGTCATTGGGCTCTGAGGTTAGGGGGTCATTCACAGTAAATTAATGAGCAGGGCACGTGCCCACCCGTTAATTAAAAGGTACGAGTCGCTCGGGCATGGGGGCGGGGCCTGAGAGGATCAGGTGGGGTGGTCCACTGTGACTTTAATTCTCGCCAGAGGAGGCAGGAGGAGATGGCAGCAGGAGGGAGAGAGCGCTTGACTTTGCTCTCCGTACTGTCTGCGGCGGACACAACAACGCACGACTACTTTCAGAGAAAATTAGGAGATTTTTTTTCCGCCCCCACCTCTTTTGAAACTCGGTGCAGGGAGATATGAAGACGGTAAGACTCTTCCTCTTTTCCCTTCCCTTCATCTAACTCCTTTTTTCTCTGGATAAGTGACTTCTAATTTCCATAATGGATCATTGTAATTGTTTTGATTATTTTTAATCAGATGGATGATATGTTGATTGTTTAGGCCACTGATGAGCACATTCTGAAAAGAGCTTTATTTTCACCATCAGTTGCTTATGCTAATTTATGCAATTTAGTGTTTAGTGATTGTTTATTCCTTAAAAGTATTCAAACATGATAAAAGTTAATAGCACGTTCCATATTTATAAAGAATGAAATTTATAGTCTGTCGCCCTTTGCAGCTTCATTTACATCAAGAAAAATTCCCCTCAACAGGTAGGCCATGTTAATCTAAAAAGCTCAAATGGGGAAAGGGAAGTAAATCTAAATATTTAATGGAGGAAAATGATGATGGATTATAGTTTTTGTTTATTTGTTTGTGTTTAGATGGCAAAAGCTGGTGGTTTTCAGATTAGGCAAATTAAACGCTGTCACCCTCTGGGATCTATTTGTCACTTGAGAACAAACAATAACAACACAGCCAATACATTTCAACCAGATGGTTGAAAGCACAAAACAGAAGGCTTCTTGTCCTCTCTGAAGGGCAGTGTATAGCTAATGTTCAAGGTTGATAACACATAATGATTAATGTCATGAAGGTATTGGGTTATGATCTTCAGGCAATGACTGTTCCCCCAAGAGCGTATACAGCATTTCAGAAATGGACTCCAATTCATCATGGTAGTGCACTGCTCCAGAGACCTGACACAAACTGTTATATTACAGTGTTTGTAGAACCAAATGATAGATGAACTCTCCAGTGGCCTCCGCACTGACAGCAGAATAGATTACCATGTTGAGGAGATTCATGTGTGTATTTGAAGAGGATGTTGGATTTAATCTGTTCGGCGTGACACTGACACAGAAATCTGTCTTAGTGGGAGGTGTTGTGGAGAAATATTTTTAATATCTTAAAACAAGGAGGGATTTAAACAATTTTAGTTAATGATTCATTGTTTGATTCAGCTACACTTTCTGGGTCCAGCTTCTCAAATGTGAGGATTTGCTGCTTCCCTCTGTTTTTTATCACTGTAAAAATAAAAAGATGTCTCCATGGCCTCTGGAAAGTTTGTTATGAGGATTTTTCTTCCCATTAATCAAATGAATAATCAACACATTTCAGAAGTAATTAAGAGGACAGTAATGATTCAGATGTGTTACAGGTGAACAAGTTAGACAAAGTGCTCCAGCTTAAATCTTCTTTTTTTTCTACCACCCTGATGATGAAAACATCACAAGATATAATGAACATGCAGGAATCTGTGCAACACAATGCAGACATTTCCATAGGTTACAGAGTGATAGTACACGTTTTAAGAGGAACATGACTGATCTGCTGACAAGACAAAGCAGACACAACAGTGCCACAAAGGCTTATGTTAATATTGTAAATGTCACAGTCACACTAATAATAATGTTGTGCTTTGCCCTTGAACTGCTGCTCTGACTGAATATGCCCATGGTCAGGCTACATTAAGTCATTTAATATGCTCACTAATATTCTCTTTCTTAAAACAAAAACCTAATTATAATTCCAATCACAGATTTAATTGTCTGACTTGTTTCAGTTCTGTAAAAGCCACTCAGACTGAGGAGAGGAAAGTTTATCAGATTCACTAATGCAATAACCTGAGTGGTACACCTTTGGTTTCCAGATGTAAATGGGAGAGTAATGACGTTCACTGATAGCTTTTAATCAAGTATGATCCTCAGAGAATGAGGGATGTGTATGTTCTGGGTGTCAGCTGGGGGAAAAGGCCCTAATAGCTGCATTATGTATTTATATCTATGTTGTTTTTTTCATTTACAAAAGGTCAGAGGATAGTCACAAGTTGGCATCTTCAGCTTGTTGTCTGACCAAACCCAAAGATGTTCAGTTTATAATGTGTCGTAAAGCAGAGAAAAACAGCTAATCCTCACATTTGAGAAGCCAGAAAGGCAGATATAAAAATATCTAAATGTCAAATATGGCATTTTTACTGGATGAATGATTAATGTGAGAAATGTACAAGCATGATAATTCCTCTACTGTTTCAATGGAAAACATGCCATTTTTGTTTTTTGCACTTGTCTTTGTGTCTCCTGCCCTTTTGTCAAAACACAAGCAGCTCAACAGCATTTGCATTTTCTCTGTGCTCTCCTGGAGGAAAAAAGATTATGAATAAAAGACACTAAAAACACATAGGATGGAGCTGGAGAAGGGTGGGAGGGTAGTCAATAGTGGAACAGACTGAAAAGGTCATTTACCACATCTTACACCACTTCATCACAGCACTGGTGTCACCCTGCTGCCCTCTGCCATACTAACACATGCATGAATGAAACATGAAGTGGAAATACATGTAGGGGAGTTTTTACTTGTAAGTTGTTTTTCTCATCTTGCAGCACGCACCAACACAGCACATGCAAATGATTTCATTTTTCATTTCATCTTTAGCTTCAGAATGTAAATGTGTCACTGTCCCAGACTTTCTGCTCTGGTTTTTGACTTCAAGAAAGACTTACTAGCCTTTAAAATACAGATTGCATTGCCCTAAGACATACAGTACAGTGCTGCAGAAGTTAGGAACACTGCATGGCATCTTTTGTATTTCGAATAATGTTGTTTGATGATTGTTGAAATGTTTCTCCTCAGGTCTGATTAAATCTAAGTGCTGTGTGACAGTAGTCCTCAAACACAGGTGGGCTGAGGAGAAAAACTTTTTAGATGCAGTAAATCTCTTTCCGCTGCCACTTCACTACACTGAGAAATCTCATTACAACTGAAAATGTACCCCAAATATCACTGCGTTGAGCCATTCTGCTGAAACAATCCGATACCCATTCACTGCCTATTTCATTTCAGTTCCCCCTCTGGCCACTGACGTGGAAATCCCAGCATCAAGTGGTAGTTTGGGTGAATTTCGTTCCGCCTCGTGGTGGGATGTGCAGTGAGCGAAAGCCTTTGATCCTGTGCAAACATGTGACAAGCATGACTCTGCCCTCTGTAGGCTTTATCTCGCCTGCTGTTTCATTCTCTTTTTTGCCTCGCCGGCGTTTATCTCATTCAGTGACATCCCAGATCTCCAACACGTACACTGAGTGGCACTGAGTGGGTCTATCAGCAGCCAAAGCTTCTGCCATAGTAATATAGTGCCCTCCTCAAGGCTCAATTGCTGACCTGTCATCCAGCGGTTGAGTTAGAGCTCAGTTTGCAGACACAAGACCTTCAAGGAAGTCATCACAGGCTCCTGCTGAATGTCTTTGCTTCCATTTATCTTTGTATTCCCTGCATGACTGGCTGCTTTTTTTTTAATGCCACAGATGATTTTCTTTTTGCCCCCAAGGACCATTCTTTTCAAGCATAATCTTCGCCACCCCTGCTGCTGGAGAACACTGTCTCTGTAAAGAGATGTTTGCCCTTAATCGATCTGCCTGCTCAAATAAAGGTGAAGCAAAAACATATCCTATTAATAACTTGATGTTACATGGATGTCAGTTGTTTGCTTGCAGAGGCAAAAAGATGAACAGACTGTAATACGTTTTTGATGAAAAGGAAATTGTGAATGCATCTTAGTTCACTCGAGCATAACCCCTCTTCTCTAATACAGCTGTAATGAAGTGAGAAGAATTTGCAAAATAGAGAGTGTGTGATATTTTTACCCTTTAATCATAGCTGGGTGCTGTAGCAATTTACCTTTAATGTGCTCTATTTTATGTGTGAAGTTTTCAGTTGTTCCTACGCTGCCAATGACAGAGCAGCAGTTAAGTGGTAACGAGCCTGTTTTAGGTATTTTTAAAAGCCTCAGATTATGAATGAATTGTTAAATATAAGTTTATCTCTTTTCTTGTTTTCACAGGTGTCCTGCACTAAAGCTCCTCAGCATGGCTGAACATGACATCCCGAGTCCATCAGTGACTGCCACTTAAAACATGAATATTTGTCATTTCTATTAAGTTTTTTTTTTTTTTTTCTGAACTTAATATGACAAACTGTGGCAGTGTTTCTCTTTCTAAATATGACATTCTGCCAAGGAACCCTGGCCAAGGCCACATGATCAGTGGAGTGTTGGCAAGAACCACAGCATCTACAATTAACTGGAAGAGCAGTTTATGCAGCAGAAACAGCTTTTATCTCCTGCGTTAGGAGGAGCAGGAAGAGGCAGAGGGTTGAGCCTGAAATAACAGAGGAACAGATGGGACATGAGTGTTATCAGTCTGCGAGACCATTAACTGAAATACATCCAACAGATTATCATGGTTCCTGCTGAGAACACGAGTGTTGTCTCTGCTGCAGATCGCTGCCCCAACTGTAGCTCCTCCACCCACCCAGAGGTGGATGTAACCAAGGTGGTGGCTTTAGGGATGGTGCTGGTGGTGTTTGCGGTGTTCGGGGTCCTCGGCAACATCCTGGTCATCCTGTCTGTGCTGTTCCACCGCCAGTGGCGCTCTGTAACCCACTACTTCATCGCCAACCTGGCGGCAGCAGACCTGCTGCTCAGCTCCGCTGTTCTGCCCTTCTCCGCTATCTCGGAGGCTCTCGGAAGATGGGTGTTTGGCCGGTCCTTTTGTAGTGTCTGGGCCGCCCTGGACGTGCTCTGCTGCACTGCCTCCATCCTCAGCCTCTGTGTGATCTCTATCGACCGCTATCTGGCTGTCAGCTACCCTCTGCGCTACCCGGCTATAGCTACTGGGCGGCGAGGCCTGACTGCAGTGGCTGCTCTCTGGGGACTCTCTGCAGCTATATCAGTGGGCCCTCTGTTTGGCTGGAGGGAGCCCGACCCAGAGGATGAGACAGAGTGCCGGATTACAGAGGAGCCCGGCTATGCCTTGTTCTCTGCATTAGGATCTTTCTACATACCTCTAGCCATCATCCTGGCCATGTACTGCCGCGTGTATACTGTGGCTAAGAGAGAGACAAATACCATCAGGAAAGGCAGTAAGGGAGAGGGGGTTGAGACGGAGGGGGTGATGCTGAGGATACACAGAGGGAATGCTGCTCAGGCGGGCAAACAAGAGGATGATGAAGGGACCGAGGGGCATAAACGCTCCACCTTTGCCATGCAGAGGCTGCTGAAGTTCTCAAGAGAAGAGAAGGCAGCCAAGACTCTTGGCATTGTTGTCGGGTGCTTCATTCTGTGCTGGCTCCCTTTTTTCCTGGTTTTACCCATCGGTAGGTGCCTCCTAACCTCTTCTGCTCTGAACATGACACAGCCCCAGCTTGTATCTCTCATGTATTCTTTTTACAGTCAAGTCACAAAGTTAAGTGTCTATTTTTCTGAAAGATAACTCACTGGCAATCCTTCAAAACCCCAGAAACTCATTTAACAACACTTATTGCTGTATATAAATAATCCGTCTGCAATGACTCTTTAACTTGTTTCCTCATGCGAATAATTTGCAGCTGACAGCGTCATTATTAGATGCATTTATCAATGTTAACTGCTACTTTCCATTATTTTACAATTCCACACGCAAGAAATGTCAGAAGAAATATAAATGTGCTACTGTGTATGAAAATATAAAATAACAGTTATTTAACCTTGCTGCAGTGAAGTCCTACTTCCCTCAGGTCAGGTATTGATAAATGTACCAAGTAATAATAATAATAAATGTCTTTGTTTGGCTGAAGAAAAAGTGTTACAATGTAGGAGATGATTCAGACATGTTTTTGAAAAACAGCAGTAGGTATTGTAAAACAATCTGGGTTTTTGGAGGATTTATCGTTTGAATGTGACAAGAAAGCATGACGACGCACACTGGGGCCTTAAAATGATTCATCTGATGTTGAAACATTGAGAAAATAATATATTCGCTTTCTAAAAAGGAGATTTAAATGATTCAAAATTTAATTAATGTCATAATGAGAACTTTAATTATTACTTTGATCCATTTTTTCTTAATAGAGGCCTACTTTACTTTAAAAAATATATAAAATATTAATTAGTTTAGAGAGTTTTAGCAGAGGCAAAACGTTTGATTCTGCTGTTGTAGTAAAATCTTACTGTAGATATGAGCTTCAGGAGCACAGGAAAAAGGTAAATGCCCACTAAGCCAGACAGTCTCAGTTTATCTTTCATAAATTATACCTATGTTTTGTCAAACTCTGTCAAAGCAGATGATAACAGTGATGTTATCATAGATGTAAGTGAGGACAGAAGCCAACCATTATGAAGCCAAATCTAAAATCTTAATTGCTTCTGAAATAACTCTCATGGCTTGACTAAGATAAGTGATTGTCAGAGCGGGCCAGTGTGTGTTTAAGGGTAGATAGTCTGTCAGCACTTACCTCCCAGGTCACAGATGGTGAGATTATTGCTGAAACATGTATTCACTTACACAAACTGTAATCTCACTGATGAAGGGAACTATGTATTACACGAGATGGAGGAGACGTGGGTGAAACAAATCATCTGGACAAATAATACGTGTTATCTTTCTCTCTTTTTTGTCCAGTGTTTACATTCATAACTGGTCCTAGGAAAACACCAACGCGTAATCCAAATGTAAACGGAAGGCTTGTGGTACCAAAGACTGGATGCTGTTGTCTCTCCTAAACTGATTTACAGGTCTTTTAATACAAGGATTAACACTACACAATAACTAAATATAAACTATTTTTATACTGTGATGAAACACAACCAACTCAAGGTCAACTTACCAGCTTTTTCCAAAGCTTCCAGCTGTATCAAATGGTCTTGATCATTGGAGTTTGGAGTTTGTTCAGATATCATGGAGCTGGATCTGTTGATGTGAGATTCATAGCATTTATGATTGCGTCAATATGAACTGATAAAACAAAAAGCACCAGAAAAAGGTAGAAAGCAGATTTTTAACAGGGATTTGTTTTGTCAAACTGCTATTTCTAATACACAACTTGGCAATCCATGTCAAGATACTTAATTGAGAATAACAAATCAACCTCATGGTAGCACCAGAGGAAAAGTCAGGGGATTGCCAAAGTCATAGGATTCATTGTCACAAATTCTGTGTCGATCCATCCAGTAGATATTGAGATATTTCACTCAATAAATGAAAACTTTGACTTATTGGTGGTACTACAGGGAAGGTCGGGGAATCATCAAAATGACTACCATACAGCTTCTAGCAATCATGAATGTCTGTGTCAAATTTCATGGCAATCCATCTGATGGTTGTTGAGATATTTCAATCTGGAGCCACACTGCTATTACAGCTAAAAATATAGACTGAACCTCTAATGTGTAGACCTTAGAGCAGCCCTTTTAGCTACAGCTATTGTGATACAAAAGCTGTTGAAGCTTGAATCATTTGTATAACATTACTTGATGATATGTTTTACTTTAAACGCAACATCAGGCAGGGCCTTTCTCCTTCCCCACTGTGCCTTGACTGTACTGCTCGAGTTTCTCAGCGGGGACATGAAGAAATTCAATTACAAGCAACTAAACAGTCCAAATAAGACACCACATCGGAGCAGAATAGCCTTCGACTGTGAGATGAAATGGAATGAACCAAACTATTGCTCCCTCCTATGAAAGCTATTACAGATAACAAGCATGGAGCTTAATGGGCTGTAATGCCAGGAGGCATCTTCAGTCACCCTGTAGCCTCCCAAGGCAGCCAGTCACCAGAGAATAGTTATGCATTTCAATTGAGACAGACCTTCATGGCTCACAGCACAGCGCTCATTCGAGCTCTGAGGCAATGATAGTCTGCGATTCCCAGACTGAGAGTTTGAAAAACCACTGAATATTTTATTTTTTGTGTTCTTGTCAGACCTTCAGATGGAACGCTTGTTTTGTGCTAAAGCATTTAATGGCCACCCACCTTTAACTGCAGCTGCAACCATGCTGGCATCACTTGTACTGTATATTTACCAAGCACATACAACAATGAGTTGACTTATCAGTAGCACCATACAGTATTTAAACTTGCTGTGAAGCACGGCTTTTATCAAAATCACTGTTTTTATCAAGTTTTACTATGTGCTTGTTGGCATGCTATCTAGAAACCTGCTCCTCAGATTTGAATAAAGTTTTGGTCATCATTTCAGGTGGTAGCAATCATACATTAGGATGAAAACACCAAACTAAAACTCACTTCTAGGCTCTGGGAAAGTTTTACAAATATTAAACCTCCATGGATTAAGGAAAAACATATTAGAGAGTTTACCAACCTTGTTTGCAGGATTAAGTGTGTTGTCAACAGCTTGACTTTGCCAGCAGTCTTCTTCTTTCCCAGTCTTTGCTGGCACATTGCCATGTTTCTTGGCATGCTATCGCCCCCTGTAGATGAATGAAATAGTGTGAAATCACTGACAGGAATGTGGTCACCAGCATGCGCTTACTACACCACATGGCTCACAGTCAGCGTTCAAGTTCATTTCAAAGGTGTTGGATGATGATGAGGTCAGGAGCTCTGCACAGACTAGTCCAGTTCTTCCACACCAAACTGGGAAAACCTAATTCTGTAAACAGGAGCTAAAACAGAAAAGGAGTCCTCCCCAAACTGTTGTTTAAAATTTCTCCCTAACTGCAACTAAGAGGCACAAACCAGGAAAAACACACAGATACAGACCAAAAGCAGATAAAAATATGTAGACAGAGGTATCAGCATATTTTTGGCAATACTGTGAATCAGTGGTCAGTCTGAAATGCTGTATCTTTATATAATTCATAACTTTCACATACCGTTTTTAGATATTCTCTAAAAACAAACATGATCCAGACCTTAACTTTTTTCTTTTAATATTATTAATGTATTAAAATAAATTCAGAGGATTGTTCAGTCTTGGCAGATGTATGACCTCTCTTAAGTGTTTTCTGGTTCTTTCTGGAACATGAAGCATTAGTGCTGTATTAGCGTCTCTTTTCAGTCATATTTTGATTTGTGTCTGTTTGTGTGTGTTCTCTAGGATCCATCTTCCCATCCTGTAAGCCCTCTGAAACCATCTTTAAAATAACCTTCTGGCTGGGTTACCTCAACAGTTGCATTAACCCCATTATCTACCCGTGCTTCAGTCAGGAGTTCAAGAAGGCTTTCCACAACGTGCTCCACAGTCGCTGCCTGAGAACCGCCAAACCACAAGCACACATCACCACCCATTCCTCCAGTTCAGGCCCCACGTCTAATGCTTCTGATCCCTCAACCCAAAACAGTGTCACTGTTTCTTCGTGGTGTTGCTGCAGGGCACTGTCGACCTCCTCATCAACTGTTGGTGGCTCAGACCAGGCTCAAAGTGCACAAATCCAGAGTAAGAGTCTGCTGAAGGCATGGTGTTTCTCAGCAAGTCGAACTCCCGTACCACAGAACTCCTCCACTCACAGGTCAGCTAAGGTCTTACATCTTTCTCTTGGCGTTAAGGGAGAGGCTGTTTGATTGGCATGTTTAAGCAATGTACGAATTCTTAACATCCAACTTTTGTACAAATGAACAGTTTTTACATGTATATATACAGTATGTCCATTCCTCTGAGGCACCAGAGTGCAGGGAAAGTGACTTTCCTACAAAGCAAGCAGAAGATAACTCAAGCCTTAATGCTTCGTGTCCATTTAAACGCCTGTGAGTGTCAAATAAAATATAATTTGGGAAAGAGACTGAATAATATTTTGTTGACACTCAAAAACCACTACTGAGCTGCTCACATAGAGAACACTTAATGTCAAATGTTCAAGAGGAGCTGCTCAGTGGCCAGCAAATAGAAGACTGTGAAAAGACTTTTGGTTAAAAAAAAAAAAAAAATTAAAAAAATGTAAAAACATTTTTGGTTAAAAGAAAATTGCAGTTGCAAAATCATTTTTTGCAGGTATGGACACAAGGTTAGTAAGGAATGCACAGTCTGTGTTTGGCAAAGGATAAAAGATAATTGCATCTTTTTGAGATGACATTGTAAAAGGACTCGGGAGACATGATTTCTTCAAACATTAGTAGTATTTCTGCAGATTGCGCAATATCCCTTAAGGGTGAGATACTGAAGTCCAGAATAATTGGCATTCACTGACTGGGAAAGTGGAAACTGGCTGTAGGAGTGTGTATTGCATGTGTTACCTCTGTTTTAAAGGGACTAAACACTAAAATCTGTCACAGAGAAATGGCAGTAAAACCTTATAACATAGACAATATAGTGCATTTTAATAAAAGACCCTCATTCCAGTTCATCTTTGAGGCTGCATCAAAGATGTATTGAATCAGCTTTTAATGTCTGACATTATTGCTTGTGTTGTTGCATACATACAAAGGTGTCAGATGCTTTTCTCTTAGTCTTGGTGATGGACTGGTTGTTACTGCAGGTCTTATTCCTGTACAGTTCTCCAGAGCTGTGTTATCCTCATGCAAAGACTGGAAAATAATATCACTCTCTGGTTGTTTGAAACTGATGCATGAAAATTCAATCAAATAATTTGTTGTGTTTGATCTCTTGTAACTCATGTCTGTGTGCTGTCTTTAAAGCTGCATTTGTTGATTTTTTTTTTTTTTTTTTTTTTTTTTGGCCAGTAGGGGGCAGAAAAACTCCAAATCAGGGGGAAACCCAATAGCCAAATGGTAAGGGTGCGTACCACATGGCCCATAGCGCTCTGAGCAGTAACTCCCCTTTTCGACTCCCACCCTGGCCGGATCCATAATGCATGTCACTCTCTTTCCCTGTTTCCTGTCTCTCTTCAGTGTCCTGTTTAATAAAGGCAAAAAGGCCCCCCAAAAAAGAGCTTCAGCCAGATGTTCCACTTTCTTCTCAAGCTAGTTACTTAATTTTTCTGTTGGAGCCTCCATAGATAAGTAGCTGGTGACACACTGGAGAGGAAGAACTTCTTTTTCAACTTCCCTTTTACTAAAGAAACCTCTGACAGAACCAGACTCAAGGTGGGCAGCCATCTGCCTCAACCAGTTTGGGTTAAGAGGAGAGAACTCTAGATTAGAAGCAGATTCTAGACTGAATAAGTATACAGGGTCTATTTTCAGGCTCTTACTTTGAAATGCAATATGAAACATAACTGACAGAAAGGTGTGTGGGAGTATGCAATATCACTGGTTAATTTATTTATCATTATTTATCCATAAGTGAAGGACAACTTCTCTGCTGCCATATTTGTACCAAGAAAAGCGGTTATTTTCCAAGAAGCTGTTCAGATGCAGGTCTTAATGGAATGTTGGTTAATGCAGTTTAAAATCTTACTTGCTATAGTGCTCTAAGCTGAACATTAATTCAAAAGACAATATTGTCAGGCTAGTTGGTATTCTGTTCACAAAATCCCACTATGACCACCCTTGTGATGTACAGGAGGTGGTCTGGATATAAAAGGTGACATTGTAAAAGGAATATCAATTCTGAAGAAACTAAACTGCTATGGTAGAAGCTATAAAAATATATTACTGCAACCTTTAAAAAGGGTGAAAGATTATCATAACGTATGTCGACAGAGAATTTGCTCCCAGCAAAGAGGAACAATCAATATTGACCCGGAGATTCAATGAATTAATCTCTGTCTCAGCATTCACAGTAAAAACTGAACACTTTACAAAGGGTAGATTTCATTGCAGGTTGGTTATATTGGGCATCATTATATCCTACAGTGTGCCAACCCACTCTGTGTCTTTATTGAAATGAGCTGGTTTAATTAATTTGCAAAACAAAGGCCAACATATTACACAAAACTTAAAAAATAAAAATACACTGTTCATCCAATGTCAATATAATGTGAGTGTTTCATTAAAAAACATGTCATGAACATTGATTAACAACATGAACATTAAAAACATGTTTCAGGTGTTTTATCTTTCCTAAGAAGTTGTCACACATTTTTTCGTAGCTATTAATCCTTTGCTTTCCCCTGTTACGAACAGGATTAAAGGCACTTTTTTTACCCAACAGACATCATAACGGTGATGAATACCTGAGAATGCTTATCTGTGAAATGCAGGATGTTGAAAGAGTTTCTAGAAGACAAACGTTTTGTCACTTGACAGTCACCTAAGGTTAGGGTACAAAAAGAAGTCCGTTCTGTATTGCTGTTTGGGATTAACAGTGGCATTATGTACAGTAACTGCTCAGGAGGATAATGTCTCTGTTTAAAGTCTAAACTCTGTACCCTCCCACAGTTTATATTCATGTAGCAACTTTAAGTGTCTCAGATAACTAATAAATATGCAGCTCTCAGTTTTGGAGATTACATAGCCAAGGACTCAGTGTTACGCTTCATTAGGCAACAAATACCAGAAGGAAATAAGCTGAAATTTCATTAAAGGGGCATGACTGAATGTAAAAAATACACATATCAGTAAATGCTGTGACATTTCACACCTAGACTTGTATCAAAATTTCAGCCCATTCCTTTTAATCTGCGTACAAATAACACAACTTTACACCTTCAAAATGTCTGTGTGACTTTTCCTGATTAGCAGGACGTGATCAACTGAACACAAAATTTGACTGAGGCATATGAATTGCATGTTTTTTCAAGGTATAAATCCTTGTTTTTTGTAGACCGTCAGGTAAGAATAGAACTTTTTTTTCATCTCCGCTGACTATCAAGTTTAAATGTCAAACCAACATACACAATCCATCCTTGCAATTTCCTGGTAGAATTCACAGCTTTACACTGCAGCTGCTACCTTCTGTTAGCTTTTAAAGAGAAAAGAGAAATCTTGAGAACTAATGGGTCATAACACAATATCAACGCTGGAGGGACACTAGTAGAGGCAGAATCATCAAACCACTGTTTGTTTTCTGTGTGTGTGTGTGTGTGTATTTGTTAGAGTGCAGTGCAGCTTGGTTTAATGTGTTTGTGAAGAGCAGTAAGGCAGTGTTGTGCCTGCTTCCATCAGTTTATTTATGGAAATAAATGCATCAGATTCCTATTAAACATGCAGCTGTCATTTTCAAAAAGCAGCACAGGATTCAAATAGTGTTGCGGCAGCTGTCACATTAAGGCAGACACTTGTGATAAATGGATCCAGGCTCCCATTACTGGAGAGACAAGCCTGTGCTGTTTAACCTAATCAGTTGACTTGGCAAAATGACGTGTCATTACAAATGGCGATCATGATTGATAATGATCCTGAACAGGAAGTAAAGTGGATGACAAGGATTGCAACTGCATCTGGGAGTCAAAGAGGCCTCATTATTTGTGATGAGGAAAATAAGGTTTGTGTTGTGTCAAACTGGGAGACTTCCCTGAAACTTCTACTGAGAGACTTCTCTCCTCACAGTTCTTCCAAGCGGCTTAACGTAAGTTTGAAATTTAATGGACACTTGCAGAAGAATTATCACATTGCCACTGCATTGACAGCTTGTAAATGTGTGTGGAACAGGCAAAATGCATATGACTGAGAATCATTTTGATGGTATTCTAACTTCCTCTCCCCGAATGCCTGTTCTTGCACTATGTAACTTTGATGAGCAGGTACAACATCCCATTAACTCAGTGCTAGCCTGTGGCTTAATCAGGCCCAGCAAGTTTAAGAGTAATGCTGAACTCTAGATCAGTTAGAAAGACATAGAAGCCACTAAAAACCAGTGTTCATCTCTGATATCCAGCCAGGAAACTTTCATAATATCAAGAACTGTCAACAGAGTTTGGTGTGTTTGTTTAAATGGCAGTATTTCCTTCTCCAGAAGCTGGGGATCATGGGTAATGTATACCTTTCAGTTCAGCTAGTGGGACAATGTGGTTGGAGCTCCAGTTAAGAGATTGATAGCTTTTGTTTTCTGTGTGTGAAAACCTCTTAACTGCTCAGATACATACAACACTGGTTGGCCTCAGAGCTTTTCAGATTGTTCATCATTTTGCTGTCTGATAACATTATCCTGCTTAAGAAGTGACAGGCTGTTCCCTGATCATTTATTTCCCAAAAGGAAATAAAACAGAAGTCATAATTTACAGGATGTAAATAAGGAATAACTTGGATTGACTAACTACTATGTGAGCAAAAACTACAGTTGTTTTCACTTATTTCCTCTGAGTAGTCCACAGACTCTATATATGCATCTTTATTGTTCTTATCGGTACATTGAGCTTGGTGACTTCACATTGTTACTGGCACAGCCCTTTCAAACTTCAACCTGAGCAGAGGTTTAATCAGCCAGAATAACTTAAAGCCTGCGTGGGCATGTGGGCTTGGAGATCTTAGAAGAAGAACAAATCCTGCAGCTGTTCCATTTATAGCGAAACAAAAACTGCATCTGCAGGCTCAATGCCAGGATGCAAACAGGGACTAAACAGGAACACAAACATGCCTCAAGACCAACATATTTCAGGGTTACGATGGAATATTCGCATGATGCCTGGACAGAAAATCTTTTTTTTTTATTTTGCCTGAAAATTTGCAGCTGTCAAATTTTAAATAACATGATTTCACAGTAACTGAGCAGGGTGATGGACTTAAAGGTCTCGAGATCCTTCAGAGGCAAAGTGATGTGTCCCATCATAAAACAGACATTTGTGGTCTGTATAATAGCCATAGTTTGACTTCAGGCAGCAAACAAGCACAAGCCATGTTCAGACTCATTTCTGAAAGCCACACTGAAACCGAAAAGGTCAGTACACTTGTCAGGTCAGTGGGCCCATCTCACCTTATGCAGCACTAACAATAGGGACAGCTTAAGTGCCCCTTTAAAATAAACACTGAGCTGACGGTTCATGAGCAGGTTTGTGTTTAAAAAAAAAAAAAAAAAAAAAAACTCTCAGCCTTTATAGTGATGGAAAATAATCAGCACTTCATGAGGACCTTTTCATTTCTCAGAAATAAAAATACATAAGGTTAGGTGTAAAGAACAGTGTGGGAAGTCTGAGTCAATTACAACATTTCTCAGGTACAAATGTTATCAGATGTTTGAATGATTAAAAGCTTAATCTGTTTTTTGTTGTTTTTTAAGATTAGAAAATCTAATTAATTTTGTCAACACTGACAAGCAGTTTGATAAATGGTGGCATGCAAAGTCAAGTAGCTGTAATTGACTTCACAGTTTGTTTATTTACTGTGGCTGCAGGGAGAATTCAGACCCATTCCCCTTCTTTTTTGCCATCTACACTCAATAACCCATGATGACAGAGTGAAAACATGCCTATGATGCCTGTTTAGCAAGAATGTTACCACAGAGGTCTTCAGGGGGCTCCTTGGACTTCATGGCTTGGTTTTTTTCCTGACATGCAGTGTGAATTGTGGGACTTACGTACCTTTCCGAACCAATCAGTTTAATTTGCCACAGGTGGACTTCAGTTAGGTTCTAGAAACAGCTCAATAATCAAAGCAAACACGATGCACCTGTACTACACTGTTGAGAATGAGACGTTTCAGTTTTTGATTGTGTGAAACATGGGTGCTCCTAAGTAGTAAACGACTTACAAAGGACATTTTTCTGTGGACTTTATCAGTATAGAATCCATTGTATTGACCATGAATCTAAGATCACAACAGCTATGCAAGGGAGCAAGATGTAAACTGACCAAAGTAACTCAATTCCTTAGTTGCCACATGCATCAGTGTTTACCTTTCCTCATAAATTGAATGTAATTTGTAGGAGAGATATGGCTGGTCAGGGGCCATGGAGTTTCCACTGAATCTTTTTGGGTTTCCCCTGGGTGCTCCATTTTTTTTTTTCCTACAGTGCAAAGACATGTGGCTCAGGTGAAATATAGACTTTAAATTGTCCGTAGTAGTGACTGTGAATGATTGGCAATATGTGTCAGCTATCATAGACTTGTCCTGTCTGGCCACTAGAGGGCTCTGTGTGGTATTACTGCACACGAGGGGGACAGCGTGCGCTCAGATTTCAATTCAACACAACATACTAAGGATCCTCTTTATGAAACTCTAGCTCTGGGCATAGCACACACACGAGAAGAAATATCATCATATTGTGACAGTATCTTCCATCCAGGTCATTTGGAGTTTAGCCTTTCAACAATTTCCCTTTAAAAATGCTAGCTAGGATTAAACCTGAGGAGAAAATCTACCCTGAATAAGAAGACACAAATTTTGCATTTCATTTAAATCTTAATCAGTTCATTCATCCTGTGCATATTTTTGTCAACTTTTCTACCATTTTCTTGTGCCTCTGAGGACGGCACATGAAAGTGCCTCTGAAGTCAAGGAATGCTTTTATGTTGAAAATAGTTTTAACTCATTACGATGCAGAAATGGTGGATTTTCACTTAAATGCTCATGGGAACAGGCCTGGCAGTTTGATAGTTGCTTACCACTTATGATTCCACATTTTAATTCTGGCTAATTTTGTGTGATTATTACTGTAACTGATGACGGTTTCATTTTGCTTACATGAATGATTTACAATAAGAACAGCAGAGGACGTGCCACAGACCATCTAAACTACTGAAATCATTTTTCACTTACCAAGTGAAGAAGAGGAAATCCCAGCAGACAGTGACAGGGGAAGCAAGGAGTGGTGAGTGAAGAGGATAACAGCACTGCCACCTAGTGTCAAAATATTTAATGCAACCTCATGGTAGTGATTTACTGCATGCGGCATGCAGTTACAAAAATGTTACCACCCACCCTTTTTAGATAGAAATAGAAACTGTATTGGTTCAATGTCTGTACATCAAGGATCAACTAAGTATTATATATTTATTGTTCTATAACTGTCATGTCCTGGGTTGCAGGGGCAAGAGACTATCCTGTGCTGGGCTACAGGGCAGGGTTCAACCTGGACATTTTTACACAGGGCTCACAGAAAGAGAGACAAACATATTCACATCTACACACAACTCAGCCTTTCACCTAACTTACATATCTGAGACTATGGAGGGCAACACGCTCAAACACTGAGAAAACAAACTGCACACAGAAAGGTCTCAGCTGGTCAGTCTGGGCTCCAGGCAGGACCTTCTCACTCTACTTTCAAGATACATAGTCCTAGACCATGCAGTTCTCTGTTGCTGGTTCAATTATTTCGTTCATTTCAGTATGCTTCAAACAAAGTGCTCCTTGGATTGTCAGGCAGTGTTTTAAATCCCTCTCTGACTGCAGCATGCTTTGCCTAGCAACTGCAAAGATGTGAAAGTAAACACAACTATCTTGTCACTCTTTGTGTGTACAACTGAGTACATCAAGAATGCATTCAGAGACTGTGCTCAGTGTTACTGGCAGTCGTACATCACCAGTGTTCCATCTCTAAGAGATGTCTCATTCAGGGAGCTCAAATACAGTAAAATATGCTACTGAATTACTTCATTTAGTGTAGTTCCTGTGGTTCCCATGGTCACACGACAGGCCCTGGGGCCAAGTTGAACTGTCATCGACTCTGAATGCTGTGGCAAAGAGCCATCTGCATTCAAGAGCTGTCTCCACCCTCCCTGTCCTTTCAGTGTGAAAGCATCTTAAAGGTAGACTTCAAGTGTGCAATAGAGCTCATCATTGTCCCTATGGCCTTCACAGCCTCTCAGTAAGCTTTCAGCCAGGAGCGTTGCTTGGCATAAAGCGCTACTGGGTCACAGGCCCCCCACCATGCAAACTGTGCACAAGTGTTACGCACTGACACATGGGGACGCTTTGTGTGTGTGATGCACAGAATGTGCACGTGTAAAGCTATAGTTTCTATTTGGAGTTAAGACTCTTGCTACACATTTGAGTGGAAATACATCTATTCTGCTGAATTAATGCAATGATAAACTTTTATTGTTGTTGAAAATTAATTGGTGAATCAATACTGGGGCACAGCTCATTTATAGTGGGGCACACACCCCAGTAAAAGGGGTCTGGCAACACCTATGCTTTCAGCCAAACAAGGATCAGGTACAGCCTCAACTTGAGCAGACATTGGCATCTTCAGGAATTAGCTGCTGATGTGGTCAGTGACAATAGTGACCCAGTGCACTCAGTTCAGCTTAGGTTAAAAGACTAACTTGTAGGTGCACTACAACACCACTAAACTATGCTGCACTACCTTTAAAAAAGAAGTGGTTCAAACCTAGTATCAACTAACTGGGACTGGGGTAATGTAGTCTTGCTTGTATAGACTAAAACATAAAAGTCAGAAACAGAGGAAAGAGAGATTTGACTCCTTTTTTTCTTATTTTTTAATTCTTTGAAGTCCTTGTTTTTTCTTTTTTTTCTTTTTTTACATCACCATCCATGGGATTTGACACTTTTTCCATAGTGAGCAAGCATCCCAGGAACCCCACAGCCACCAAGACGAATACCATCACACAGTTTCACTTTCACAAAGGGGAAAGGCTTACAGAGGGGGGATGAATGGGTTCGGGGAGGGGGCAAGAAGGTGTTTCAACAGCATCAACAACCTCAGAACGGACGGAAGCTCCTCTCAGTCTGCAGCACATAGTGTACATACATATCACTCATATATCATTAGCATAATATGGCATAGAAAAAGCATCCAAGCTGACAGAGCATTACAGGAGTATAAGTGTGTGTTTTAGTGTTTGTGTATGTGTGTAAACTGAGGAGGCATGGGACACGGCGAGGATGCCAGCGTTGACAGCTGGTGTTTAATATCCAAGTCAATTCTTCAGGCATGGGTGCTGCATCACAGCAACGGCTGTTTGCCGTTTAGAGTGTGTGTGCGACTTAGTGTACTGTGTGTGTTGAGTGTGTTACTACCATAGTCTGCAGTGTGCTTTCAACTCTAATAGATTCTTTTTAAGCAGTAGAGGATTCTAGGTTCCACGCAACTCAGCACAGGATTATGTAGAAATGGTGCAGTGCTGTCACAGACTAATTATAAAAATGTGTGTGTATGTATGTGTGTGTAAGCTGTACTAATAGCACCAGGTCAGTGCGGGTTGCTAATGGCAACCTCCAATCTGACAAGCGTTGCCATGACAAACAAAAAGCAGAACCCCGAGAGAGTGGAGGGGTCTGTCACCACGGCAACAGCCAGAAACAACAAAAGGGCCAGGGAGAGAGAGAGGGAGGGCGGGAGGGAGGGAGAGGAAAAAAAAGGGAGAATGAAAGGAAGCGAAGTACAGATAAAGACAAACTGAAAGGAAGGAGTTACATGGAAAATACACAAGTACAAGAGGCATAGTTTTACTCTCAGTTGAGCAATGCTTGCTGCCTTGTTTGAGGGCTTCACCCCACCTCACCAATTCACACTCCCGCCTAAATAGTGTAGATGCAGTGAGTAATATGGCATCTACAAAGCAGACCACAGTGGATGAAGTAAAGCCTAGTCAGACGGGGTAAAATTCCCAACTCCTGACTTACAGAAACCTTGTCGCGTGATGTGTGAGTTGCCGAGGAGATCGAGTTTCCATTTCCCACTCCTATCTTGTCTCATCTTTGAATGCTTCAGAGACATGCATTTGTCACAATCTCCCCCTGCTTTGGATTCTTTAAATACGTATACCATTCGTAACGCTGACGGACTTTGCCTTCTATAGGCTTCCAGTTAGATCAGAATGGAGGCCTGGATAAGTGGGGTTGAAAGCACAAACAGATATGGTGTAAGTTTGTATATATATGTATGTAAGAGTGTGAGTTAGGGGCCAGTTGCATAAAGACAGACTTGAATCTCATATTAAGTCAGACCAGCTTTGACACTGAGAGCTAAGACTGATTTACAGCAAATAGCCAAGTGCACAATGTGTTGTGGGCAGGGCTGTAGCTCCTGAGGACACTGAAGTCACGTCCTCAGTATTTCTTTGGAGATTTGACTTTTGACGTGTGGTTCATCTCATGTAATTGACAGTTACTGTTTTTAAAAGTCCCCAAAGGTCTTTAAACATTGAATTTTTTTAGATCAACCTTTCATTAGTGTGTTACATCATTCACACACGGGTACAAACATGTTTATACAAGTGAGTCACCTCTAAATGTTAAAAAAAAAAAGCAAAGGACAACACAAAGACTCGTCACACTATTTGATGTGGCCAATTGCTAACTAAAGCTAAAGCTGCAACAGCAACAACTTTTGACCAGCTGGTTAACTGGTCACTGAAAATAAGTTGGTATTAATGCCTTAATCAGACGTCTAACTGAGGAATTTAAGCCCAGTCTAAAGCTTAGACTAGTCTTAATCTATATTTACGTAACTGGCCCCTGGTTGTGTCCAGGCTGAGCGTGTTGCTCCGTGTTGAGTCATGGGGAAGAAAAAAGCTGCAGAAAGATGGTGACTGGTGGCCAAGACCTTGTTGACATAAGCGGGAACACAGGAAATCAGTTGCTTGGCTTAATGAAAGCCAGATCATGCAAAAAAAAAAGAAAAAAAGGAAAAAAAAAATGGAACAAGAACGTATGAGTGCTCAGCATAGCCCGTAGCGACATCAAGTCCACAACAGTAAAGAGTGCTGTACAGGAGCCTGCTGTGCGTGTCCCATCCCTCGCACATCAACACTGCACACTAGTCAGAAGTACATTAGCTCATGTCTACTTTCAAGCGTAAATCAATAGTGCTCAGCCCTTAGGCACCTAAATACAGAATGACACTAAAAAGCAGTTTGACAACAAGTTAAAAACTCTAAAACATTAGAACATTTCAAGATATCGAGCATTTTTTGTCTTTACAGGGGCTCTACCGGCAGAATAGGCCCTATGAAAGCGCAAAATCTGGCACCTTTGAATCGGTTAATCCTGGCTATTTTACATCTTTTTATCTTACATCCTTCACTTACTTCAATAAGAATAACAAAACAAGAAGAAAAAAATCAAACTATCAGTACAACTTCTGTGGGTTCAGGCACATAAAGAGTAGAAAGGAAAGAGGGATTTTGATGAGTATAAAACAGTCACATTTGGAGGAGGAGAAACATTCTGTATGTAAATGCACTGGTTGGTGATGGACGGTTATCAGATGCTTCGACATTTGTCAATCGCAAAAAATTTGGACCTTTATGATTCACAGGAATGCAAACAAACTGGGAAATATGTAGCTGCGTAGTGAATGGCACCTTCCCCCCGCACTTCTAAAAGTTCTCTAAAAGGACGGCATTAAGAAGCAGTAAGGCAAAGGAAAGGTTGAGTTTGACGTGACAGCGAATACAACTTTCTCCTTCCTCCCCAAAATCTTTCCTTCAATCCTCCCACTTAACGATGGCCTAACGCTCAGAGATGAGGCATAAAGCTCTATTTACTACCTGCCAAAAGCTTCCTCTGCTCCACAAGACTTTTCTCCCGCCAACTCATAAGCTCTAAGGCAGCTGCCAAATACAGAATATGTTTTTTTACTTCTGTACCTTAGCTAAGCCACAGGTGGGAAAACATGAGATGAGAGCCAGAGCAGTGAGTGCCTATAATCCTAATAAAAGATTGCTGTGTTTCTCAATTTTTCAAATCTTAAGGCCATCCTCGTAGCAAATAATCAATTAGATATCGATCGTAGCAGTGTGTGACAGATGGCAGTACACTGGTAAGCGAAGCGATTGAGATGCGACATAATACAAATCACAGATAGTCGACAGCTTGAGGGAAGTATTAGATTCTTGTCAGCTGAATAAACTATGAGACTGTTAAATTTCAAGCAACCTACTGTGTGGCCTATTTAAAACCAAAATAAGAAAATAACAATACTGGTTTTGTACCCATGCTCCATTTATACTACTCCCAAAATGAGAAGAAAGAATGGAAATACAATGGACATCCTGCATGAAAATGATCGTCTTTTCCTAACTGTATTAATTCAGTTTAGTCTCGCTCGACCCTCTCTATTAAAACAACAAAAGGATACACGGCAGGGAGAAAGTACAGTATAAAAAAAATGAAATAATGCTGTCAAAAGTGTCAAATAAAGAGTGTTTTCATTTTTTTCTCTTTTTTCCATCATGAGGCAGACCTTTTTTTTTTGTTTTTTTGTTTCTAGCTGTGTCCTCTAGGATCAGGTTTCAGGGAAGAGGAGAGTGGGTATGTGAAAAAGCGGCAGAGGAGGAAGTGACAGATTGAGGCTGACAGACGGCCCAATCAGGCACTGTGAAGGGGAGAGGCTCCCGGTGTCGTGATGTTGTTTCTCGACCCATCAGCTCCTGTTGGCCGGCCTCCCTCAAATCTTTGTTTCCTCCTCAGCGGCCCGAGGTTTGGCACTCTAACCCAGGCTGGTGATGTTGGCCCTGCCACCTGGGGGCGCCACGATGCGCTGGGTGTTCCGGCGAGGAACGTTGTCGTCAATCTGAGCACCTGTGTGGTAAAAGGGAAAGTTCAAGGTTGTGTTCACATTAAAGTAAACTGAGTTTTTTGGAGGTCATTTTCTATACATTTTTCTCAGTGGGCCTGGTCATACCAGAAAGCAACGGAGAAAAAATCTTCTGCATGACAAGCTAGTTAGCGTGCCTGTGACACAAACTAGCTTGCTTTCTAATCAACGTTCACCTGCGTTGAACTCTGCATGAATTTCACATTAGCATGTCGTAAAAGAATCTATTTTTTCACTGTGACTCTGTTCAGATGGAATGAATCTGGTGTAAAATTATTCCCATAAATGCTGAATGCTGCTCTTTATGTATCTGTTTACAGTTTGACAAAATGCTGTGCGGTAAACTTAGCATAGCTTAGTTCAATTCATCACTGTTTATAGCATCACGTAGCAGCACCATTTCATTTTTCCTTGAAACTGCTGTCAACAAAGTAAAATGGAGTTTTGTTATTCTGTCCTTTTCCAACTCTATTTCTGTGTATCTCTGTTTTTGAGTGGAACTGCTAATTGATTCCATAAATTATTCAATCAAACAACAATAATAGAACTCAATGTTTATCAGACTTTTACACAGCATGCATAGAAACTAATGGGCCTGAGTGAGCTTGGTTGACTTTAGGCACACACAATTGAACCATTCCTTCAACATGTCACTAACCAGATAGACTGAATCCAGACTGGTGCAGGTTACGGACAGGCTGGTTAGGCTGCTTGGCAGGTGAGGTCTTAGCAGAGGAGGCAGGAGTCATGGTTTTAGGGGTGACTGACACCTCGCAGACCGGACCGTCATACAGTCCTCTGGGGACACCCCTCAGCTCGGCCAGCTGCATTTTGGGAAACAAGACGCAACAGTCATGGCAGTGAAAACTAACAAGGAAATATTCCATCCATCCATTCCAAGAAGGATGCATGCACATTTACAGCTAATCCCTAACAAGCTGTATCACATCCTCCAGCTTGCCACAGAACAATCATAAATCATTATAAAAATTGCTGGGTGTGCAGAGCAACATTTATGTTAAAGTGGCCTCTTAACAATGGAAATTCTGCTGAATGGACATCACTAACAATCAAAGACTAAACACAGATACTAGCAGGAAAAACACTGTATTGTACCCTGCTGCGAGCCTTTATCCTCTTGTAGACATAGTCAGAGAAAGGTTTACGGGCCACATAGCGTCCTGAGCCCTCAGTGGTGTGAAGGTTCCCCTCCTCCAAGACGATCTTGCCCTGGCTGATCACCACCAGAGGCCCGCCGCGCACCTCTGTGCCTTCAAAGATGTTGTACTCCACAGTCTGTAGAGAGGAATGATAATGTTAGAGTAGGTGACAAGTCTACCTTTTGTACACTGCATCAGGACTATACCAGGTAGAACTGTGGTGATTTTTAGATTTGAAGCATGGTGAAGTTCTTGTCTGGCCAACAGCTGTGTTCCTGCTATGTTTTATTACAGCTGCTTGTGCTTCATATCATGAAAGTCGATACAACAAATCATCACAGAAATACCTTCAAAGCAGAGATAAAATGATTCATCTTCTCCAGATGATGATGTAACCTCCCTGTGGCACATGCTGTAACTGGGAATGTTGTTGCTTTAGTTCCCAGATTTATGAAAATCTCACTCAGTCTTTATCTGAAAAATTGCCAGAGCAATGTTGATTTGTGTTCACACATGATGCCACCATGTAAAATTGCCAGAATGCAGACGGATTAAAGTGCACTTGTGAAAGGAGCTTAACTGATTTAACTTGCACGGAGTTAGAAGTGTTCCCTCGGACTTCTAATGCTAACAGAGAAAGCAAAGCTAATCGTTGGAGGAGAAAACAACTGATGTGGCACAGAGGCTTCAGTACTTCCAGAGAGAAGAAGAAGAAGAAGAAGAAGAAGAAGAAACATGGGCTGTTTTAGTGGTTTAGGTGTTTGGGTGTGTGTGTGTGTATGTGTTTGTGTGTGTGTGTGTGTTTGTGTCTGTGTGTGTGTGTGTGTGTTGACCAGGAGGGTGGGGAGGTTGCTGTGTGACCAATTTGGAAGCTGTACTATGTGACTCCTCTCTCCAAAAAGCTACTGGAGCTAAAGCTGAGGTCATGGTAATCTGGTGGACTCTGAAAGCCTGAAATGAGATCACCAGTAGGCCGGGCTATCCTGTGACACACACACACACACACACACACACACAACTCAGAGACTCTCAAAGTTTCATACATAAACACTCCAAATGAGCAGTTTCTCCCATGAACATCAGTCCGTCATTTTCTGACCAAGTGTGGAATAAAAAGAAACCAAAGAACATGACAGGATTAGAAGAACATACGCAGCAATAGTCTCTCTGTCTCTCTTATACACACACACACACAAGGATACACAGTGATGTGCCTGCTAACAATCAGAAATGATGTGTTCCAGTTCTCTGGCAGATTTTAAGGATGACATCACTCCCTTGACGCTGTGTGAGGCCCACACCCTGTTCAGCAGTCGGACGGCCATAAAACCAGAGTCGTCCCTTACAGCATAAAAAGTGGACTAATAAACCAGCTCTGGCTGCCATCAATTACATTAACTGAACTGTTATCATTAATATCTATCACGCAGTAGAATAGTTTGCAGAATCACTACCTCGCTCTGGATTTCTAAAAAGAAGATAAACTTTTAATTTGAAGCAACGTTACCTCCATATTTACACTATATGGCTAAAAGTAGGTGTATACTTTTGGGGTACTTTCTCACTTTAGCACCCCCCACTGGTGATACCAAAAAGACACCGTGGTGAATTGTGGCTTTAATGTTCAAAGACAAGAGGCCTCACTTGTATTGAGGTGTAATTATTGTTATCAGTTATGTGTTTATGAGCAAAGATCGTACCGAGTTGTGGCTCTTGGCGGAGATAATCTTCGTGACGTCTGGGTCCCACAGCACCAGATCAGCATCAGAACCCACGGCGATACGACCCTTGCGGGGGTACAGGTTGAAGATCTTGGCGGCGTTGGTGCTGGTCACTGCCACAAACTGGTTCTCATCCATCTTACCTGTCACCTGAAATGAATCAGAGCTGAGAGTGAGAGCGGTACAGGAATCACAGCCTTTTACATTAGGTCTTGTGTTGATCTTCTTCCTGTCATTCATTTTCTTCCATGTTTAGTCAATCAATCTTGCATAGTGTGAACTACTGTGTGTTTCACTGTTCCATGATTTTGCTTATGTGTGTTGTTATACCCACACACTTTTGCCCCTCTTCTTGCCTGTCTCTTTGCATGTGTATTGTCCTGTGAGTCTTTTGCATCAATGTGATGAAGTACCTCGATTTGTGAGGTCTTTAATTCGCTAGACAAACCAAAAACAGCCTGGTTATTTTATCCACAAACAGGTTCTCAATTGATTTTCTATATTGTGATACAGATATCATGATATAAAGTTACATATAACGTGATTTTATCTGTATTGCTCACCCCAGCTCACATTATGCCTCACTCCTGGTTGGAAAAGTATAGAAATACATACCACACACTTGTCCCAGATGATGGACATCCTCTCCTCAGTGCCATTGACACCCTCAGGAATCAAGCTGAAGTCATCTTTGCCCACAGCACGCTGGGCAGTGTTGAAGGGACAGTGTGCACTTCCTGTCACCTGCAGGTCACCACTATATAGAAGGTCAAGAGATAGAAAAAGAGAAGAGAGGACATTATAATTCTAGGAGAAAATGCCTTTCACAAAGTTGACATATTGTCATTCTGACATTTCTTGCTGTATCTCCAGTTTGAATGTTTGAATCATCCTCTTACCAGGACAGCAGAGAGTTGAGATAGTCTGGTGTGGTTGGGTCGGGGCTCAGGGGAGGGGAGGTGACGTAGGCCGCAGCTTTGGCCCAGTTCTTGCTCCAATAGTGTGAACCGTCTGTTCCCAGGCTTGCCGTGATTGGCTCTCCATAGACCACAGTGCCTGAAAGTTCAGTCCCACTATAACACCACATGCTATGCTCCTAGTTTGTTACATTCATGTCATGTAGACCACTGAATGTTTCCAGTGGTGCACATACATATACATGCTCTAACCACTGTCTGTACTTGTTTGTGTCTGTTTTCTGTAAAATCCCTTTTGTGAATACACTTGATTGGAATTGAGCATTGAGCAATTTTATCTGAGCAGGCGTTTTCTAGTCCAAACCCTAAATTTAATTGTGGAAATCCACAAATTAAGTTCTAATGTCAGTGTTAGTGGAATAGACTGAGGTTTTGTTTTAAGTCTCATCTCTGTGGTTTTATAGTTTTGCAAAGGAGACATTAAAATAATGACAAACCCAGCAGGAAATGTTGATTTAATTAGCACAGGGTTTTAGTGTCTCACCCTTCTTCCTGGCCTGAGCGATGACATCAGCAGCGCTTTTGCTCATCACCTTGGTGACGTACAGAGGGCAGTTGGTCTGATTGGCCACAGTCACAGAGCGGTTTACAGCCTCCGCCTCCACCTGAAGGAGAGAGAGAAGTAGTGGAAAAACAGTAGCTTGAGTCCTTTTCTTCATCCTCACTCACTGAGGAGCCCTGCTTCATCCTTATCTTACTAATGATCACCACATGTGTCTCACAGTCCTGTGTTTATAATCATTTTTTCAGAATTTCATGGGATCATGTGAAGATGCAAAACATTGAGTAGGGGAGATGTTTGATGACGTCGCAGCTAGTGGTCTCTCAGAATGTATTAAAGATTTTCGATAAGATAAATCAACTTTATAAAATCAACTATCCCAAGTTTTCCTATAAAGAAAATAATTGCATAAATCTTAAAGAACTATCCTTAAAGTGAACAGAATACTTTATTATTTTTGGTGACAAACTTTTTCATTTTCTTACCAAAGGTTAGGGAGAAGGTTGATCCCACTCACATATCTCAGTAGCTGAACAGGAAGCTACTGGAAGCACCTTAGCTTAAGTTAGCATAAACAAACAGCTCATTGCTAGCTCAAGGAAGTGACCGTGTCTTGTCAGTTTATGTAAGGATTAAACAAACACTATGTAACATGTTGGTGATCTTAGAGATGCTGGTAGGTGGATTTTTGCTACTTTCAGACATAACTAGATTTGGTGTTTTCCCTGTTTCCAGGCTTTGTGCTAAGCTAAGTTAACCAGCTGCAGGTTGTACCTTCATATTCATCATACAGACATGAGAGTGGTTTCGGTGTTCTCATCTAACTCTTGGCAAGAAAGCCAGGACATGGATTTCCCATCCACAGAACCAAAAATAAGGTGAAACACTTAGAAGAACCTTGGCAACTTATTTTGACAAATGATTTCACTAAAACACCACCAAAATGTTCCAAGCAGAAAGAACACTGGATTCCCCATCTTGTCTGTTTGGGATTATTTTTCTACTTTTTGTTTTTGCCATTTCAGGGTATCCCTTTCTCAGATTTTTGCCAGAGGTTTTAAATCACCTTTCTATAAATCACTAAAAATAATTATCTACTATTAGGAAAATAAGGAAATTCCTAAGAAATTTTAGCAAAAAACACAGCTGTAATATGTCACTCTCTATTCAGATTCCACACCTGAATAGTAAGGTCACATCCTAATGTGCGAGACTTTTACAAATACAACTCAGAGATGAACTGATCTGTCACTTCCCAAAATCAAACCAGCTTTTCACCCTACAACAGGTCAGTCAGTATCCACAGTGCTGAAACTCTGTCTCACCTCCTCAGGATGGCTCAGCACATGTCCTTCAGGCCCAGTGATGCCCTGCTCCAGAATCCTGCGCTGCTCCTACATAAATACATGCACACACACACACACACACAGATGATCACACACAAAACAAACCACCGTGGAAATTCAAGATGTTGAGTCATGTGCAGGTGCACGCATGTTCCTCAGGACCAGCCTTGGCAGTGAAAAATGAAGCATGGCCATGACCTCCTTGAATATTCATCCTCATCTGTTGGCTATTAAGAGCTCAGGATTGAACATTTCATCATGACTGTGGAGAAAATGATGTGTCACAGCTTTAACAGGGTTTTATAAAACACAGAGAAGCTGTCAGCCTTTGTGCTGGTGTTGAGCAAAGCCTTGAGTCTTGAGGCTTAGGGCTATATTTTCTCTTTTGCTGCCAATCTTGAGGGCAACACCGAGCAGAAAGTCACATGTCTTTTCATCTGCAGATCCCAGCTCATTATGGATTGAAGTGTCGTACCTCAGCTACAATGTCTCCATTCTCAGCGTGCACCTGGGCGATGGCTCCCAGATCACGGATCACACTGAACACCTCGTACACCTGCAGCAAAGAGACACAGTTATAATTTTTGATGCACCAACTTTTTTGCTGGCAAAGTTTTCAATAAAGTTTTGATAAAAACATCACGGCAGAATGTTTAAGCTGTAGACTAGTTTATAATTTAAAAAAGAAAGACTCCTGCGTGTATTGTTACAGTTCCACTGTGAGAAGATGCTGTCTTTCTCTTTCTTTATGTTAGCCATGCTAGCAACATGGCTGTAGGTATGGCACCGACATATCTCAAAACTACGGGATGGACTGCTGTGAAATTACATACACAAATTCACGGTCCTCAGAAGATGAATTCTAATGACTTTAGTGGTCACCTGACAGTACCTCTAGTGCTACCATGAGTTTGGCATGTGTTGTTCTGAGTATAAAATGTCTAGATGACTGTTGAATGTACTGAATGAATCTTTATGTCCCTTGACATTTCATGTAGTGCCATGATCAAGTCAAAATTAAAAATTTGTCCAATATCCAGTAAGTTAATCACTAAATATCTACAAAACTTATGACATACAACCTTAACCATACTTTGTGTTTAGTGCTAATTAGCAAATCTTAGCACGCTAACAGGATAAACAAAGATTGGGTGCATGGTTAACCCAGTGGCTGCAGTCATATAGTCACTAAAATAACATCCTATGTCCTTTCTGACCACTTTTGGTCAGATAGATCTGGATAGATCCAGATCAAGGAAAAGTGGTCAGAAGATCCGCACAGAGCTGCTAACATGGATGTAGCTATTTGTTGTGCTCTAGCATAACTATACTGATGAAATGCTACTTTATCTTAATATTTGCATTTTTACAAAGTCAATCAGCAAGCCGAGTTAAACAGACTTTCTTACTCATTTCTATTAAAACTAGCATGTCTCTGATGTAGTTGTTCTCAACTCTCTCAGATATGTCATTCTGAACAGTTACACAATTTTATGAACTAAGGCTGCACCTAATAACTTTTTCATGAATAATTAAAGTCTAAGAGCCAAGGTGATGTTTGCTTGTCTTGTGCAAGCAGCAGTCCAAACCCTGAAGACAATCAATTTACAATCATATAAAACAGAGAAAAGCAGCAAAATTCTCACATGTGAGAAGGTGAAGCCAGAAAAGGTTTGGCTAATTTCCTTGAAAAATGACTTTATAGATCAGTGAAAAGTCAATAAATCTTGTTATTTCACCATTAAGTAATCAACTGATTGTTTTTGCAAAAACATGTTCTTTTTCCAGTATTAATATTGAATAATGGACACTGCAGTAACAATCAGACCTACTGTATTTACACTAATTCTCTAATTACACTGCAGTGTTAAAAATGATGTAAAATCAACCAGACAATAGTAATAACCTTAATGATTCCAAATACTTTTGTGATGAAATGACACATTGGCCCAGAATTACAAACAGTATGTGAGTCTCCCACACTGATTGTTTAAGATGACCTCACAGACTGAGAGGAAAACTGACGTGTTGAATGAGTCATCATCTCCCAGCTGCCAAACATGCGGCAATAAAGAGCCATCAAAGTTTGACATAGGAGAGAAAATGATAAACTCTGGCTGCACCGGCCTTGCGAGCATTCCTCACACAGGTGCAAAGACCAACACGGATCTGTTTTCAAAACAGCTTTCAAGTGGGATTAATTCATTCTGACCATGAGTCAGAAAGATACTCGGATGGATATGTGGCTTTCATTATCCAATCACTCTCCCAAGAGAAACACGCAGATAATCAGTGTGAAATGACACCTCGCCAACACAAACAGATTGCAACTGTAACTCACACTGTAGGACGAGTGCAAGAGCCAGAACCAAGACTGAGATATGACTTTTATGATATGAGATATGACTTTTATCAGACTTATTGTAGGCTACTAATCTCTGTCTGTGCTTCTTCAAGTTATTTCTTCATGCCACTGTGCAGTGCGTTGCCAGTTAAAACAAATGCAAATATTAATGTTTTGAACATCTTGGCAGGATGACAAAAATATCTACAATACTTTCTTTTGTTTTAGCACTGTTATTCCTCTGGCTGAGCTCTCAATCTGGAATTATAAACAAGTTATGATTCAGATATTATGTTGGCTAATCCAACAAATGCTGCTTCAATAAACAGTTTCATCTTTGTCTGTGGAGTCATTTATGTGCTGTCACGTCTCATATCAATGATTCATGTAGAGTAGCACAACTTTCATGTGAAAGAATAATTCCAGCTTAATTAGATTTAATGAAGGAGAGTTTCAGCCAAAATGGATAAAGAGATCTGCTTTGATCTTTAGTGTAAGATTTATGTTTTTAAAATTGTTGTAAATCTGGGGTCTCTTCTGTTTCTCAGTAGCACATTATATGACAGAAAGAAATGACAGCGAGAAGAAGGGAGGCCCCACCTGAGCATCAGTGAGCTGGAAAACATCTTTGTAAGCCAGGTAGACCAGGAAAGAGTTGACACCTAAAAAACATAAAAGATGTCAATGTTAAAACCACAAGGGAAAGGTAGGTTTAAAGCAGAAAGTGAAGAGGGTTTTTTTAACAACCTGACTATAAAGTTGTGACTGAGAAAAACGTCAAAATTTTTTACAAAAAATTGAGTGAGGTATAAAAAATGAGTCAGGTATGATGATATGATGATATGATGATCTCCAAATATACTGTTTTAATTGCTTCAAACCACTTCATATTGACAAAATCCCAAAGTGGAGCTGAGACAGAGAAGTACCCCATCTCCCCTGAATAAAATACTGTAAATTTGCCAATTTTGTACAAAAAAACCTGGTGTATGGTGTAACTTGGCTACTTGTTGTCTTTGTATTCTGGGGTGTAATGAACATTTCAGCCTCTAGAGGCCACTAGTGGGATTTTTAGTCATGTTTCTATATTGCTGCTGTTCTTCCTGCTAAAAACAAAATGAGAATATTTTATATCAAAATAGGTTCTTAAACACTAAGTGTGCATATGCAATTTTCTGAAAATGTTTAAATGACTGATAGGAATAAATGTGGGAATAAATATTTTATCTTTTAAAAATAATGAGTCCAGGTGAAACTGGTAGAACACAACAATCTGAGAAACTCTAAATGTGACTTTGCGTCAGGTGATGGTCGCACCGTGATCCTTCACGAGAGTCTCCATCTCCTCCTGGATGCCCTTGTGCCACTCAGTGATGTCCACGTGCAGCGAGTAGTCGCAGCAGGACTTGCTGTCAGCCCATTCGCGCCACTGCTCGAAGGCTGAGATGAGGCTGATGCCGGGCTCAGGCACCACATGGTCAACTGGACACAAACACAAACACAGCGACTCAGACCCTCTGATCTTATATTTGATAATATCCAGATCCTCTGATGTTGAGTCTAGACCCAAATGAGACACTTGATCACAGTTCACACCAGCCTGGTTTGTTCCAAATTTGTCTCAGGTGACTACTTGTGAATTGATCTTTGAAAATAACCACACACATGACTCCTGCCTCGATTCAAACCAGAGCCTGGGCTCAAAGTACAAACATCATCTGTTTATGGTTTCCACCACCCAAAGATAACTTATATGGACTCAAGATGTTACATCTGGAGATGTTACTTTTCAGACACATGTGACTGAATATAATGGCTCATATCTACTTAAGCAGAGGACCCAGATCATTAGATCGCCCTTCAGCAGAGTCAGGAAAGCATGTGTGTTCATATTGCAACTGCAACTAACTATTATTTCAGTCAAATCAATCTGTCAACTGTAATTTTGAAAACAACAGATTAATCTTTTAGTATGTAAACTGACAGAAAATAGTTGAGAAAATGTTTCTCGGAGCTTTTATTGTGTAGTCTTCTATCGGCTGACAGATCAGTTAGTAATTTCAGCACTAATTCATGTGGTCACAAGTGTCTCATCAGATGCATTTTATTGAGTCTGGACCACATGGAACATGGTTGGTTTCTATGGTTTTTATCTGTGATTTGAAATCTGATTTAAATCAAATTCCTGAGCTCTTAAATCACATTTTCAAACTGTCTCTTTGTCCACCACTGACATTCTGGTCACCAGGCTGCCATGAGGTCCCAATTCCAGACCTGTCTGAGTCTGCAGCAGTCAGCATTCAGCCTGAGGTGACATGACAGACTGGGAGTGTTTGTTCTGCAGAGGGGAGAGGATGGATGCGAGGATGTAGCTGCTGAGTCAGAGGGAGGGCCTCTGTGACTTTTCATCTAACTTTGTTATCTTTTTATAGCAGAACTAATACTCAGCAGTGACGCCTGTGTCAGGACATAAGAGGAAACCTGAACAAACTTAAGAACTATAAGATTAAGATGCCTAAAAATACATGAACAGCAGCAGCCATGTAAGGTTTGTAAAGCAACAGCGACCAGTCTGCAGTATGTGTGCGTCCAAAGGGAAAGTAATTCACTTCCTGGCTCAGTCTGAACAGCAGTCAGCACCTCGTGGCTCTGAGTCCTCAGAGCAGATGGGTGGTTTTATATTTTGGCTCGGTCACGAAGAGGCCTGGCACCCCTCCTGTTCTCATTAAGATATTTTCAATTAAAACCAATCAGTGAATGAAGCATCACTGTGGGGAAGGATGCTCTGCAGACGTCGCGCTCAGCTCTGATTCTCTGACAGAAGAGGACACAAACTTATAATCACAGACAAGCGAGACTTACTGATCATGGTGGTGCCTCCAGCCAGTGCGGCCTTGGTCCCCTGGTAGAAGTCATCTGCAGACGTCATGCCTCGATCGGGCATCTGGAAACGTGTGTGCACATCGATGCCGCCCGGCATCAACATGCGGCCATGGGCGTCAATGGTTTTCACCCCGCCGGGCACGATGAGGTTTTCCCCAATTTGTCTGAGAAAAAGAATGTATGAATTTGCCAAGTTAAATCTACAGTCACAAAATAAATGAAACAAACAAAATCGACACACTGTAAGTCACACAAAATACAACTCAAAATCGAATTTAAGTTAACAAATCATTATCATCCAGACATGACAACACAAGCAATAATGAAAATAAAATAATATACTAATATAAAGTAAATTGAATTGAATAGAAAACCAGAGGCTGTGCAGTGCTTAATTAAATGCCAAAATGGCAAAGAAATTAGCTTTTATATTTCACTGCCCTGAGCTGTACATTTGTATTATGATCCATTAAAACAACTAGAAAAAGCTCCCCATTTCAGGCAGTTAAAAATATAATAAAATGAATGTATCCAAAACCAGAGAGGAATGGGTATGTTTTTGTTTGTTTGTTTGTTTGTTAATGAACAAATATTAAAATGTGTGTTCAGAGAGGTGTGTTTATTAGTGCATTAGTATGGGAGGGAACTTGTAATTTTCTGGCCGATGATACTTTGGATGCCAAAGATTACTGGTTGTGTATTTTAAGAAGGGTAGGCGTAATGTATAATTGGGTTGTACTGATTGCTACAGCAGTGTTTTGTTGAGAGTTTTTTCACATTTTGTTGACTGATTTGCAGCCTTTGATAGTTCAAACAGGCCAATGCTCTGACACTACTGTGTCTTCACTGAGCCTTTTGGCTTGAACGAGGAACAGAATTTATTATGTTTCCTCTAACTGACTGGACTTGATCGATGCAGTTTAAGATATATGTGTGTTCTTTTGTTTCTGTTGAGACACTGGGGTGGGGCACTTGGACACCGATTAAGGCAACTCCCAATCTTGGATCCATTATACAACAGATTTTAAATCCTGTTTAACCAATGACAAATGTGTACTACTCTAGGCTGACAATATATGTGCTTGCCTTGCGTCCATTTTGACTCTGATGAAGACACAGTAGTGTCAAAAACGTTGCTCTGCTTGCCCCATTAAAGGCTGCAAATCAAATGTGCTCCAGCCCCTTTTTTTCCCCTTGGACATTCACTGTCCTTGTTCTGTGCAGCTCCTTATTCAGCTGCACTCTGCTGAAAGATGTATGAAGAACCACCTCTCCAAAACGAATCTCAAGGCCCATTTAGTGAGCAAATGTGGCATTAAAGTGGCCAGAAAATGGAAATTCAGACATTTACATCTCTGGACAAACTTATTCCACTCAGAGAGACTATCTCATAAGACTAAAAGTGCCACAAGAGCTACTAAACAGAGCCTGAAGTGAGATTGTCCACCTCCATATTTTGTGGTCTTCTTCGCCTGATTGCTTGTGTAATTATTTACAGTACTTTGTACTGTACTGAGACACATGGACAAATTATAACTTTATAAACACAATAAAAGAAGGGTTTTTATTCAGTTGTTAGCAGCTTAAAGAAAAACTAGTAAACTCACTTGATGACTCCATCCTCCATATAGATGTCAGCACAGAAGGACTGGTCATCATTGACGATCTTCGCTCCTTTGATCAGGAGACGGTCACTCTGGAAGACAATAAAGATGATGAGTCGCTGCACATTTGACCACATTTTAACATAGCAAATATTTCATCAGGAAAAGCTGTGGGAACCAGACGCAGCACATCTGAACACATACAGACTGCCCTGGGATTTTATAGACGCCTGTAAAAATACGCTTATGAGGGTGAGTATCCGATTTGGCTCGATTGGATGTGGGATTAAGTGCATTTGATGAGAGACATTTTGGGAAATGTCACATAAAGGAGTGGATTGTTGCTCCCAATGAAACATAAATATCCAAAACTTGTCCAATTTACACAGCAGTCTCTGCTTGGCCTTTTTAGGATGCATTCTGATAAGGAACACATGGCTGTGCAATGTCTTTCAACTGATACTGGCTTTCTTCTTCTGCACACATACAGATATCCATAAACACACTGTACACACACTTAAGACAGACTACTCAATGATACTTGTGGGGTGGGGTGGGGGGTGGGGGTCAGGCAATGACACAGAGAGCTGTGATATTTGGATGAGTACCAGATTTGTGTGTGGATGTTTTAACAATGACTCTGTTTATAATGTCATGAGGGAATTAGAGAGAGGGATTTAGAAATGCAGCGAGAGGAGAGGAAAGGAGTAAGAGGAGATACAGTAGAAACACGGGTTGATCTGAGGAGGAGTCTGGAATGAAAACAGTCTGAGTGCATTAAGATAGAGGTGGACAGTGTAATCACACACATTCTTATACAGCCACAGTGTCTGATTGACCCCGCCATCCACCCGTGGCCTTCTTAAAAATCATCTCCTTTTTAAATTCACTGAACAGGCATCAGAGTTTAAGTCTTAGTTGAAGCATAAATGATTGATCGCACTCTCGTATTTGTTCACAAAGTATGAAGCTAATGCCAGAAGCTGGCTAATGTAGCTTAGCATAAAGACTGGAAACAGGGTGAAACAGCGAGCCTGGCTCTTTCTTATGATTACAAAATCTGCCTACAGACAAGAGGAGATTTTTTACACATGTGTTTCTCACTGTTTCCAGTCTTTGTGCTAAGCTAAGTTAGCGTGCTGATGGAGGTAGCTTCATGGAAAATGTCAGAAAACTGGTTAATTTAGGGCAGTGCCAAAACATACAAGGCAAGGATGAAGCAAACCAGTTACAAATGTACACTAGGATACACTTAACAAGTTTACAAAAACTTAGAAAAATGCAAACTGTGAAGCATTTCAATAACAACTGACTATGGTTAGAACAAATTAAAGCATCTCTCCCCCATTTTTCACTGCATTCATACCCTTTGTTGCCTGCTTAAATTCTCTGTGACAAACAATACTGTATGTGAAATAAGAGGAGGTGGTAGTAGTGGGTCAAGGAAGCAAACACAAAAAGCATGTACTTGACTTTGACTTAGGTTACCACAACTGAAAAGGGATTTATTTTCTCTTCTTCCTATGATAATACATTTTATACATGAATAAAAATGTCACTAATAAAGCATCTTTTGTATTTTGACCTATTTGAAATTACATTTACTAATTCAATTCAACTCAACTTTATATAACACTTTACACACAATTCATGTGAAGTTAACAGCACTGACTTTATCAGACTGAATATATCTCATATTGAACTTTTTCACATACCCTTGGCAACACTATAAAGACAAACTGACTCAGTAATTTTCTGTCTGTAGATATTTTTCCCACACTGTGTTTTTAGATATTTTTCCCACACTTGTTTCTGATATTGGGTCTGTGTTTGGGGAGCAACATCTTTGAGTGATTTATAAAGGAAATGTCTTTTCATTTTAAATCTTTTACTCGTCTAAAGAGGATGACCCTCTAAAAACAAAGTTACAAAAAATGAGTTACCTATAATTAAATACTGAGAAAATGGTTGTGGAGTGTTTTTGTTAGTAACCATAGCAGTTCGGTTTAGCAGTGCAGTTCAGCAGTTGCTATTAAAATGTAAATAACCATGAGCTTTAACAAAATTAGGGGAGGAATTCAGTGGTACAACAATAAAGACAGCAGCCCGCCTCCACACACACCCCTCTGTCCTCTTCATGTGTCTGAGCCGTAGCAGTAACGGACATAAGAGACGACCAACCAGAGCGCAGACTGTGTAATCAATCATCAATGCCTGCTGCTGCTGTGCCACTTGTCTCTGAGCAGGGGAGAAAGAGGGGAAGCGGGTGGGGGGTCTACCACCTCAACAGCCTCCCACCCTGAGCCCCTCAACCCCCTGTCCCTCCCTCGAGTCACCCCAGCAGCTTGGGACCTCTGTCCAAAAAGGGAGTGGCAGCTCTGGTCACAAGGACTCCAGCATCCCCGGCTAACAAAGGCTGCTCTGTTTGAGCCGCTGCCCGGCCAGCAGCTCTGGCCCAGAGCACAACTGCCGCTCTGCAAAGTCTCCCAGTCAGAGCCCCGCCCTGCATCTGAACCAGCTCATATACAACTCTGCATTGCAGGACTCAGCTCTTTAAAATATTACTTCTTTAGATTTCAAGACTCCTGTTTCAATAATTTGGGCGCTGATGTAGAACAAAATACATTTTTATTGCTGGACAACCAGGAGCAGGTGGAATTTATTTTTTGGTACATGATGTATATAAGAAGGCCAACATATGACATCTGTTTCATTTATCAGATTTTTCTAAAACATGCTCCTTGTGGTCTGCTGGTGCCACCTTTTCATATGTAAGGATGCCCTGCTTTTTCTGTCAGGAGTAATTGTCTTTTTCTTTTCTTCTTCCTTGTCAAAATCTAGTGCCTACATTACCCACAACCCAATTCAACTGCCAATAGTCCAGTCAGAGATTCAGGTGTGTTATGCTAGTAGCGGCTAACGGAGCCTTAGCCTGCTAGCCTCAACCAGATGAGGAGGGGGCTACAGAGAACTGGTAAGTTCACTTCTTTCTAACTTTACAGATCCCGAGATTTTTTTATATTTTCAATCTTAACTTACAACAGCTGCAGAGAATACATTCAGGACATATGTATCTCATAAAGCCTTGTCCTTCTTGTGTTTGGAGAGAAACTGCTCTTTATATATGCATGCTGTAGACAATCTTGCAGTACACACACACGCACACACACACACACACTTGAGGACTTCAGCTGACTGCAGCCGGTCTGGAAAATGCTTTGCAGTTGTCATCTGCAAGGTGTGGCGATGCTCTGACAGCGCTGATGGAACTAATGCAAATAGATCATGTGGTAATCTTCGATCTATGCGGCGCAGACTGCTCTGGTGGAGCGACTGGCCTCGCTCCAGCCCACTGCTGGCCTGCTTTCATCCCAACAACTGCTTTGAAATATGCCGTTACATCATGTGCCTCATCATGACTGTCATTATCACATTACTTGCTGGAGTTCGCCAACAGACTATGGTTCTCAAGTCGACACTCATATTTTCACACAGACTCAAAGTCGTGTGGGCCAAGACTGAGAGGCAAAATTATCTTTTCAGAAACAATTACTCATTTTTTATCCCTAAAGTAAGGCTGGATCTGGGAGTTAATCAGTGAGGGAGAGGCAGATTATTTTGAAAAATCCCACTGAAAAGGTGCTTTTTGTCTTAAAAGGTTCAGTTTCTTCGTTTCAGCTGCAGAGCACTTTAAAAAATTTGGAAAATTAGAACAATTACTTGCCTCAGATCCAGACTTGTACAGTATAATCATCTAATTGTTTTGGAGCTCACAGGGGTTGGAGAGTGTGTCTGATTGTACTGGATCACTGCCAAACATGACAGTGACCTTTTCATCATGGGAACCTCTTACAGCCTCACAAACAGGACGTGGACAAAGCTCAATGGGATCACCGTTGCTATAGAGCAGTGTTTTCATTCCAGAGTACTAAGCTTGACTGTGCTAATGTACCGTATATGTTGTGGCAGTAGAGTGCAGTTTGGTGAGCGTAATGTTTTCAAACAACTTGCTCAGTGGTTCCTTCATTAATTATTCTGTTGGAAGAATAACTCTGCTCAATGCTCAATCTCAACCTCCCTCATCATTCTGGTTCTTCTAAAACTGTGGGGAAGTCTGCATGACCTCGAGGAAAAATGTTGAATGAATTGGTTTCATATCAGAGCAATAGAATAAAGTGTGCTCCAATGCTAGCCGGGTTAGCAAGCTAACTGGCTTAACTTGCATCTCAGATCTGTTTTTTAATGAAATAATGTCAGTTTCAGTTTAGTCCTTAAAATGAATGAACAGATTTTTTTGGCCACCTGGGGGCAGCACAATAAACTGTAAACACACATCCACACACATTTACACATCCAGCAAATATGAAGCAACCGTAGTCTATTCTCCTTTAAGCCCTGGTTTGGTGTGACAAAGTTGCTAAGTGCACCACCATGTTCACTACCTAGTTGCTAATTTTCTGTTGTTTGGTGCTGGGTAGGTCTCCTCCTGGGCTCTAAAACTAAACCAAAACAACAAGTCAAAACAACGAGCTAAAAAACACTAAAATACTACATAGAACTTCAGACTAATTTTCTGTGGGAACATCATAACGAGCAATGCCTTTCACATTATACACAGTCATTTGACCCATTGTTAGTATAAGAATATTGATTATAGCAATTTTAAATAAATCTCTTTATAGCATTAGTGCTAATGCTGAAGGTTGCTTAGCATGAAAGAAAGATACTGCTGATAATGGAGCCTGGGGATACTGATTATTCCTCTGTTACAGTCAGTCAGATCAATCTGTTGTATCAAATGACTCCTGTAAACTATCATTGTTAAAAACATGTATAAACAAAGCCACAGAGCTACAGGTGAAAACTAAAACACTCAGAAGAAAAGAGACGCCTGGTGACTCAGACAGTTTCATGAAATCAGAACAAAATCAGCTCGGGTGCTATGAAAACGTCTGCCAGTGTTAGACGTAACTCAGCAACGCAGTGTGTTGTTGTCCAAATGGAAAATATCCTGGGAACATTTGTGAAGTCAGGTGGAGAATGCTGCCAGGTCAGACATTCAGCACTATGATTTATGTGGGTCCTGGATTATTCAAAAACCAGCCTGCTACCAAAATCATCTCCGTACATGTTCAGACAGCTGCTGTAAAAACACATGTTCCCTTTTTTTTCTTTTTTTAAGATATAAAACGGTACACTTGCACTTTCAAAACAAAATAACTAGCCAAACAGGAATTAAGCAGATTCCCACAGAGATAATATCTAACTTAACACCCTGGTTGGAAAAATACAGAACAAACTGGAAACAAAAATATTCTCTCTTTAGCAATGAAAGACTTACTCTCTTTGACTGAAATACTGACTTAAATAATCATTTAAATTTCACCCAAATTTCCTCTTTAAAAGTCCCTTAAATGATCTTGTTGACAGTTAAAAATTCCCTCAACCCCTTAAAACACTGTTTTTTTCCCACATACTTCCCCTTAATGATCTGAACAGAGTATCTTAATTCACACTATTTGGCTGTTTGGTACATATATATACTATGTCAGCTTGTTCCAGCTCTTCATCAAACTTAACAAGGTTTACAGAGTGAAATATTCAACCTCAAGATCACGCATTTTTATGGCTGCAAATTTTCTAAATGAGCATCATTTCCCCCAAAGGTCAGCCTGATATTTTTGGGGTCTTTGGAAATTTTGGCATCTCTTCCACAGCATTAGATAAAAGTTTGTGGTGTGTGTGAACACAAACCTTTGTTTGTCTGCATAGTATAAGCTGAGAGATTAAGTTTCTGTATCAGACCATTTGATATCAATTCTCTCTTTGACTGAGTAATTGTCTAAAATGTTCTTTTTCTAAATGTTTTTTCCCTACCCAATTCTTTTTGATTATTAAAACTGCTCTTACATTCCTTACCTGACTACTTTAATTTAAACTTCTGTAATTCTCTGTTCTCTACAACTGAAACATTCCCTTTAACTCTGTCATTTACTGGGAAAAATCCATTAAACTCTCTCTCTCTCTCTGACTATAAAAAAAATCACTTAACTTCTCTGTCTGACTTTTGAATATTAATTTTAATACTGTCTGAGACTCACTGACCTCCCCCTGCAGACTGTGGAGGACACAGTGCAGCTGGAGGCACTACGCTCCTGTTACAGACTTTACTCAACAGTATTCCCTTTTGTTTAGGTGCTGATTAATGAGTAAAGTTCACTTTCTCTACAAACACACACACACTGCATATTTCCTCTGTCTTCTGGCTTTATGAGTCTGGGAATTCGGGATGATACCGAAGCGTGAAAAAAACACAAGGCTGAGTCGGTGGGTGGGTGATTTGGACACTAGCACGCTGTGTGTGATGTGTGAACAGACAGCACGCCGGGCCGCTGTGCACTGTGAGATAACAGCATGAACAGGCAGAAGTGACCTTAACAGTAAGTACACACACTGAGCTGCCACTGGGGACAACTACTGTACTACAGGTATACTAGCAGACTACCTAATGATCTCTCATCCTCTGAGGATTGTAGTCACATAGACTTTAATCCAGGACAGTCTTATTATAGCCTCTGTCTATTTTTACCTTCCTTTAACTTTGAACACTCTGCCTTTGTTTTACTAAAAAATCAGTTTTGTTCTTGTTGCAAACAAAGTGAAGACAAACTGCTTTTGGTAGGAGGATAAATAACATGGCTCCCTAATTCACTGATGGAGAGAAACTTATTTGACAACAATTTTGACAATCCATTAAATATTTGGCATTTTCATCCAGCAAAAAACCCAAACATTCGCTGGTTCCAAATCCCAATCACATGTTTCTGGAGTCTAACATGAAGCCTTCAAATTGCTTATTTTGTTCACTCATAAGGCCAAAAAACAAAGAGATTCAATTTACAATGATAGAAAACAAATTGAAACAGCACATTTGCATTTGAAAAGCTAGAGCCAGAGAACATTTGGCTTTTTACTTGATGAAAGGCTGAAATGACTAATCAGTGATCGAAATTGTTGATCAGTTAAATGATTATTTGAGTAATTATTTTAGCTCTTAAACTGCAAATTGAATATTTTGGGGTTTTGGACTGTTTGTCAGACAAAATAAGCAACTTGAAGATGACAAGTCTAAAAGATTGAGATGGACTGTTTTTGACATTAAACCATGAATCAGTTTCATGTAAAATAATTAATTAAACTGTAAGTTAAATTAGTTGCAGGCCTACTTGCCCACTTCTTTGATCTCTGCTCTGATTTAGTTGTATGAATCAGAAATTTTGAGAAATTCTATGAGTCACAGTGAAGCTCTGATCCCAGGTGGTGAACTCAGGGAGGTTCATTCATATTTGATGAGAGCTGCCTTAAGTACGTCCCTGCCTGTGCAGCTGACCCGACTCCATCTGGCCAAGACAAACCAAGTTGGCCCTAATGTTGTATTGGACATCACAGTCCACCCTTGTCAAATGGGGAGAGATTAGGATGGGTTGTTTCTGCATTACATTAAATCTAAACTCGCAATTTGGTCCATATACAGTAGGAAGGCACGGAACACAAAGAGTTCCTTTGTCAGTGCTAATTAGTTTTTATTCAATTTGACCTCATTCATTTCCTCTCCACCTTCTGTTTGGTTTAACAAACACATTCACTCCTCACACTGACTCCTGCTCTGTGAAGCAGCCCAGCAGGGACTGAAGTAGATTTGCAACCTGAAGCTCACAGGGTCAAGACCCTGGACCAGCTGAAATGAAATTCTGACCAAAAAAACACTCAGCAGCTACAGTCTCATGCAACACATTGATCACGCTCCTCTCTGGTATGATTGTGCACGACTGCACGACTGAGATTCTGTGAGAAAACAGTATATAGACAGTATATAGAACTCTTAAGGAAGAAAATCAGTTTTCAAGAGAGCTAAATTGTGTCTCTGACCTGCTTTTTCTTCCATGCACTTGTTCAAGAATAGGCAGTCTATCCATTTAGGTCTTAATCACTGTTGGGACTACAACTCCTACTAATCCTCTGATCTCTCCACCAACTGGCTGCTGCATCTCGAGCTCTCTCGAGAGTTCAGAGGGAAATAATTCACCTGAGACGCTGCCTGTTGTCACCAGTGACACCATGATATCAGCACAGTCCAAAATATGTTTCAAATGAGTATGCAATTATCATATGACTTTATCATCCTTTGTCCTTATAAACATGTGAAATATGCAACAGAGTGTGTTGTATTAAAACCTTAATTTAACATAACATGAAACTGCACTGTTTCTGTTTAGTTTCCTTCTGCCAGAAACAAGACACAAATCTCAGTGCTGTATTTCAGCATTTCCTCTCCTATAGCAACATACATAATAAGGCTGCAGCTAATGACTATTTCCACTATTGATTCATCTGTTGATTATGTTCTGACCAGCTAATTAGTTGTTCGGTCTTTGATGTGCCAAAAAAGTGGACAGGTTCTCTGAGCCCAGAGTAACAACTGCACATTACTTGTTGTGTTTAACCAACACACCTTAAATCTAAAAATATTCAGATTACTGAGATATAAAACTGAGAAAAGCAGCACATTTGAAAAGCTGCAACTAAAATGTTTGGAATTTTCACGTAAGCAAGCATCTTAAACAATTAACCAGTTATCAAAATTGTTGTCAGTTAATTTTTTATCAATCTACTAATCAATTAATCGACCAATTCTTTCAGCACTAATGCACAGTAAAGACGTGTGTGTGGGTCACCTCAGTGCAGGATGGATGGAGGTTTAGGTCCTCCCTGATGGGCCCGGGGCACAGATGCCTAAAAGGCCCTCCATCCTGTACACCTACCAGCCAACCCCACCCACACCACACTAATGTCCTGGTGACAGCTTCTTTGTCATGACCTCATCACAGTGAAGATGTTTCTCAGAAGCCAGTTTGACTGAGCTGACTCAAATGTTAACATCAGTCACTTCACACATGAGGTTCTGGCCTAAGAGTGACCTGACCCTTTGGGTCCCTGGGCCAGTCTTCAGCAGACCCCTTTATATGATGAGTATAAGCCAATGATTAATTTAACAATGTATATTTTTATCTGGACCGAGCATTTATCATGTCACATTGAAAGCCTAAAGTAAGACATAAAACAAATGTTTGAGATCTGCAGAAAGCACCACACAGCTCCACCTCATGTATCTATCTGCAGTCAGAGCCACTCTGGACATCTCAACCCAATTATTTCACTTTACTGACAAGACAGTGACCTCCTTCCTCATCAGCTCTGCCTACATGCATCTTCCCTTCATTACACAGCTGAGAGAGAGACATGGAAGGAAATGGGACCCACTGTCCCCTCCCTTTCCCTGGCTCCCTTCCCCTCCCTTCCCCTCCCTATTCTCTACTTTCCATTGAACCACCACCACCACCACCACCATCCCTGCAGCTCCGCTATGAATTCAGGGAAACAATCTGCCCCACACTGACACAGTTTAAGTGACCTGAAATGCTTCTGCACCTCTAAAAATAAAATCCAATAAATCGAAGCTTGTTTTTTTTTCAAAGTAAAAGGAGAGCTTGGAAAAAGGAAATCCAGCCGGGTACTGAGCGTTAGAGCGGATGCGGGGAGGTATTTGCCCCCACCAGTTGGTGTGCAGTGATACCCGGCCACTAGACACACCGCCTAACAAAGACCACCGGCGTGAAATCTCTACAGTCATGCATACTACGGACAAAGGAATGGTGGACTGAATGGGAATCTGCAACAGCAAACAAAAAGCTGAACTAGTAGCTCGGTTTATTTGGAGATGAGCACTTGTCGCAAAGATGCTGCAAAAAAATCACATTTTTCAGCCCCACCACACCATCGAGGGGCCTCAGTGATTTATCGATCCTAACGTGCATTCAGTCCCCGTGAAGCGGATTTCACAATAAAACCGCTGTGCATCTGCAAAATGCATTTAAGAAAGCAACTCGTGCGGTCATATCCTCCGGCTCAGATTTGTTCGAGGAGCGGCAGCGGCGCAGGGAACCATGCCGCCCCGGTGACATCCTGCACCCACACCCACAGGCCCACACGAGCCGACACCGGACACCAGACCGGGTTTAACTCTCAGTTACTTCAACATTAAAACATCCCAACACTCACTGTGATGCGGGGGATGTTCTTCTTGCCCTGATAGCCAGACATCTTCACCGGTGGTTCGTCTCGCGCTGCGCCGTGGACCGCTATCAATGCAACGGGATGTGCGGATTACTGCTGGTTGAAACGACGAGGGTGGTGATGATGATGATGAAGGTCGCAGCTGATCTTTGGGAGGCCACAAACGTAAAGAATCAAACTATCTCTCAACTCCGGATCGCGTCCTGGCAGCCTCCCGGTCTCCGCCGATGCACCAAACCTTTCCTTCCCAGACGGAGTCAGACAAGAGGGGAGGGAGGGACCACTCGTGAGCCTCTTCCCCATAAAAGAACCTCACGGAGCATGCGCAGAGCCTCGCCCTGCTCCATTGACAGGAGAGAGCCACTAATGCCATCAATTGCTCTCCTTGGATTAGTGAAGGCAGGAGCGCACCGGCTGAACAAACCGAGAAACACCCAGCAGCCATCTTAACTCTGTAGTCACTTTAATATCTGCTGTCTCTCAAAATCTGAATTTTACCAGAGCTAATCAGAGCACAGGCTGAGATCATCTCATCTGTGTCCAACTCTCTTAACTTGTTTCATCCATTTCCTTGATTCACTTCGGATACTGGTGAGTTAAAGTGTCCCAAAGAAACAATAAGTGACACTTGCTGGGATCAGGGAAGACAGTATATGGAGAAGACCACAGTTTCAAGATTTTTTAAATGAATATTAAATCAAACTGAGTTGCTATGATGGAAACGGTTCTATAAATGCTGCAGAGGCCAGATATAAGAAGCCTTTTTGATATTTAGTTTTTGTTAAATAACAAGATGGATGCCCCAGTTCTGCTCACAAGAGACAGAATGAAATCAGACTGAGAGGAGTTAACTGCAGAGTGAATGAAGTTCAATATCCTAATGCTTAATGGGCTCGATCTTTGCTCCAATAGCAGATTATGCAACTGCAATTGTGAGTCTAGTCTCTTTTACTTACTTTTCTTTTACTTCTGTGATTAAAAAACATTGAAATGTTTATCTGTGATATGCTAAAACATTGCATAACAGTGGCCTGGTTACTTGGTCATAGCTGCAACTGCAAAACCCTGAAAATTAAACCCTGGCTTGACAAAGGCTGCATTTTATTTCTTATGTCTTCTTTTAAAATACCTGAATTTTCTCTCCTTTTTTGGAAAAGACAAAGTCTGGCTTTAAGGGACCTTTAGAAATGCTGTACAGGTTTGTATAGGGCAAGAGATTGGAGTAAAAAAACTAAAATGTCATGCACTGAATATTTTACTTGCATAAGAGTACAAAAGTTTTAGCATGAAAATATACTTAAAGTACCAAAAATAAAAGTATTAATTGTGCAGAGTTAAGTATGCTGTGTTACTGTATTCTAATAACTGATTCATTAATGAGTTGAAGTGTAACTAATAATGCAATAAGTCTTATCTTAAAACATCCTAATTTATTGCTGACTGTATTTTGTTTTATTAACATGAATCTGCAATGTTTTTTATTGTAGTGGAGCAGATGTTTAATTACAAATAGTTGAAAATTGTACAGTACTTGAGTAAATGTACTTAGTTACTTTCCACCACTGCAGTCTGCTAATCAAGCTAATTTATCAAGCATGGTCCTGAGATGTCAGCTAGCATTTAAACATCCCATCATTTAATTCTATCTCTTTTATTATTGATATGCAGGAACAGATCGGTTAATTCCTTATGTATCAGAGAATAGGAGAGTGAACTCGTATACATGTAAAACTTAAATAGACAAAGGAGATAAGAGAGTAAGGAGTGGATTGTGTGGCTAATGCTTCCAATCAATATGTAACATGATAGCAGGGCCCAACACCACTACCCAAAGCTTTTAACAGCATCCTGAGTGCTTCAATATTAAGTAAAGGAAGTGCTAATACTGTTTAGTGCCACGGTTCACCACCCAATCGTAAAACCTGGATAATAACGTGAACCAGCAGGAGAAAAGTTGAAAGATTTTCCTGCAAGTCATGCAAGTCAGAGCTGCCATCTCCTGTGCATCAGCTCCACACCCTCAGTTCATAAATGCAAAAGCACGACAATGCTGCAGCCATGAATCACATCATGTAAGCTTCCAACCCTGTGTGTTCACATGTTTGTCATTAATAACCAGGCAGGGGTGGATCACACATTCACCATTTTGCAGATTTTTCTCATTAAAGCAGAGTTAGCAGGTGTTTACTGCTTTGCTCAAGGACAATTCAGCAGTTCATGGTCACATATGCAGCACATAGCCAACTGTACAGTGCAGCAGAAAGAGGGAAAAATCAACACTATAAGCTCTAACTAACAGGAGCCACTCCCTCTGGCAGCTCTGCATGGTGGGCCCTCCATCCACTCTGTTACATCACAGAGCTTTCTGGGAAATGTAGTCAGAGCAAGTTGGCTGGCATACACAGGCTGTAAGCTTAAACAAACTCAAATGAGTGGCCGAGGCTGCAATTGAAACATTTTTAGATGAAAATGGCGCAGGTTTGTGCAAAGATCTGAATGTTAGATGACAGAAATTAGAGATGGAGAGACTGACAGAAAGACACACACAGAGAGAACGAGGAAGAGATGTAGAAAACATACGCAATAAGCATGCAAAAATACACGAAAATTACCCTTTTATCATCCAGGTTCTGTAGAGCTTCCTTCCCCGTGCTCTCCCTTATCTCCACCTTCCTCGGCTGGGAGATGTCGGTCTGCCGGTCAATGACTCGCCGGTCGCTCCTGCCCCTGCACGCCGAGAGCGCATCAAAGTCCAGCGTCTTGCTGTCCGAGGAGCCTTCCACCGGGCAGAACATGCCACAGAATTTCTGCCTCGGCCTGGCGGGGCTGTCAGAGCCCATGCTCTTGAAGAAGGCTGGCACTTCCCCGGTGGTCGACATGCCTATAGCAGGCGGGGGAGCTGTGAGGTTTCTCGGGGTGTAGCTGCACAGATGCTCAGAGTCTCAGCTCCTTGTTTTGTTTTTTTCTTTTTTTCAGCTCCGCACGCCTGGACAGCCACCGCCTTTGCCGGTTTTCAAGCGCAGGTGGTCGCACTGTGACAAAAGCGCAACAAAAATCTGTGAGGCTAATGCTGCATGAAAACACTCCCACCGTAGAGAGAGAGAATGCACAATAAATCTACGTGATATTGTCTGATATCAGGTCTAAGATATGAGAAAATCCTGTTTCCCTGTAGTCTATGATGAGCAAACAGTTTTGAATTGCTTACTCATGAGTCTAAATTAGCTTCTAGCCTACAGCCAATATCCTGGTGCGAGTTATAAGTGAGCATAGGAGGAAGAGACCTACAGCCTAGCTCTGTCAAAATAAAGATCCAATAGGCTGTTTCCCAATGAGGGGATTACCTGTAGCCTGTGTGAACCCGTTCAGAGACTGGCGGTGCCAGGAGCGTATCAGATCTGACTGTCCGGAAATGATCGGTCCTTTCTTGTCCAAAGTAGAGACTTGTTCTCTAGAGCTCTAATGCATCAGGGTACAGTGATATGCCTGCCAATGAGTTTAAAAGCTGTGTCATCTAATAACTTAAACATGTTGTGAGTGTGTGTGTCTCTGCAGGGCGTTTCTGGCAGAGGTTTGAGGTCAAGAGGCGATCAGCACCATGGAGAGTTCCCCAAAGTCACACCCAGTCCAACAATGAAGGGCGCTGTCCCTTCAGCACCACACCCAATGCTCCCACACTCACATACCTGTTAATGCTTTACATTTAGTTTAGTTTGGCTTACTAACAGCTATCTCAAATATCTACCAGAAGGTGAAATCACAAGGTCTAGTCAGTTACATAGTGAGAAAAGACATGGGGACCTGTTTCTGTTCTCTAATTTGAATGGTTAATTATTTATATACAAAATCATTTTTGTGTTTATCATTTATTTATGTATTTATCTTATAGATTTTTTGTTTATTTCCATCACTTTTTAATAGGCTAAGCCAACATGGCTGCAGTCAAAAAGTGTGATTAGTCATTAAAGGGGCTATATGTAGGTTTTCTCTCAGCAGAATGTGCTTTCTTGCTTGGAGCAGGTGATGGTGATGAACTTCAGCCATCATTGTGTTCATAATACAAGAGGTTAGAAGACGACCTCTGGGCAGTGCTACTTCTTCAGGACAGGCTAGATGCTCCACTGAGTTGCTATCGAAAAGTGATGAGACAAGCCAACTGTGCTGGGGCTAGCTGGTTAGCATGCTAGCCTCAGTAGAAGAGAAGAAGTGGTACAACTACAGGTAAAACAATGATATTGCTTTCCGCTGCTTGAGACAGCTCTCGGCAAGTAAAGGAATGAAGTTTAATGCCAAACTTGCAACCTGTCTTCTTGACTGGTAAGTAAACAGCTGTTAATGCTAACATTGCAAAGTAGTGATAGAAAAACTTACAAATACCTCCTTTAACACTCAGAAACTCAGATAATCTTGATCAAGACTGGGTGGGTGTGGTTTGATAAAGTGTGACAACACATTTTTCCAACAGAGCCACGCCCATTTCCATTTTCCACTATACAAAATTGTTCTAACTTTTGCATAGAAAAACTATGATTGAGAAAGTATGTTTTCAGGCTGTTTAGTAAAAAGTAATGATGTATTTATTACTTTCTAACTAGACATTCCCTCTGTTAATATACAAATGCATATAAGCTGTGGAACTGATTTTGTTGTAGATGCTCTACAGCCCCTCCCTGGAAGGTAAGTGGCTGACCTGTCCTTTGACAGAAGACAAAGCAAGTTATCCTGCAGAAGAATGTAAAGCAAACCATAACGTAATGGCATGGTTATAAGGCAACAGATATGGTTTATTAAATGTTAACAAAACCATTAGTTACAGCTTATAAACCCACTGTAAACTGTAACAGTAGAATTGTTTTATTTTGAAAGATATCTGCTGTATTAATACTCAAAATACACACAGTAAGTTGATATGTCAGTATCAGAGCAGTTTACTGTACAAGATGATTTTATATTGATTCTCACTTGGAAACTCAAATGTCTCAGCGGCCATATAGCACACAGAGGACGGATGTATAATATGAATCAACCATCCCTGTAGTTTTGTCCTGATATTGATTTCTACCCCTGCAAAATCCTGCACTGCAAACTTCTGTTTAGACTAGTATTTTTACAGTTTGCAAACTTGACACTTTCCAGCCTTGGAATGTCTCCTCCCACAAGGTTATAATTCATTTAATGCATTTTACTCCATGCTGTTGTGTAGCAGAGAATGCACCTATATAACATCAGCAGCCACAGTCCTATTCACAGTTACAGGATAGTAAATGCTGAATGTGCTGTATATTCAGTATGCAGTGTTTTCTTTATGGCTTTTTTCTGCACACATCTCTGTGTTTTCAACTACAAATCCATCCTTAAAGCATTCTTAAAGCTTGTCGTTCGTACTGAATTATTGTTTTCTAATGCCTTTCAAATCATCAAGTACACTTCATAAGCACATTATTAATGCATTATAGCCACATCAAAAAATGTGTGAATAACATATTAACATGCATCATTAATCTGGTATGAAAATGTTGTGTGACTGTTACTGGAGTACTGTATTTATTTGCTTTTAAATATCCTAAGAAAGAAGATCAGAAAATCTAATAATATAATGTAATGTATCTTTTGTTTTAAGTTAACTTTTATTCAACAAAAACAAACCAAAAAAGTCTCCTGGGCAAGAAGGCAACATAAAAATAGCACAATAAACATAGAAACAGGCCACGAATATCATCCTGCATACAGCATGTAATGAGGTCATTGAGATGTTTTAAGTCTTTCAACCACTGATATTATCACATTAGGAATTTTCTGAATTATAAGTTGTGGAAAATCTGCCGTAATTCAAGTAATAAATACACTCACAATGTAAAGTCACATGGACAGATTGATTTAAAAGAGATATGACAACGAGTAAAATCCTCTTTCCTCTTCAAATTGACCTTCATGAGCTCACCATGTGGTTCAGAGTAAAGTTACTGTAATCTTAAGCAATAGGCATCTACTTAAATGCACATTTGTAATGGACATGTTTCCATTTTAAGTTGAGCTTTACAAAGAATAGATTGTTGTGAGGTATAAATAAATTAGTGCTGCATGGTGATCAATAACAACAGACAGCAACAGCTTACTCTAACACACACCGTTAATTCCTGACTCACATTATAACAGACAAAAGCTCTGCTGCACAAGTGGCCATGGAAAACATTTTAGCACTGAGTCCATGTCAGCCCAGTTTCCATAACAACATGGTGGGCAGCAAATGGCTTTGCTGCTACTATTTCCTCTCCCAGAGGGCTGTGAGGGCCGCTGCATGTGTGTGTGTGTGTGTGTGTGTGCATGTGGGTGGGTGGTCATGTCTGCAGGAGAGGCCGACAAAGTCTGTTGTCTGAATGTCAAAGGTGGATTCTGAGAAGTGAAAATGTCGGAGGGGCAGCCACGCCCAAAGAGCGACTGAAAGACCCCTCCCACCCCTGCTTCTTGCTGAACTGTCATTCCACACAACAAAACAAACATCCCCCGCTGAGAGCAGAGATAGGGGGGAGTGTTAGATAATTAGAGGGGAAAGTTGGCAGCTTTCCCGATAAACAGTTGGAGGAGGCGGAGAGGGGGAGTCTGGTCTCTGGACAGGAAGGGCACGGTCCTGGCATCCAGGAACAGATGTAGGACAAGTAGTGAGATCAGCATTATGAGTGCATTCTCTAATCTGCTGCCCCTCTTGAAAACGTACTGGAACGTTTTATTAGATTATTAGCTCTGTGCAGTTCAGTTTACACAGTTGTTTTTCTGAGGGAAGTAAATTTAAAATCAATTAATATTATATCACTAATTGATTAACATTTGGTGGATACTGCAGGAAAACAGACCCAAATATGAAAGAATCTGCAATAAATCAGCATGCATCATGAAGGTGGTGCTATTGCTTCAGTGTTTCTCCCTGAACACAGACAGATTAACCTGCTTAGAGACCCTGGGACAAACATGAGCTGTGGACCCCACTGAACTGTCTGCAACTTTGAATGCTGTTATGTCAGCCAGGTATGCCTTGCAGGCAAGGGGGTTTCCAAACTCAATGGGACTATTTACCGGGTTAAACAAAAGTTAAATAAAAAAAAACAATAACTGACACAGAAAGGTTGAGACTCTGAGGGCCCTGGTGCAGTGGCCCACTTTGCACAGTATCCAGACTTGTCCCTTTAAGTCCAGTGTATTAATGTTGTTCAGGTGATCAGTCGCTCGACCAGTTTGATCCAGACTGAAATGTTTCTTTCACTTCTCGCCTTTGCTTTGTGACTAAATACCTGCAGAATTAATGATGTTCCCATCAGACTCAGCTGTGCTTGTGTTCAGTAGTGATTAGCAAATTTTTGCATGCTAACAGAGTCATTCCTATGCTCCCAGGGTCCTTTGTTCCCCAGATTTCTATGGCACACAAAGAGGTTTTCTGATCCCTAGCATTGCTACATGGTTCACACTGTAATAGGCCTACACTTAACAGAACCTATCAAATGGGTTATGGTTGTTGGGTTTACAGTATATAGCTGTTTTGAAACCTTGATCTACTAACAGATTTATTAAATGTTATAACTTGAAACAAGTCAAATTTGACACAGACACAATAGGAGGGCTAATTTGAGTTAACATAATATTGAACTGGGGAACACAGGACTGTGGGAACAAAGATATGTCCCCATGCTAAGACGCTAAGCCTGCTAAACATGCAAAAGTTGGCTTGTTAGCATTGCTACTGTGCGCATGTTAGCATGCTGATGTTAGTATTTAGTTAAGAGTACCACTATGCGTAACAGAGCTGCTAGCGTGGCTGTAGAGTCCAGTCTAATTCTTCAAGTCCACTGCTCACATCCGTTTGCAGGCTATATTACTAACCAGACCGATAACTGAAGAGCTTAAAAATGTGCCTGCAAATATGAACACTGATAAGTTTAGATACTAAAACTTATGATCTTTACAATTCAGTTCCACTGCTAAGAAAACACTGTCTGTTCTTGACTTGAAAACTACAACTACCAGTGGGTAGGTTGACTGAGCCTGCTTTCTTTTTCTTTATACCACTTTAGATATTAAAGCTGATTGATCAGCTGTTATTTGACTTCATAAATAAGGAATGAGCACAGCCAATATTTCACACTGACTACACACAGTAGCTGTCTTGATTTGCAGACACAGCATCTAAAGAAGAAAATCTGGCACATGTCCACTCTGACTACAGTGAATTATTACTGATGGACAGACTGTCAATCTTCAGATTTCTTCCTGTCACTTCACTTCACAGTGTGTCTTTATCTGGCAGTGAGAGCTACTGCAGTGTAGCTTAGTGCTGCTAAATCCTGAGGAGGTGAGGAGGAACGTCTCTTCACCAGAGGGATGGAGACAGAGCTGGCCACCACCCTGTAACCCATGGTAACGCCATCAGCTGCAGTGGGAGGAGCTACATGTCTCACTGTGTCTGGATTGGCTGGGAACAGGTGTTCTGAGGTTCCATATAGGGAAGATGGAGGAAGGACTGCAGGAGGCATTGTTGAGGAGGAAGCAGGATTTGGGAGTGTGAGAGTGTGTGTGTGTGTGTGTGGGGTGGGGGGGTAAACAATGGTGGGGGATTACTTTCAGATCAGTCATTGTTCACCTGATTAACACTCAGTTAGGACTGACATCAGCCATCACTGACATATTATCCATAGCTCTTTCTGTGCTTTTTTGTCTAACTTGGATTATGTGAACTTTTGACCTTTTATCTAATGTATTAATTAGGTTACAGTCACATCAATTCAGTAAATTAAACATGAAGCAGGGCTTTAACATTCTCCAGAAGCTCTGCAGTTTTTTTCACTTCTTGTATGATTTAATTACTTTACTTAGACTGTCTCCCATATTTGACTCATTCCACTGCCATCAATTATCTTTGTGTTTACATATGGCTGTATCTGTTTTCAAATGAGAACAAGAAGCTTAACCTGCCTCTTAAACTACCAGGAGCTGTTTTTTAAAAGAACATGGTTTCATTTGGTCTCATTGCACAACAATGTAGGAGCTTTGAAGAATAATTTGACATTTTAGGAAATATGCTTCCTTGCTTTCGTGTCAAGAGTTAAGTGAGAAGACTGGCACCATTTTCATGTCTGGATGTTAAAAAGCATCAAGCATAAATACTGGAAGCACAACACAACCAGCCAAGTTTGTTTCATCTGTACAGAAACCAAAGCATAACAACAGCAAATTGTGGTTGTACATTGGACAATTTCTTCTGAGGATCCGTAAAAAAAATCTACTTCTTGTTTTTACACTTCATTTTTTGCATGGATTAACCAAAGTGTGGCTAGGCTAGTTTCCACTCTTTGTGCTAAGCTAAGCTAACCAGCTGCTGCCTCTAGTTTTAGCAAAACATCTGTGTGTGTAAACCAACAAAAGAAGTCAAAGAAATGTTGTGGGGTACTAAGTTCAAATTTCTCTTTAGAATGTAGAGTGAAGTATATTTCCATCAGCAATGACAACTCTGGTGAAAAAGATGGTTTCTGAAATGGCTTCATGTTTGAATGCCAATTAATGGCAATGACATTTGGGCAACAAGAAGAGATAAAATTGAGAAATCTGAACACTGTTAGGCCTATTGTAGAAAACATGGCTCACAAAAACACAATTCATGATAATTACAGGCTCTAACAAAGATCTGCAGCTACTGCCCTTTCACTGTCATGGTGTTATATTGTTATATTCATTAGTCACGGAAAGCTGAAACTACACTCCAAGGAGAGAGGAAAAAAACTTTAGCAAATGAACTGAATGAAAACTCAAAAGAAAATTAAAGCTGCGAGCAGCGTTGAACGGGCCCTCGCACCCGGCGCCCGTCGGGGGAGCGGCGACCGCGGGACCCCGGCAACCGCGGGGTCAACGCAGGTCGCAGGGCACACGCTGGCGTAACAGTTCACACTTCCGAGATGTAAAAATTTAAAATAAAAGCTTTTATGCTAATTATTTTCTGTGATAATATTTTTCAGAGCTCATCATCTGTGACAGCTCTTGGCTCTCCTGACTGTAACCTCTCTGTGGCAGCTTCTCACAGACTCAATCAACTCCTCTT